>NW_024039421.1:0-302500 GCF_016077235.1 Cyprinodon tularosa | reverse complement strand
GAACCAACTACCAGTTTTAGTCCGTGAGGCAGACACCATGTCTACTTTTAAGGCTAGGCTTAAAACTTTCCTTTTTGATAAAGCTTCTAGTTAGAGTGGCTCAGGTTATCCTGAGCTATCTCTATAGTTCTGCTGCTATAGGCTTAGACTGCTGGAGGACATAGGGACCCCTTTTTCATCATTCTGCTTCATTCTATCTCTATTCTCCCACTCTGCAGAATCTATTAGTTCAATCTCTAACGTTCTGCTCTCTCTGCTTTCTTGTGAAAGTAGCTATAGAGTTTCTCTCCTAGGCTCACATTTTACAATGACTAACTGTATGTGCTCTCTTTCAACCCGTTTGAGAAGAAAACTTGCTCAGTACTTGTCTGCTTAACTGTTTCTCTCCTAGACAGAGCCGTTTTTGGAGCTGGTTTTATCATTACCTCTTCAAATATAGAAAGTATTTATGGATCACACTGAGCCTGGTTCTGGTGGACGTTTCTTCCTGATAAAACCTTTTTTTTTTCTCTCTGGCAGGATGATCTGATTGAATCATCTCTGTAAAGAGTCTTCAGATAACATGTTCTTTGAACTGGTGCTGCAGGAATAAACTGAACTGAATAAAAACTCCAGAATAAATTCAAATACAAACATGAGTTAGAAATCAAAACACAAATATTCCCAGATCATGACATCTCCATCCGGGAGAAAACCGAGCTCTGAGAACCTCCCCTGAAGTGAAGACAAACACCTGAGAGTGGTGATGTCACTGTTTGAGCTTTCTAGAACGGTGTTTATTCGACCTCCTCAACGATGCACTTAATAAGGACGCTGAACTCAGCGCGCAACTGCTCTCAGCACCTCCCTAAACTTTTAACTGCTTGGTGATGTCTGATGGCTTCTGAGCTGCAAATCGAAATGTTCCTGTCCTGACTGTTTTCCAACAGAAGTTTCCCCAAAAGATCTTCTAGATCTGCTGTCATAAATCTGGGGGAAGAAGTTTCTGAGACACCTTAATGTTATGGTGAAAGCTTCCAGAACAAACCGACCCCCAGCAACTTGCAAACATCTTGAAAAGCAACAGGAAGGAAAACTAAAACACAATAAAAAAATCCTGCAGGGGATCAAACTCTGCTGCCGTCCCACTGAAGCAACAACCTATAGCTGCTCTGCTCAGAACGTGTTTGGCGGCGGTCCAGATCAAACTGTGAGCTCAACGGGTGAATAAATGTTTAGTATTTGAGTGCAGGTCCAGTTCGAAGCAGAATCTGATAACTGAGCTGTTCCTGTGCTCATATTCAGCGTTAATAATTCACAGAATTACGACCAGCGCCTGGCTCTGGTTCTGCTGCTCGCTGCACGGCTCATTGCAGCTCCTGCGAGGCCTCTGGCAGCCAGACCAGGAGGGAAAACACCCCCAGTCCTCCAGCTCTAGCACGGGTCCAAACAGAGAGGAGAAGAAAGTGTGGGAAGAACAACCGGAGCCGCTGACCCACCAGGGACTCTGCCGTGTTTACTGATACCATCTCTGTGTTACCCTGAACACATCATGATGTGTTGAAGCGCCCTGCCAGGTTTCCACTCCTCTACGCTGCTTCTCAGTTTCTCCTTTAATAAAACTCAGGTTCTACTTTGATTCTTCCTGATTCCTACAAAACCAGAACTGGTTTCTAACTCACCCCAAAGGTTTCAGCCTCAAAACCTCCAGACTGAAAGGTTCTGGTTCCTGGGACTGATTGGGACTGCTTTAAGCTCCTGGGATCTTGGGACAGTTCTGGTCAAAACCCAAATCAAGTTCTTGTTTGGTCCTAGAATTTTCAGTCAGGTCTCAAACATCCCATCCAGGTCCACAACAAGGACCAAAAGTTTCTACTTAAAATTCATTAGTGTGGTTGGGGCCAACCAGTACCAAATCAGTGCAAATTCCAGGCAAACCAGCTCTAGGGAAGAACAAGATGTGTTTTCATAATCCACATCCTGTTTGCTTCAATCCATAACAAGATCATGTCTAACTGGTCCAAGACTGGGAGCTAGAAGTTTCCGTTCTGGAGTCTTGTACATAAGACACCAAAGCTTCCGTACAAAGAATTGGTGGCACCAAGAATTTCTGAAACATGTGACACACATAAAGTCCAAATTTGTAAAACCACGGCAACTACTGGTACCGCTCATCTTTCCTCCAATGCAGCACCGCTGACTCCCTGACCCAAAATACATACACAACCTAGTATAAATAGGTTCAAAGTAACCATAGAAATAGTGATGACAGCATCACAGAAAAAACGGTTAAGTACCACCAGGGTCATTCGTGGAGAATCACAGCAAACCTGCACCTTTAGATCCAAAGTTAATAGTTCTGATCCAGTTTCAAATCAAGAACACCAACACGCTAGCCTCGTGAGACCATCCTGATCTCGTGAGCTTTCAAGGTTTCACCCTCTAATCAGTCTGGAGACTCTCTGTTGAAGAAAACTTGGAGCCGTTCACCAAACGAACGTCCAATCAGCGTTGGCTTTGAGGCGGGTTGAGGTGTGACGCAACGAGAAGCGCGACAGTTCAGTCTAAAGAACATGGCGGCTTCAGCCGATGAAACTAGCGTTAGCGTGGCTATCAAGCAAGTTTTATCGGAATTACAGAGTATTTCTTCACTGAAAGAAGAGCAAAACACTGCTCTGGAGGCTTTTCTCAGAGGAAAAGATGTTTTTGCTCTTCTCCCGACTGGTTTCGGCAAGAGTTTGATCTATCAATTGGCTCCTCTTCGTCGTCGCTCTGTTAGTACGTCATATGCTTCGTTGATCTGATTGGTTTATTTGGCCCGTCTATCACCAACATAGACCAATCAGCTAACCAGTATTTTCGCCCCTTCCCAAAATTACTTCAATGGAAGGTTTCCAGATGGATATGCGGAGCAAATCCATCTGGCGGATTCAGGTTACCAACATGCAGGAACAGTTCTAGTTAGGTCCCAAACCAAAGGCCCAACATGGAGGTGACATCATTGATTACCTCAATATAGACATACACTATATTGCCAAAAGTATTTGCTCACCCATCCAAATTATTGGAATCAGGTGTTCCAATCACTTCCATGGCCACAGGTGTATAAATTCAAGCACCTAGGCATGCAGACTGTTTTTACAAACATTTGTGAAAGAATGGGTCGCTCTCAGGAGCTCAGTGAATTCCAGCGTGGAACTGTGATAGGATGCCACCTGTGCAACAAATCCAGTCGTGAAATTTCCTCGCTCCTAAATATTCCACAGTCAACTGTCAGCTGTATTATAAGAAAATGGAAGTGTTTGGGAACGACAGCAACTCAGCCACGAAGTGGTAGGCCACGTAAACTGACGGAGCGGGGTCAGCGGATGCTGACGCGCATAGTGCGAAGAGGTCGCCAACTTTCTGCAGAGTCAATCACTACAGACCTCCAAACTTCATGTGGCCTTCAGATTAGCTCAAGAACAGTGCGCAGAGAGCTTCATGGAATGGGTTTCCATGGTCGAGCAGCTGCATCCAAGCCATACATCACCAAGTGCAATGCAAAGCGTCGGATGCGGTGGTGTAAAGCACGCCGCCACTGGACTCTAGAGCAGTGGAGACGCGTTCTCTGGAGTGACGAATCGCGCTTCTCCATCTGGCAATCTGATGGACGGGTCTGGGTTTGGCGGTTGCCAGGAGAACGGTACTTGTCTGACTGCATTGTGCCAAGTGTAAAGTTTGGTGGAGGGGGGATTATGGTGTGGGGTTGTTTTTCAGGAGCTGGGCTTGGCCCCTTAGTTCCAGTGAAAGGAACTCTGAATGCTTCAGCATACCAAGACATTTTGGACAATTCCATGCTCCCAACTTTGTGGGAACAGTTTGGAGCTGGCCCCTTCCTCTTCCAACATGACTGTGCACCAGTGCACAAAGCAAGGTCCATAAAGACATGGATGACAGAGTCTGGTGTGGATGAACTTGACTGGCCTGCACAGAGTCCTGACCTCAACCCGATAGAACACCTTTGGGATGAATTAGAGCGGAGACTGAGAGCCAGGCCTTCTCGTCCAACATCAGTGTGCGACCTCACAAATGCGCTTCTGGAAGAATGGTCAAAAATTCCCATAAACACACTCCTAAACCTTGTGGACAGCCTTCCCAGAAGAGTTGAAGCTGTTCTAGCTGCAAAGGGTGGACCGACGTCATATTGAACCCTATGGATTAGGAACGGGATGTCACTTAAGCTCATATGTGAGTCAAGGCAGGTGAGCAAATACTTTTGGCAATATAGTGTATGTTGGTTAGATAATGACAGTGATTCAGAAACAATGAGTTCTTCCAATCTAGTAAAGCAACAGACAAGCCTTGATCGGGTCCAAAATCATCTCTGTTCTGATCAAAGTAGACTCAGATTATATCAGACTCTGAAGTCCAAACTTCACATTTCTTCACGTCCAATTTGTTGACCAACAGTTCGTCCTTCCCAGTTCAGACCAAACTTGTCAAAAACAGAAACGCTGCCTTAAATACCTGAGGTTCTTTCCAGCTTTAGGTTCTGGTCAGATTTTAACACGTGTGACACCAAGGCAAACACATCCAACTCAGAAGCTCCCTCCCCCCAACAGAACCAGGAACCGTTACAGTTCAGGACAGTCCATCCAGCTAAGACTGGTCTGTTCTGGACCAGGTTCTGTCTGGAAGTGAGGACTGGTTCTATAACATTCTAACTGATTAAATAAAGGTAGAAAAGAAGCGCCAGTCAGACCCAACAATGGTAAATCAGAACCTGTGTGTGTTCATTAAAATGGGTCAAGATTTAATAGGTAGATACAGGAAATCAACAGAACTAAGTTCTGGTCAGGACTAGATCCGGGTCAACCAGCCTTTAAATAGCAAACAAATCCTGATCAGTTTTGAGCTGCAACGTCCAAATCGAACCAACAAGTTCTGCACCGGTCCAAAGCCCTGACCAACAGTTTACAGCGGTACCACAGCAGAACCAGAACCTTGTCGTATTTGGACCGAGCTGATAAACCCAAAAACAAGTTTCGGGACTCAGAGTGAAAGTTTCTGTTAAAGATTTGAACAAAACTAATCCAGACATCTGGATCCGATTGGTTCTGATCAAACGGACCAAAAGATTCTGGTCTGAAACAAAGACAGCAAACTAAGAAATCAAGAAACCAATTTTGACCTTTGATTGGATAGTTGGTTCTGATTCTGGACATGATACTGAGCGTTTGGATCTGGGTTTCGTGTTTTTTGCAATTAAAGAAGAATTAAAACCTTGCATGTTATCAGGAGACTGACGCTTCCACCTGTTTGGAGATAAAAACACAGGATGTTCTGAAGATTCTGCAGGTTTATCTGAAGTAGCAGATATTCTGTAGATTCTGATCCTTTGACAAGTTATCTGCGATTCACACCTTGGGAACATCTGCCCGCTAATGAGCAGTCCAGACTCAGAGTCACCTGATAACTAGGCTCCGCCCCCTCACCTGGCAGTCAGGTGTGATCTCTCGCTGTGCGTCCCTGCTGCTGCAGCACAGGATGCAGGCTGATAAGGCAGCGAATGAGGAAGCTGGCTGGGAGCTGATCGTAGAGCGACACGGCTCTGCAGGGCCTCCCAGCATGCCGTGGGGCTGACAGGTCACTGCGGTACTTTGGTCATGAGTAAGCAGTTTGTCTGTAAAACCAAACCCTGGGTTCCCATGAAGTGATGAAGAGGAAGGGGGCAGAGAGAGACACAGGTTTTATTTAGTTTGAGGGAAGTCTGACAAGCTGTTTCTGCCCAAACTCTCTGACTTTCTTCTGCTGCTGTTTGTGGTCAGAGGAACATTACCAGAGCAAAATGCTCGCTCATTGTTCTACGCAGCCAGACCTTCAGCCTGCATTGTTCTAGGTTCCCTCAGAGGGTCGACACAAAGTCAGCTGGAGAGAATTATGGGAAAATAAAGGTAGAACCTGCTTGTTTTTGTTCACAAACACTCAGCTTCTCCTGAAAAACTTCTTTCTCTTTCTGCTCTTTGCATATTTATACTTCTTCAAAACTTCAAGCTGATTATTTCTGTAGAAAAATGATGTTAAGACGTGCAACAAACATGTCTGAACATTTGCCAAGTCTAAAAAACTTCAAACATCAACAGCCTTCAAGAAAATCAAGCGATTCTAAAGTGCTTTAGACCTTTGCTGCTCTGCAGGCATGTTGTATCTCCAGGGCTGCAGGAACCCTGTTAGAGAGAGACGCATCGGACACCTGAGAATGGAAACGCGTTAAACACAGAGTAAAAAAGATCCAGACATTTAAGAACAATCCAGAGAACAGAGAGAGAACCAATAGAAAAAACAGATTGAATTGAAAAAAACAGAACCCAGAGAGAACCAAGATAGAAGCAAATGAGAAAACACAGAGAACCTATAGAACCCAGTGATAACCCGCAAACCCACCAGAGAACCTGAGAGATTACCCAGACCCAACCTGTAGAATCAAGAACTGACGAAAACAAACAGAGAACTGAGGGAAAACCCAGAGAAAACCCAGAGAACCCAGAGAGAATCTAGATAAACCCAAAAGAGGACACAGAACCAAAAAACAATGAGAACACAGAAATAACCTGAAATAAACACTGTGGGAACAGATACCAGAGAAAACCCAGATAGAACCCAGGGAGAACCCAGATAGAACCCTGGTAGAACCCAGATAGAACCCTGGTAGAACCCAGATAGAACCCAGGGAGAACCCAGATAGAACCCAGAGAGAACCCAGATAGAACCCAGATAGAACCACCAGAGAACCCAGATAGAACCCAGGGAGAACCCGGGGAGAACCCAGATAGAACCCGGGGAGAACCCAGATAGAACCCGGGGAGAACCCAAATAGAACCCAGAAAGAACCCAGGGAGAACCCAGAGAGAACCCAGGGAGAACCCAGATAGAACCCGGGGAGAACCCGGATAGAACCCAGATAGAACCCAGGGAGAACCCGGGGAGAACCCAGATAGAACCCGGGGAGAACCCAGATAGAACCCGGATAGAACCCAGATAGAACCCAGGGAGAACCCGGGGGAGAACCCAGATAGAACCCGGGGAGAACCCAGATAGAACCCGGGGAGAACCCGGGGGAGAACCCAGATAGAACCCGGATAGAACCCAGATAGAACCCAGGGAGAACCCGGGGAGAACCCAGATAGAACCCGGGGAGAACCCAGATAGAACCCAGGGAGAACCCGGGGGAGAACCCAGATAGAACCCGGATAGAACCCAGATAGAACCCAGGGAAAACCCGGGGAGAACCCAGATAGAACCCGGGGAGAACCCAGATAGAACCCAGGGAGAACCCGGGGGAGAACCCAGATAGAACCCGGATAGAACCCAGATAGAACCCAGGGAAAACCCGGGGAGAACCCAGATAGAACCCAGGGAGAACCCGGGGGAGAACCCAGATAGAACCCGGGGAGAACCCAAATAGAACCCAGAGAGAACCCGGGGAGAACCCGGGGAGAACCCAGATAGAACCCGGGGAGAACCCAAATAGAACCCAGAAAGAACCCAGGGAGAACCCAGAGAGAACCCATGGAGAACCCAGATAGAACCCGGGGAGAACCCGGATAGAACCCAGATAGAACCCAGGGAGAACCCGGGGAGAACCCAGATAGAACCCAGAGAGAACCCGGGGAGAACCCAGAAAGAACCTGGATAGAACCCAGATAGAACCCAGGGAGAACCCGGGGGAGAACCCAGATAGAACCCGGATAGAACCCAGATAGAACCCAGGGAGAACCCGGGGAGAACCCAGATAGAACCCGGATAGAACCCAGATAGAACCCAGGGAGAACCCGGGGGAGAACCCAGATAGAACCCGGGGAGAACCCAGATAGAACCCGGGGAGAACCCAAATAGAACCCAGAAAGAACCCAGGGAGAACCTAGGGAGAACCCGGGGAGAACCCGGATAGAACCCAGATAGAACCCAGGGAGAACCCGGGGAGAACCCAGATAGAACCCGGATAGAACCCAGATAGAACCCAGGGAGAACCCGGGGGAGAACCCAGATAGAACCCGGGGAGAACCCAGATAGAACCCGGGGAGAACCCAAATAGAACCCAGAAAGAACCCAGGGAGAACCTAGGGAGAACCCGGGGAGAACCCGGATAGAACCCAGATAGAACCCAGGGAGAACCCGGGGAGAACCCAGATAGAACCCGGGGAGAACCCGGGGGAGAACCCAGATAGAACCCGGGGAGAACCCAGATAGAACCTGGATAGAACCCAGATAGAACCCAGGGAGAACCCGGGGGAGAACCCAGATAGAACCCGGATAGAACCCAGATAGAACCCAGGGAGAACCCGGGGAGAACCCAGATAGAACCCGGATAGAACCCAGATAGAACCCAGGGAGAACCCGGGGGAGAACCCAGATAGAACCCGGGGAGAACCCAAATAGAACCCAGAAAGAACCCAGGGAGAACCTAGGGAGAACCCGGGGAGAACCCGGATAGAACCCAGATAGAACCCAGGGAGAACCCGGGGGAGAACCCAGATAGAACCCGGGGAGAACCCAGATAGAACCCGGGGAGAACCCGGGGGAGAACCCAGATAGAACCCGGATAGAACCCAGATAGAACCCAGGGAGAACCCGGGGAGAACCCAGATAGAACCCGGGGAGAACCCAGATAGAACCCAGGGAGAACCCGGGGGAGAACCCAGATAGAACCCGGATAGAACCCAGATAGAACCCAGGGAAAACCCGGGGAGAACCCAGATAGAACCCGGGGAGAACCCAGATAGAACCCAGGGAGAACCCGGGGGAGAACCCAGATAGAACCCGGATAGAACCCAGATAGAACCCAGGGAAAACCCGGGGAGAACCCAGATAGAACCCAGGGAGAACCCGGGGGAGAACCCAGATAGAACCCGGGGAGAACCCAAATAGAACCCAGAGAGAACCCGGGGAGAACCCGGGGAGAACCCAGATAGAACCCGGGGAGAACCCAAATAGAACCCAGAAAGAACCCAGGGAGAACCCAGAGAGAACCCATGGAGAACCCAGATAGAACCCGGGGAGAACCTGGATAGAACCCAGATAGAACCCAGGGAGAACCCGGGGAGAACCCAGATAGAACCCAGAGAGAACCCGGGGAGAACCCAGAAAGAACCTGGATAGAACCCAGATAGAACCCAGGGAGAACCCGGGGGAGAACCCAGATAGAACCCGGATAGAACCCAGATAGAACCCAGGGAGAACCCGGGGAGAACCCAGATAGAACCCGGATAGAACCCAGATAGAACCCAGGGAGAACCCGGGGGAGAACCCAGATAGAACCCGGGGAGAACCCAGATAGAACCCGGGGAGAACCCAAATAGAACCCAGAAAGAACCCAGGGAGAACCTAGGGAGAACCCGGGGAGAACCCGGATAGAACCCAGATAGAACCCAGGGAGAACCCGGGGAGAACCCAGATAGAACCCGGATAGAACCCAGATAGAACCCAGGGAGAACCCGGGGGAGAACCCAGATAGAACCCGGGGAGAACCCAGATAGAACCCGGGGAGAACCCAAATAGAACCCAGAAAGAACCCAGGGAGAACCTAGGGAGAACCCGGGGAGAACCCGGATAGAACCCAGATAGAACCCAGGGAGAACCCGGGGAGAACCCAGATAGAACCCGGGGAGAACCCGGGGGAGAACCCAGATAGAACCCGGGGAGAACCCAGATAGAACCTGGATAGAACCCAGATAGAACCCAGGGAGAACCCGGGGGAGAACCCAGATAGAACCCGGATAGAACCCAGATAGAACCCAGGGAGAACCCGGGGAGAACCCAGATAGAACCCGGATAGAACCCAGATAGAACCCAGGGAGAACCCGGGGGAGAACCCAGATAGAACCCGGGGAGAACCCAAATAGAACCCAGAAAGAACCCAGGGAGAACCTAGGGAGAACCCGGGGAGAACCCGGATAGAACCCAGATAGAACCCAGGGAGAACCCGGGGAGAACCCAGATAGAACCCAGAGAGAACCCGGGGAGAACCCAGATAGAACCCGGGGAGAACCCGGATAGAACCCAGATAGAACCCAGGGAGAACCCGGGGAGAACCCAGATAGAACCCGGGGAGAACCCGGATAGAACCCAGATAGAACCCAGGGAGAACCCGGGGAGAACCCAGATAGAACCCGGGGAGAACCCGGATAGAACCCAGATAGAACCCAGGGAGAACCCGGGGAGAACCCAGATAGAACCCAGAGAGAACCCAGATAGAACCCGGGGAGAACCCGGATAGAACCCAGATAGAACCCAGGGAGAACCCGGGGGAGAACCCAGATAGAACCCGGGGAGAACCCAGATAGAACCCGGGGAGAACCCAGATAGAACCTGGGGAGAACCCAAATAGAACCCAGAAAGAACCCAGGGAGAACCCAGAGAGAACCCAGGGAGAACCTAGGGAGAACCCACAGAAAACATATAGAACCCTGACTGAACCCCGTTAGAACCCAACAGGAACACCAATAACATCCAAGACTGAAGCCATATAAAAACCCCAAAGGACAACAGATACACTGTAGGTAGAACCCAATGAGAGCGCAAAAGGATACCAGAGAGAACCTAAAGAGAACATTGAACCCAAAGTTACTGCAAATAGATAGAACCCACAGAGAACAAAGAAAATACATTGAAAGAACCACTGATAGAAACAGAGAGAACCCAGAGAGCAGACAGAGAGAAAACAGCTAAAATCAGATTGAAGCCAAACGTGCTATTGAGAACATGTTTGGAAATAGAACCCAGAGGTTAGTGCTAACAATGCTGCTCTGTTCTACAGACTGAGTTCTAAACTCTGTTCCTTACTTGGCAGAAGTTGGGATGAAGGCGAGGTGAAAGTGATCATTCTGACCATGATTTAGAAGGTCAGCAGCATCCATGGCAGCTTTCTAATCACTCAGCTAACGTTCCACATCTTCACTTCAACCTAATGACACGTAATGAGAGAACCTTCCAGGATCAAAGCTCAGATATTGTCCTGTTTTATTTCCCTGATCCGATCCAAGCTGCGGGGGATTCAGCTGGGGATCATTTCCATCTAAACTTTACAGTTAAAAGGAAATAATTTCTGATGAAATGCTGTTAAAAGCTTCTTTTCAGGCAGGATTTAGTGGGAGACATCAATATTCAATGTGCTTCCTGCAGTTCCACCTTAAAGGATCCAGAATCAGGAACTCTGGGGCCTCACTCACGATATAAATAAATAACATAAATCCAAAAACTGGAAGAAGAAAAAAAAAATATATATATAAAAGCAGCTTCACTCATCGCTCCAGGAGAGGTTCCTGCAGGGCTCAGCCTGCAGAGCATGCCTGCTTCCTCAGGACACAGAGCTCCAGCCTGGTTTGGTAGAAGAGAAGCGTTAGAAGAGAAGCGAAGAAGCAGTTTTAAAGACGCAAACTGACTTAATGTAAATGGGATTTCATGGTCCAACCAGTAAACATCTGTTCTACTCAACAACACAGGAGGACTGGAGCACTGGTGTCCATGTCTGAGCACGGAGTGGTGCATTATGGGAGAGAGAAGCTAAACCACTGGAGCTAAATTCATGAACCGAAGCAGGAACCTCTGAGGTTCTCACGGTTACCCTGAGGATCAGACCACTGATCTCTCCACCATGTCTTCTTAATGTTTAATTCTTTTATTTTATATATCTTAAATGCAAACCACCACAGATCTCTGATCTCTGGTTCCAGTACTGCAGGAGTTGGCCCACTGCATGCTGGTCTGCAGCCGCTGTAAGCAAGCACCGCCATTTCAGTCACCGTAGGTTTAAGGATTGGTTATCCACGCCAGAGGGCCAATCAAGAACTAGCTGTGGGTCTAAAAACGGTCGAGGCGGTGAGGAAGTCGGGGCAAGTTTGTGTGACAACGGAGGGACATGAGGGCCAAAAAGAGCGGGGATCCAGGTGGGAAAAGGGTCCCAGCGTTCTCACGCTCCTCGCTCTGCTAGCTGCTCCATCTTCACCAGTCGTTTTCCACAATGGAGGTCAGACAAAGAAAACAAGCCGGTAAGGAACCGAACAGGAAATACGCATAGAGTAGAGCGGATGTAGATTGACCGATCAGAGGCCTCCTGTCTGTGGTCACCTACAATTTTGGAGAGGTGCAGCAGAGTGTCTGCAGAAGGGGGCGGGGCATATCCGCGTTCACTGCGACACACGCAGACGACCTGGTTTCTGAGTATAAACCAGCCTTTAGTTAGTCGAAGAGATATTCCTCTGCTCTGCAGTCCTTAGCTCATCATCTTCTACACACAGCTCCTCTGAGGAGGAGGAAAGCTGCGTCCGCCTGCTGGATGTGAAGCATCAAAAGCTGCTGATATCCTTGAATAACCCCCGCCCAGTCAGCAGACGCTGTGAAGGTTCTGGTTCCTGACAGAATTAAGTAGAGAGTGCTGATGGTCGCCCCAAAACACTGGGATGACTTTGGGAGACTGGATGTTCGGCGTCAGTCGGTGAAGCTCCGAGGGTGGATGATTTCAAGCTCAACCATCAGGTGGAAAAGATGGAGACCAAGTTTGGGTGTCCATGACGGCGCTGAGCGTCCTCTCCATCAGATCAGATGCTTTTCCAGGATTCTGCCATCAGCATTTTTAAGCAACTCTTTTGGAGATATGAGCTTCAACTGCTGGGTAAATTAAAGATTTCTGACTAAAACGGACTGAAGTGGGGATGAAGCAAAGAACAGGTTAGAGGTAGAGGTTAAAATGATGATTAAAAACAAGATATTTGTATTTATCATTTATGTGCTTCTTGCACATTTTGGTGCAGAAATAATCCAAGTATTTTCTTAATTGTTTATTAATTTAGTATCAACCTTTCATGTTTGATGTCATCTGCTGTGCTTTAATGCTGCAATCAGAGCGAAGCTGCAGAAACACAGAGAGGTCTGGCGTGAGCTGTCCAGAGTTCACCTACAGAGTTTACTCAGGGAGGGGGCTCCGTTAACCACACACTCAGCCCTGGGTTAAAGTCCTGCTGCGAGGAGCGTGCTGCAGTGTTTGCTCTAGATCACTCTGGGCCAGAAGGGGGTTAGAGTGCAGTGGTTCTGACCCGTTGGGTGTCACCTGGTCATAAGACAAGGCTGCAACAAGGTGCTGCAGGAGAGTCAGAGAGTTTCTGCTCAGCTGAGGGTTTAAAGTGCGTCTGAGCTCTGAAATACCAGGCTTTTATTTTGAAAGGCCATACTGCATGAACAGAATAAAACCAGAAGTTTTTATTTAATGAATGTAATATAAAAATATTTTACAATATAATTTATTCTTCAGTTCAGTCAGTAACTTCTGCTTCCATGAAGGTTTCAGCTCTGGCTGTTCCTCTGCTTTGACTAGAGGCGGTGCAGAGAAGGAAAATATCATCCCGCCTGTTTTCAGCAACCAGTCTGTGGAGCCAGGCTCTGCGATGGAAGGAGGCGGTATCATGGTGCGGGCCTCAGATTGTCTCTTTTCTATGAAGTACATTTGATTCAGAGGAGTATCATCTACAGCCTCCATATCATCATCTTTTCTGTAACTGTAATATTTTTTCTCCAAAGCTAACAGGGATCATATCCCAGAGGAGGTTGCAGTTGAGCCGATGCGTTGCAGACCTCTGGTAGTTTTATTTAGAACATGAAGCATCACAAAGTGAGAAAAAGCTGCCCTGAAACAAACGTTTTTAAAATGTGTTGAGAAGAGGAACAGATGCTGAATAGCAAAGAGCTTCGGGCGTTGAGATGTTTTTACTGGTTGAGGTGAAACAGAAAAGCTTTGTTTTTCAGGATGGGTTCAGGAGGGAAACGTAGAACTCCTGAGTTCTAATCTGTTCCAGACTCATCAGGACTTCACCCCCGAAAGTGAAACAGTTTGCAGCGAAAACCAAACAGCACATCCTCAGTTTGGGCAGAAACAGATTTAAGAGAAAATAAAAACATCATTTCATACAAATGTTTCCCACACGCGTCGTCAGGGACTCGGAGCTACAAGGAATCTCTTTAAAACTGTTGCTGGTTGGAGTCCAGAGCGGGATTGTTGCAGAAGAGTTCTGACTCAGAGGCTCTCTGTCCGTTGATCCTGGACCATTGGTCCTGGATCGGTCGCTCCGACCTCATCCTCATAAAGAGTTAACAGGCGAGCGAAGAGCTGCTCCTCATACGTGAATGTGTGCGTGTGTGTCGGCTGTGATTGATGGCATTGTTTAAAGCCAGGGAGGCTTTGGAAAGCTTTGCTATTGTTTCAGCTCTTGGCAGGGAGGGTTCCTAAGAAAAACAAAACTAGGGGAGGAGGAGGAGGAGGAGGAGGAGGAAGAAGGGAGACGAATAAATATCAAGAATTAGAAAACAAAACAAGACTTGTCCTCACATTTTAGGCCCATTCCGTGTGCTTGATGCTGATTCTGATAGCACTCCTCAGGGACCGCTCTGGTCCAAAAACACTACGCCCCCTTCATCACTCTGCCACCAACCAAACCACAGTTATCCATGCCCACCCCACCCGGCCTGGCCCGGCCCGGCCCGGCCCGGCCAACTGAGGGGACAGAGCAGGAAAAAGAAAACACACACCAGGAATGCACCAACACACTAACATGGCGTCTGCCCAGGCCTCTCCGCTGTTATTCTTCTCAAGATGTTTGGAGCCCGGTTCTGGTCACACAGCCTGACCCAAACCACAGAATTTCTGTTATTTCTCTGCGACCCCCCCCTTCTATTACCACCAGCTCCTCTGCCCCCCTGCCGCCGAGCCTCAGGGAATGTTTGGTTTGTGCAAACTCGATGCTGCAGGACTTGGCCGGTGGTCCGATGCTTAGAGTGAAGTGAGAACCGATCAAGCCAGAAAAATCTGGAAGGTTTCTTTATCACATCTCCTGCTTTATGCTCTCATATTGTTCTGAACCAAGCAGATCTGCAAGAACTAGAACTTGTCATGATGCGTGCGCTCAGCCTGCAACAGTAGCATCAAAGGACCAATCAACACGCATCCATCTCTGTCCCGTAAAGGAATCCCTCTGAACCTCCAACCAAATCCAGCTGAAGCCGAGTGCGTCTCACTGAGGACTCAACAAACCAGTGAGACGCACGTCTGGACAAACTCTTCCTAATGTCCAACATCTGGTCCTGAAGAGCCGTACACCTGGGGAAATCTAGAATTATTGGGTTCAAGCTTTCTGGGTACCATTGAAGGTACACCTGGTCCACTGTGTCTGTTTCTCCCTTCCAGGAAGTAATATGTGATTCAGATGTTTGGGTTCCGGTTCTGCTGGAAGGTTCTGATCCGCTTTATTGCAGAGATTTGGATCTAGAATCATGACTGGATTTAAGACTCAAGATCTAAATAGTGGCAGATGATCCATCCATCCATCCATCCATCCATCCATTATCTGTCCATCCATCCATCCATCCATCCATCCATCCATTATCTGTCCATCCATCCATCCATCCATCCATCCATCCATCTCCATCATCTCCATCCATCCATCCATTATCTGTCCATCCATCCATCCATCCATCCATCCATCCATTATCTGTCCATCCATCCATCCATCCATCCATCCATCCATCCATTATCTGTCCATCCATCCATCCATCCATCCATCCATTATCTGTCCATCCATCCATCCATCCATCCATCCATTATCTGTCCATCCATCCATCCATCCATCCATCCATCCCTCTTTCATCCATCCATCCATCCATCATCCATCCATCCATCCATCCATCCATCCATCCATCCATTATCTGTCCATCCATCCATCCATCCATCCATCCCTCATCCATCCATCCATCCATCCATCCATTATCTGTCCATCCATCCATCCATCCATCCATCCATCCATCCATCCATCCATCCATCATCCATCCATCCATCCATCCATCCATCCATTATCTGTCCATCCATCCATCCATCCATCCATCCATCCATCCATCCATCCATCCATCATCATCCATCCATCCATCCATCCATCCATCCATCCATTATCTGTCCATCCATCCATCCATCCATCCATCATCCATCCATCCATCCATCCATCCATCCATCCATCCATCCATCCATCCATCCATCCATCCATCCATCCATCCATCCATCCATCCATCCATCATCCATCCATCCATCCATCCATCCATCCATCCATCCATCATCCATCCATCATCCATCCATCATCCATCCATCATCCATCCATCCATCCATCCATCATCCATCCATCCATCCATCCATCATCCATCCATCCATCCATCCATCCATCATCCATCCATCATCCATCCATCCATCCATCCATCATCCATCCATCCATCCATCCATCCATCCATCCATCCATCCATCCATCCATCCATCATCCATCCATCCATCCATCCATCCATCATCCATCCATCCATCCATCCATCATCCATCCATTCATCCATCCATCCATCCATCCATCATCATCCATCCATCCATCCATCCATCATCCATCATCCATCCATCCATCCATCCATCATCCATCCATCCATCCATCCATCCATCCATCATCCATCCATCCATCCATCCATCCATCCATCATCCATCCATCCATCCATCCATCCATCCATCCATCATCCATCAATCCATCCATCCATCCATCATCCATCCATCCATCCATCCATCCATCCATCCATTCATCCATCCATCCATCCATCCATCCATCCATCCATCCATCCATCCATTCATCCATCCATCCATCCATCCATCCATCCATCCATCCATCCATCCATCCATCCATCCATCCATCCATCCATTCATCCATCCATCCATCCATTCATCCATCCATCCATCCATCCATCCAGCCTGAAGTGATTTAGACTGAACATCTCTCAAAGGATCAGCAGCTCATTCATCCTCCCCCTCAGGAGTGAAGGTGTGTGAGTTTCTGCGTGTTCCTTTGTGGTTATGCAGACGATCTAATGGGAGACAGGTGAATAATTGCTGGATTAAGGCACCACCCTCCGTCTGGATTGGCTGGGTGTGGACGAATGAATTTAAGTGTGATTACCTGCTCATTACGCGGCTGTGTGCGCAGGATTATCCGCTCTGACTGTTTATTATCTCTGATTCCTGATGATTCTGGTGTCAGACTCAGATAACCTGGAAGTGGATGCTAGGCAACAGAACAACAAGGGTTTTATTTTATCAGTGAGTCTCTCAGAACACACTTAACATCCTAAGAGCTGGGAGCTTAAAACCAGACAGACGGATAAAAATCTTCCTGGAATGTAAAACACTGCAAAAAGGAGAAGTGATGATGCTGCTGGATGAGTTAATGACATGTATAACCATGGTAACCAGCAACAAAGATGCCCCAGATAAAAGCCACTTAAGATATACAATAAAAGACAAAACTGGACTAAATGCATCCTTGGATCTTGTCTTTCATGATCTTGATGCAGCAGCTCTGCATGCAGTCACCCACCCACAAAGACACACAAAAACCTTGAGTGGGCTTCCTCTGGTTCCAGTCAGTCATACCCCAGGAAGTCGGCTATAAACGCCGAACGTCTTGAAGTGGAGGAAAAGAACAACAGTTGAGTCTGGAGCACCACAGACAGACACATGAGATCTGGAATAAGGACATTATTTTATTTTCATTCCTGTTTTCATGCAGCGAGCAGCGCAGACATAAACAAGCACAATCAACAAACTGAGGCTGCTGAGAGGGAGCTGAAGGAGCAGAGAACCCAGCCCTGATGGTAGACGGGGCTGAGGAGGACAGAGGGGGACATACTGGGAAAAACTGCAGTCAGGTTCCTGATGAATCACACGCTGCAATTCTACTTCTATATTTGCCTCCGCCGGGATGAATTCATGTTGTAATAATGATGATCTTGTCGTTATCAGGCTCCTCTCCAATGGAACTTCCAGTTTTTGTAACTGAAGCAGACACACTTTCTAGTTTAAGACTTAAAACGTTCCCTTTTGATGAAGCTTATAGATGCAGTGGCTCAGGTTGAGCTGCTATAGACTGAAGCTGCTGAAGGACCAAGGGACCCCTTTTCTATCTCTGCCTCATTCTACTTTTACTCTCCGGTTCTTCATTATCTTGTAGTTTCTTTTTTTAATTCTGTAAACACATGGTATACAGACATCCAGCTGTTAACATACTGATGCTGAATCTGGTTCTGTTGGAGGTCCTTTTTAAAAAAAAAAAAAAGCTGTTCCTCTCCATAGTCACCATATGCTTGGATGTAAGAGCGAGGACTGAATGAAGCCAGCTGGCTTTATTGTTGTGAACAGACAAACAAAACCTGACTGTATTTATGATAAAATTAGGAATTAGATTTAATTAGACACTTGGTTTATTTTCCCTCTTTCCTCCCAAAACTTCTCCCCCGATTTAGCAGACGTTCAGAGTTCCTGTCCGGACCTGCAGGGTTTGGCCCCTCAGTCTTTGTTTTGCAGTGAAACTGAGCCGTCAGACGGTCGCACGGCGCTCAGTTAGGCCGAGCGTTGACGTGATGTGCAGCTCATTTCTGCTTGTCTGTTGCTGTAAACAGTGCGAGTGTTGAAAGGTGAGTGTGTGAGTGTGCAGATCCTGTTCTGTCATGTTGCGTGCAGCCGAGCGTGTGGGTGTGTGATGAATGGGGCCGCGGTGTGCGGTTAGCTCTGCGTTATTACTGTGAAACAGGAGCTGTTCTGTGTGTCGCGGCTTTCATAGCAGCAACAGCTCCTCTGCTTCATCTGCTGGGATCTCCTCCATCTGATCCCTGCTGTTTGTCTCAGCTCCACTCCAGGATATCGGCTCACCTGTCCACAACAGTCCTGCAGCCTGGAGCAAACCTTCATATTTCAACCAACTTAAAGGAATAGTACACCCAAAACATGATTAGCCTTCATTTTCTACTCACCCCCATGCTGAACAACACTCTGGAGTACTTTTTTGATATCTCAAATGCATCTGGAGATCTGGGAGGCTTCTTGCTGTCTGCTGACATTCAAATAATGGAGGTCTATGGCGCCCGAGGCAGAAAGGTCCATAAAAGTCCACAAAAAACGTGTCAATATTCCTCCATACTGCTCGTCCAATGTATTCCAAGTGTCCTGAGTGGGTAGCGTCCAGAATTTACTCGAAACGAAGTCATTTAGAATGTTTTTAGAGCGTAAACAGTAGTGTATAGGATTTCCTGAAAGCGCGTTCACGAGTCTACGGAAACCGCGGCAGACCAAACCAGATGAAAGTGCGCATTCAGCTCGGCAAAGAACTCATGCTCTTCCTCAACACTGAAGTCCTCAGACATTTTTCTTTCGTTGTTTCTTTCTTTGCACAGGTAAACAGCACATTTCTTCTTCTACGCTTGCATTATTGGCAGAGCAGACGCTGAATGCGCACTTTCATCTGGCTTGGTCTGCCGCGGTTTCCGTAGACTCGTGAACGCGCTTTTAGGAAATCCTAAGCATGGTCTGTTTCCTTGTTTGTGACTTTTATTATGTATTTATAATTATTATTCCTTTTACTTTAACTGACCTTTACTACAGTTAGAAACAGGAACTTAACCGACCCTTCATAGAAATTCAGATTCAATGTATTGGCAGAAATCCGATTGAAGACAACAAGACTGGGAATGGTGCAGGAGCGGGAGTCATTCTGAATGGGAACGGGAGTAATTTCACCAGGAGTGGGACGGGACAGGGTTTAGATTTCTACTCTGGCCCGTGATCGGGACGGGACACCATTTGTTTCTGTGGAAGTGGGACGGGACAGGAGTGAAAATCCACTCCTGTGTCAGTCTCTACTGATGACGTCACAATAGGGCAAAAAAAAAAAGTTTCATTAGAATCTATTTTTTTCTGGGGTCTCAATTTATCATTTTTTTGTTATTTGTTGTTATTTTGCATTTCCTTTGGAGACCCTAAAGTAGCTTAAAGTAGAAAATAATCATTCTCAGTGATGAAGGCAAGTACTGCCTTTTAAGTTAGACTGAGATAAGGACTGCAGAGCAGATTTCAGGTGGACAGCAGAGGAATATCTCTTCTCAGTTCGCCTAACTAAAGGCTGCTTTATGCTCACAAACCAGCGTGTGTCGCAGTTAAAGCAGATAAGCCCCACCCCCTTCTACAGACACTCTGATGCACCTCTCCAAAACTGTAGATGACCGCAAACAGGAGGCCTCTGATTGGTCAAATCTCCATCCGCTCTACTCTATGCGTATTTCCTGTTTGGTTTCTTACCGGCTGGTTTTGTCTGTCTGACCGCCATAGTGGAAAACGACTGGTGAAGATGGAGCAGCTAGCAGAGCGAGGTGCGTGAGAACGCTGGGACCCTTTTCCCACCTGGATCCCCACTCTTTTTGGCCCTCATGTCCCTCCGTTGTCTCATAAACTTGCCCCCACTTCCTCGCCGCCTCGGCCGTATCTAGACCCACAGCTAGTTCCTGATTGGCCCTCTGGCGTTGTGGCGTGGAATAGCATAGCGCAGACCACGGATTGCTGAAGAGTCAATGAGTCGATGCAATCAGCTGGTTTTCCTTAGATAGAAAACTTTGAATCAATCTGACTGGATGATCTGGTTGAACTGGAAAGTGACCTGAGACGACATGATGTGAATTGGAGCTATAGAAATAAACTGAATTGAATTTTATGGTAGCCATGACCTAGCCTCGTGAGACCATCCTGATCTCGCGAGCTTTCAAGGTTTCACTCGCAGATCAGTCTGGAGACTCTCCGTTGAAGAAAATTTGGAGCCGTTCACCAAACGAACGTCCAATCAGCGTTGGCTTTGAGGCGGGTTGAGGTGTGACGCAACGAGAAGCGCGACAGTTCAGTCTAAAGAACATGGCGGCTTCAGCCGATGAAACTAGCGTTAGCGTGGCTATCGAGCAAGTTTTATCGGAATTACAGAGTATTTGTTCACTGAAAGAAGAGCAAAACACTGCTCTGGAGGCTTTTCTCAGAGGAAAAGATGTTTTTGCTCTCCTCCCGACTGGTTTCAGCAAGAGTTTGATCTATCAATTGGCTCCTCTTCGTCGTCGCTCTGTTAGTACGTCATATGCTTCGTTGATCTGATTGGTTTATTTGGCCCGTCTATCACCAACATAGGCCAATCAGCTAACCAGTATTTTCGCCCCTTCCCAAAGTTACTTCAACGGAAGGTTTCCAGATGGATATGCGGAGCAAGTTAGGTTAGCCATGACCCAGATGACTGGGGATGTACTCAGCCATTTTAACAGCAAGGTTCTGCAGCTTCAAGATGTTTCTGCCAGGACAAAACCGGACTCTGCAGTTTTTTAGGCTCACAGGAGAACTTTAAGCCTGTTAAGCGTTCGGCCTTGTGGTACTGAAGCTGTGGTTAAGAACAGTTGTTGCTTAATTGACAAGATGTCGAGGAACTGTAGACTGAAATCCTTCAGAGGCGGACCTTCTACAGCAGCATTCAACGGCTGAAGTTACATCTAACTCATCTCTACTGAGTCCTAAAGCTCATGCAGCTCTGATGTTAGTTTGTCCTTTGTTGTGTCCCCCTTTGTCCCTTGGAGACAGAAACTAAAGTAATCAGTTTTATTTTCTTCTTCTACTTTATGTTTTAAAGTTGTTTTGTTTAGAAATATCTGATAGACAATTTTATGAAAACTTTTATGAATCGACCTGATTAGATGGTTCTGTTCTGTTTTCTTCAGATGTTCCGTTGTCCACAGGAA
This sequence comes from Cyprinodon tularosa, assembly GCF_016077235.1. Classification (NCBI taxonomy): domain Eukaryota; kingdom Metazoa; phylum Chordata; class Actinopteri; order Cyprinodontiformes; family Cyprinodontidae; genus Cyprinodon; species Cyprinodon tularosa. Next base: position 280,885 of record NW_024039421.1, on the reverse strand, counting down.
GTAGACGGCGCCCTCAGACTGTGCTGCTACCAGGAGGTGTTGGTGCAGATCAGTGAGGATTAGCCTCAGACGGCTAATGAGAGGAGCTGGTGCTTCAGTATCGACACAGACTGAGCTCTGAATGACACACTGGATGCGGGAGGGCCCTACCCCCCCACCCTCGTGTTTATCAAAGCGTCTGACTCTCTGCTGCAGGAATGCAGCACTGTGCACACCCTCATCATCATCATCATCATCATCATCATCATCAAAGCATCAGAGGAACAGAGTAGGATCCTCAGTTAGGACGACGTCAGTACCAAACCAGCGGTCACGTCACACTTTGGACATGATATCCTGTGGATGAGATCCACCATGTTTGGCTTCAGAGGTTCAAAGACAGCTGAGGCTGGACTGGACCACTTCCTGTCAGAACCAGAAACTCAACAAGAACCAGTCGGAAGAATCATGGTGAATAAGATGGACGCTGTCTGTGATCCGATGTGCATCACTTCTGAATTCTGTCTCTGTGCCGAGCCTTAGTTCATCCTGGGTTCACCTCAGACAGAAGCAGAACCAGAATAAGAGGCCGGTTGTCTGGGGTTGAATGAAGATGGTATCAGGAGGGAGGAGGCATCCCATGATGTCCAGGACTGCATCCACACACAGCCCCGCTTCAGGAAGCCTACCGGACCTTTGGCGAGGATTCGCACCATCAGAAACGGATCCACCAGCTCCACTGTCTGCATGTGGTTTGCTCTGACTGACCAACAGCCTGCAGCGGAAACAAAAGGCTTCATGGTTTTCAACATCAGTCCAGTTCTACACAGAGACAAAAAAAGAGTTGCTCAATAAGCTAGAAAAGCACAAAATTGCCAAAAATAAGCTTTCCTGTTCTCCTTTGTGTGTTTTGATCCTAAAAATAAAATTCAAAGAGGCTTAAAAGTGCAGAATAAATAAATTAATCACACTAATTAATCGCAAATGTATCAGTAACCAGTTAATCTGTTTCTTAGTCAGGTTTTGTCTTTGTTTGTATGTATGTGGTGCTTTCAAATTTGCAGCCTCCTACAATTAGCATCAAGATTACAACTAAAATATATAGATGGTAAAAGGTAAAAACCATTGTGTGATTTTAATATATAATTATTGTAAATTAGTACTTAAAAGAGTCCAAAAACTTTTTAAAACCTTCTTCTTTACACAGAGAAATAAATAGTGCAGCAAACATGCAGAACTCTAATGCTCAGAGGAGAACAACAGGCTGTTGTAGAAATACTTTTTTTATTTTGTTTGGCAGGACAAATGAAAATAGTTCCTTCCTAAGAAAACTGAATGACTGGAAAGATGCAGTAAAAAAGAACAGAAGGAACTTATTCAGAAAATCAATAAATTTAGAGCTTCACACTGGAAAAAATCTAAATCTAGATAAGTCATTATATCTTAAAATAAGTGCATTTGTTCTTGAATTTAGAAGGTAAAAGACATATTTTGCCAACAATATGGAACAATTAAAATAAGAAAACACAATTACATTGTCTTATTTCAAGTGCATATCATCTAATTATCTTATTTTAAGAGTAAAAATACTCATTCAATTTGCTAATCATCTAATTTATGTACTCAAATTAAGGGTAAATTCACTTAATTTGAGAAATTTGTACTTATTTTTCCAGTGCAGGTGTTTTTATTGCAGCATAAATGCTGAAAATGAAAGACAGGATTTTAGCCTCTTTTATAATTACTGACTGAATATATTTGTTCAATCATGCGTTGTAATGTTTCCCAGTAAAAATATGATGATAATATTAAATATACACACCTGGAAAACATAGTTATTTCAGTATGATGTGAAAAGTATTTTAAAAATATGTTAAAAAACACTTGGTTTATATGATTAATTGGTGTGAAAAGGGAAAAGGTCCAAAGAAATACAAGAATGAATGAAATTAAATCACAGTAAATGCATAAAATTTGTTTCTTATACAGGAATGAGTAATTCTTTATGTCTGGCCTTTAACTAGGCCGTTCTGCTCATGAATCTGCTCTGTTATCTCCGGCTGTTGGTCCAGGGAGGTCCTCCATCACGTCTCCTGCAGCCGGTAATTCTCTGACCAGGTCTCCAGGTGGTCGTTTCTCTCTCCCTGTTCAGACGATGATTGATCAGAGCTCTGGGAGATTGTTCTAGAACCGGACTCTGCTATATACACAACCAGAACTTCCCTCTGTCTTCATGATGCAGGTTGTTCTGTAATGTTCTTTGCTGAACCTTGGAAAGCAGAACATCTGTAGTGAGACTGATTCAATAAAACATCTGGACTTCTTGACTGGTTCTCCTCTGAGGATGATGAGGGCAATCAGAGAAAGCCTTTTAACCAGGTTGGTTTTATTAAATGCACCTCAGCAGCTGCAGTCGGTTCTTCTCAGGTTCTGATCCTTGCGGGCTGATGGACCGCTGCTAAAGATAGTCTGCTTGGAGTTGGGAGTCTCTCCAGGAATCAGAGGTGCTGTTTGTGTTGGAGCTGAGTGTGGGACCGGCGGCTTTTCTCCCAGCACTGTTCTCTCTCACACCCACACGTGTGAAATGTGTGCTCCATCTTTCTGTTTTTGCATGTGGACGTGCTGCAGCCATCAGAGGGTCCATCCTCTGAGGGTCCACTCTCAGAGGGTCTATCCTCAGAGGGTTCATCCTCTGAGGGTCCGTCCTCAGAGGGTCCATCCTCAGAGGGTTCATCCTCTTAGGGTCTATCCTCAGAGGGTCCATCCTCAGAGGGTTCATCCTCTGAGGGTCTATCCTCAGAGGGTCCATCCTCTGAGGGTCCATCCTCTGAGGGTCCACTCTCAGAGGGTCTATCCTCAGAGGGTTCATCCTCTGAGGGTCCGTCCTCAGAGGGTCCATCCTCAGAGGGTTCATCCTCTGAGGGTCTATCCTCAGAGGGTCCATCCTCAGAAGGTCCGTCCTCAGATGGTCCACTCTCAGAGGGTCCATCCTCAGAGGGTCCATCCTCAGAGGGTCCATCCTTAGAGGGTCTATCCTCAGAGGGTCCGTCCTCAGAGGGTCCATTCTCAGAGGGTCTATCCTCAGAGGGTCCATCCTCAGAGGGTCCATCCTCAGATGGTCCACTCTCAGAGGGTCCATCTTCAGAGGGTCCATCCTCAAAAAGTCTATCCTCTTAGGGTCTATCCTCAGAGGGTCCGTCCTCAGAGGGTCCATCCTCAGAGGGTCTATCCTCAAAAAGTCTATCCTCTTAGGGTCCATCCTCAAAAAGTCTATCCTTAGAGGGTCCATCCTCAGATGGTCCATCCTTAGAGGGTCTATCCTCAGAGGGTCCGTCCTCAGAGGGTCCATCCTCAAAAAGTCTATCCTATAAGGGTCCATCCTCAGAGGGTCCGTCCTCAGAGGGTCCATCCTCAGAGGGTCTATCCTCAGAGGGTCCATCCTCAGATGGTCCATCCTAAGAGGGTCCATCCTCTGAGGTTCCATCTTCAGAGGGTCCATCCTCAAGAAGTCTATCTTGTTAGGGTCCATCCTCAAAAAGTCTATCCTCTAAGGGTCCATCCTCAGAGGGTTCATCCTCTGAGGGTCTATCCTCAGAGGGTCCATCCTCAGAAGGTCCGTCCTCAGATGGTCCACTCTCAGAGGGTCCATCCTCAGAGGGTCTATCCTCAGTGGGTCTATCCTCAGAGGGTCTATCCTCTTAGGGTCCATCCTCAGAGGGTCCACTCTCAGAGGGTCCATCCTCAGAGGGTCTATCCTCAGTGGGTCTATCCTCAGAGGGTCTATCCTCTTAGGGTCCATCCTCTGAGGGTCCACTCTCAGAGGGTGTATCCTCAGAGGGTCCATCCTCAGAGGGTCCACTCTCAGAGGGTCTATCCTCAGAGGGTCCATCCTCAGATGGTCCACTCTCAGAGGGTCTATCCTCAGAGGGTCCATCCTCTTAGGGTCTATCCTCAGATGGTCCATCCTCAGAGGGTCTATCCTCAGAGGGTCTATCCTCAGAGGGTCCGTCCTCAGATGGTCCACTCTCAGAGGATCTATCCTCAGAGGGTCTATCCTCAGAGGGTCCATCCTCAGATGGTCCACTCTCAGAGGGTCTATCCTCAGAGGGTCTATCCTCAGAGGGTCTATCCTCAGAGGGTCCGTCCTCAGATGGTCCACTCTCAGAGGGTCCATCTTCAGAGGGTCCATCCTCAAAAAGTCTATCCTCAGAGGACTTGGTTTCTAGGACTAGTACCGACTAGTTCTCATACGGACCGGATGGTAAAGCTTCTGTAGAGGCTGGTGGTTGAAACTCTGATTTTCCTGGTCCAGATCCTGTACTGCAGGTTCTATTGATGGTCTAAGAGGGCTGACACGTTCTAGAGATGGAGGAGATTATTTCATCCTGACATTTAGTGACTGCTTAGTTCTGCCTGCATCATGGAGCCAGAGGCCTGTTAGCGGAGGAGAAACTGCTTGAGTGTAAATGATGAGGTTTATTAAAACAACAGGCTACGATCTGCTGGGAGCCAGAGTTTGGCCACAGGGAGGTTTTAATGATACCGTCCCGGAGTTCTGATCCAAACCCAGAGCTGGAGGGGAAATAGGCAGCAGGAGAAGAAGAAATGTCTGGGAAAGTTTTTGTATTTGAAGCAGGAGGGGTTTCATGTTGAAGCAGAGTCAGACTGAGAGGTTTTCTGATTCCTGTTCTCATACGAACACACCCAATCCCTGGAGGAAGGTCTAGATCCTTCTCCTGGAGGACCTCAGTCAGCTGAGAGGTTCTCTTTAGTTCCATCTGGCTCTGCAGGGGAACATCTCCCACCAAAACAGTATTGCTCTAATTAAAAGGACATTAGTGTTCTGTAGAAGGAATCAATTAGTCCTTTATACAGCAGGTTCCATCCATCAGAGCAACAGGATCATAATAGAGCTCCTCCTCCAGCCGAGCCGCAGGCCGTCTGACGCCAGTCCACCTCCAGCTGAGGATGAGTCTGACGAAGATCTTCTCATGGAAACTGAGATCCTCCTGTTCCCGCTGTCCAATCAGAGCACGGCGCTCAGCTGAGCCTGTGAGGTGATCAAGCAGAGGTCATCTTCCCGTAGGTGTGTTTGCTTTGTGTTCCTGTCCTCACCGGGACGTTCTGGGAGTCGTGCCATCAAACACACAGGCAGCATTCCTGACCATTTCTCCAAACTGATATGGGCTCCCTTGGGCCCATTGGCCCTTATGTAATGGGGGAGCTGGAGGGGCTGAAGATTAAATGACTTGTAGATTTATCGGGAGAGGAGCTGCCCAGTTTGGTTTGATTTCCTCCCCTCAGAGCTGAGCGCTGCAGAGATCCATCACAGGAAGATTCCCGATGAATCAGGAACCTTAGCATCGCCTCCAGTTGCCCCTGGCAACACAGAGGAACAACTTCTACTTCAGAGCTCAACATGAAGCCCAGCCTGAGTTCTGCTCTAGTCAACAAGTTTCAGGAAAGTCTATAACATTTCCATTGTCTTATTGAGGAAGGTGCGTCTGCAGCACAGACACCCCCCATGCCTGAACTTAAGCCACGCCCCCTCTCTATTATCTTTCAAAAAATAAACTTCTCGTTCCATAAAATCAACACTAGTCGATTTTCTCTGATAAAATGACCGGTGTTACACCAAATTCTGCGATCCGTGACCAAAGGTGGCGCTGTAGCATCCTGCGACCTTCCTTCTAAGGTCACAGGACTCAAACCTCAACCACATTTTTAAGTCAACTGTCAGAAAATGTCTTGAAACTTTGCTCTTTCCATCATTTATTCACTTTAACAAGCTAAATGACAAAAATTTGGAAAAACTTTTAAAATGGAACTTTATATCACCTGAAAAAATTTGTCAATTTGCTCCACTTTGTCGGATGAAAAAAAAATACGATTTGTTAATGGACATTTGAAAATAATACAATCCAGAAATGAAACTTTTAAAAAGTTTTATAATTCAAAAATGTTTTTGAGACTAATTTTGTTGTCTTTTTAGATTTAAAATCGATATTTTATTATTTCAAATTTAATTTTTTGTAACGTTATTTAGTTGTTTTTTTTTTTACAGATTATTTATTTAATTTGTTTTCATTCCTCTTTTTGAGATTAGCTTTAAAGATCACATTTTCTTTACTTTAATAGAATAAAACTGCTGTTTCCAGCATCCAGCAGACCAACAGAAATCGGTCTTCACTCCTCTTTAGAGGAAAAAGGGAAGAGCTCACACTGAGCCTGGTTCTGCTGGAGGTTTCTTCCTGTTCAAAGGGAGTTTTTCCTCTCCACTGTCGCTACGAGCATGCTTAGTGTGAGGGATTGCTGAAGAGTCAATGAGTCGATGCAATCAGCTGGTTTTCCTTAGATAGAAAACTTTGAATCAATCTGACTGGATGATCTGGTGAACTGGAAAGTGACCTGAGATGACATGATGGGAATTGGAGCTATAGAAATAAACTGAATAGAATTGAATTGAAATTGAAACTAATTTAAAAAAGAATAGAATTTGTAAAACTCAATCTGAAAAAAATTTTTTTTCAAAACAAGAATTTAAAAAAGCAAATTTTACTGTCAAAACTTTTCTTTTATAAATATTTGATCCAGTATTGCATTGGCTGCAGCTTGGGGACATGGGACGTCCCCAAGCTGCAGCCATACCCGTCTCTACAACAGGAGAAAAGAATAGATGAACAAAGATTGATCAGATCTATGTTCTTCATCATCAGCAGGGAGAGATCTTCATCCACCAGCATCTTCACCTGCGGAGCGTTTTCTGTCTCACCACCTTTACCGTCCACAGAGATGGAACCGTCTGACCGGTCCTCCCTGCAGCTTCTTCTCCTGATAGGCGACAGAGGAGGAGATGCTCTGTGATGATGAGCAGAAAACATGAACAGAACCTCCCTGTTTGAGCACCCTTAGGTGTTTAGTTAGCACCACGACAAATGTTCCAGCTCCACACGGATACATCTGAACGGAACCAGGTGGACATAGAAGGTTCGGTTCAGGAGGTTTTCACTTTTACCTATGGGCTGCAGAACGGTGCAGCACGGTGAAACAAACTTATCATTTAGTCTGTGAGCTGCAGGAATGTGGCAACACTGTCCGTGTGTGTGTACCTGTTTAGCCCTCACAGTGAGGACCATTTTCCAATTTCACTTTTAGATTGAGGACCAGTTGTTGCAAAGCAAGGACATTTTGCAGGTCCTCACAAGCTATTTTGCTAATCATTAGGGTTTGGGCTAAACTGGTTAGGGTTAGGGTGAGGTATGCATTGGTAATGGTTAGGTTTAGGGTTAGGGCATAGAAAGGGTTGATAATGACTGAAAATCAATGGAAGTCAATGGGAGTTAACACATAGTCCTTACTACGTATAGCAGAACAAGTGTGTGTGTGTTTGTGTGTGTGTGTGTGTGTGAGCAGGTACCAGCAGGCACAGATGTTTCTTGATATTAGACTGTTATGATAAGATGGGAGTGAAAGTCTTAAGATGAAACGATCCCACGGAGGCGCAGGGAAAAATGCAGAAAGTCATAAATAAATGAATCTAAAAATGACGGACGGATAAAAGATCAACACTACATTTATAAACCTTCATGCAAGTCATCAGGTTTAAAGGTGAACAAACACACTCACACACACACACACACTCAGATAAGAAATTATTAACGAGAAACAAAGATTACTGAGTACGAATTTTCATCTACATCTGATCATTAACAGAAGGTCTGAAGCTGCCCTCATGAAATAAGATGTTTCTATGAACCTCAAATGTCCCTCTGCTTCATCTGCAAATTGTCCAAGTCAGAGAGTCCAAGTCAGTTCCAGTCATTCCAGGTGATCCTAGTCTTCAAACATTTCCCCAAGTTCAGTTTATCAAATAAATGGTGAAAAAGTTTAATCCAGCTGATTGGATGGAGTCATTAACCTGCTGAGATACCTGGCATATCGGATGTTGGTAAGGCATGTTGCATCACTCCCTCTTTTTGTTGTTGTAGATCTATGTTCTGGGGTGTTTTTCCTCTCCACTGTTACTGCATGCATGCTTGATGTGAAGGATTTCTGTAGTGTCAGCAGTAAAATATAAGGGAATATCTACTTTTCCCACACACTGTTCCAGGAGCAACCTCAATGACTTGATGCAAGCAACTGGTTTTCCTTAGATAGAAAACTTTTAACCAGTCTGACTGGATGATCTGAATGGAAGTGAGTCATAAATTACCTACGTTTTTACTTGTAGGAGACTTGAAGCAGATCATTTCCAGTCATTGATCTGTAGCAGTTTGGATCTAGTCATTAATTGTGAACTAAACAAATCCAGTCATTGACTTTGCAGGATTATTTGCCGCAGGAAGAGGATGAAGCGACAGCAGCTATTCCCTTGCATTTCGTTTATTCTGCAGCAGTCCCTCACACCAAGCATGCATGCAGTGACAGTAGAGAAGAAAAACTCCCCTCTAGGGGGAATAAACCCCCAGCAGAACCAGACTGCAAGGATTCCAAGGCCTTTGGATGAAGCTAAGATTTTTTTAACATTCACTTTTCCATGCAGGGAGGAGGTGCCCCTCCCTGCATGTTTTTCTCTGTTTTCCTCTGAGACTAGTAATGAATACTTTAATGTCCCACTTGGAGGTTTGATTCTGGCAGCAACAAGTCGATTGAGATCAAACCTCGTTCCCTGAGGAGTGCCTGGAACCTCAGTGGTTGGACTCCATGTCTTTTCGATGTAATTACCCCTGACAGGATCTAGCCCCGTGGATCCCCCCTCACCCACATCAGCAGCGGTCACCCCCCGCATTTACATTATAGAAGGTGTTACTCATGGCTGTGTTTTTGCTGAGTTGCAGCCCATAATGCCGTGCAAGTTGGAGTTCGACAGATGGTTGAAAACCAGAAGTGAAAGCAGGCAGATGTTTCCATGTTTTCACCGTCAGCACTTTCACAGCAGACTGTTTAACTCCTACACCTTCATGGGCTCATGGAGATTAAAGCCACCCTGCTCCCACCATCAGCCTTAGACAAGCTGCCGGGTTCTGCAGCGGATTGATAATAAATGCTTACAGCTTTTTAAAAATGATATTTGATATTTCTTCTATAATCATATTCACCTTAATGGGCCTGTAGTATGTAAAAACAAACTAGTGTAGCACATTTATGGCTTTATTCTGCAAAATAAAACATTTGGATGGATGGATGGATGGATGAATGATGGATGGATGGATGATGGATGGATGATGGATGGATGGATGGATGGATGGATGGATGGATGGGGATGAAGGGGTGGATGGTGAGGGAAATGGATGGATGGAGGATGATGGATGGATGGATGGATGATGGAGGGGATGGATGATGGATGGATGGATGATGGAGGAGGGAAAATGTTTGGATGGAGGGGAAATTTGGGGAAGGTGGTGGATGGGAGGGGTTGGATGGATGGAGGGATGGAGGGAGGGAAAAGGGGGGATGGATGGGATGGATGGATGAATGTTTGCTGGATGGATGGATGGATGGAGGGATGGATGGTTTGGGATGGATGAGGGAAGGGGGATGGATGGTTGGGATGGAATTTGAATGGAGGGGAAATGGATGGATGGGGATGGATGGTGGATGGAGGGGATGATGGATGGATGGATGGAGGATGGTAAATGGATGGAGGGAAGGATGGAGGGAGGGGATGGATGATGGTGGATGGATAGGGAAAATGGATGGAAATGGAGGGATGGTGGATGGTTTGGATGGTTATGGATGAGGGTATGGGATGGATGGATGGATGGATGGATGGTGATGGGGGATGGATTTGGATGGAATGGGTTGGGGGAAAAATGGAGATGGATGGGGATGGGGATGAGGGGGATGAAAAGGAGGGAAAAGGGGGGAAAAGGGGTTGGATGGGGGGGGGATTTTTTTTGGGGGGTGGATGGATGGTTGGTTGGATGGTTTGGATGGAGGGAGGGGATGGATGGATGGATGGTTTGGAAAATGGATGATGGATTGGGAGGGAAATTTTTTGGATGGATGATGGATGGATGGAGGGTTTTGGATGGATGAATTGGAGGGGATGGATGGATGGTTGGATGGATGGATGGATGGTTGGGGATGGATGGGGGATGGATGGTTGGAGGGGATGATGGTTTGGAGGTGGATGGGGGATGGAGGGATGGAGGGGATGGATGGAGGGGTTGGATGGTTTGATGGAGGATGGATGGATGGGGATGGAGGGGAATGGATTTTTTGGATGGATGGTTGGATGGGATGGATGGATGGAAGGGGATGGGGGGGAAAAGATGGTTTGGGGAGGGTTGGAGGTTTGGAGGATGGATGGGGGGGAAATGGGATATAAGGTGGATGATGGATGGATGGTGGATGGTGGGGGAAATTTTGGTTTTTTTTTGGGGTTTGGGGGATGGAGGAGGATGTGGAAATGGATGGTGGATGGATGATGGTGGATGGATGTGGGGGGATGGATGGATGGATGGATGGTGGAGGGAAAGGGGATGAAGGGTGGGAGGGATGGGGTGGGTTATAGTTTGGGGGGATGAAGGGAAGGTTGTGGAAAAAGGAAAGGTGGTGGGGGGGGGAAATGGTGGAGGGTTTGGAGGAGGTGGTGGAGGGAAAGGAGGGTTGGAAAATGATGTGTTTGGATATGGGTGTTATGGTTGAGGAGGGGAGGGTGGAGGTTGGAAAAGGATTGGAGGGAGATGGAGGATGGTTGATGGAGATGGAATAGGTATGGAGGGAAAATGGTTTTGGATGATAGGGGTAGAGGTTGGAAAAGTTTTGGTAGATGGATGGGGTAGGGTGGGTGGTTTTGGATGGATGGTGGGGATGTGGATTGGATGATGATGGATGGAAGGTTGGGAGGATGGTTTGGTGGAATTTATGGATGGTGGATGAATGGATGATGGAGGATGGGAAGGAGGGGATTTTGGAAGATGGATGGATGGAGGTTGGTTGGGGGGAAGGGAAAGGAAGAAGGGATGAATGGATGGATGGGGGGGTTTGGGGGAAAAGATGGAATGTATGGTTGGGGGGTGGATGGAGGGAAAAGGTAGGATGGATGGTTGGGGAGGGATGGATGGTTATGGATTGAATGGATGGGAGGGGGATGGTTTGAGGATGAGGATGGATGGATGGAAGATGGGGAGGGTTTTTTTGAAGGGAGGATGATGGGGGATGGATGATGGATTGTTGAGGATGGATGGGGGGAATTTGGTTTGGTGGTTGGGTTTGGGTTTGATGGAAGGATGGAGGTTGAGGTGGAGGTTTTTTTGATGGTTTGGATGGGGGATGGATGGTTATGGATGGATAAAGGATTTTGGGATGATGTGGATGAGGGATGGTTGAGGAAGGATGGGGGGGAAGGATGGAAGGTGGTTTTGGATGAGGGATGGATGGAGGGAGGAGGAGGTTGGATGGGGGGATGATGGATGGATGGTTGAGGGATGGTGGGGAGGAGGTGGAATGGGGGGGAGGGGATGGATGTGGATGGATGGTTTGATGGGGAGGGTTTGGATGGAGGATGGGGAGGAATGGATGGATGGAGGTAATGATGTGGATGGTTTGGGAGGGGGGAGGTGATGGAGGGTGGATGGATGGATGGTTGATGAGGAGGATGGAGGATGATGATGGATGGAGGGTTGATGGGGGAAATTGGGTGGAGGAGGGGATGGATGGATGGGGAAAGGAAAGGATTGGGGTTGGAGGGGATGGATGGTTGATGGTGATGGTGGTTATGGGGGATGGTATGGGGGGAGGATGGTTGGATGGAGGGATGGTTTGGATGGATGATTTTTTGGGGAGGGTGTGATGGATGGATGGTTGGAGGAGGATGGTGGTATTGATGGTGGATGGTTGATGGATGGATGGTTTGGATTGGTTTTGGGAGGGATGGGATGGATGGATGGGGGGAAAATGGTTTTTTGATGGTTGGATGGGATGGAGGGTTTGATGGATGGGGGAGGATGGAGGGTTTTATGGATGATGGATGGGGGATGGTGATGGATGGAAGTTGGATGGGGGAGGGTTGGATGGAGGAGGGAATGGGATGAGGGTTAAGGGGAGGAGTTGGAAGGGAAGGGAGGGAAGGTGTGGGGTTGGATGGAGGGATGGATGAAGGAATGATGGGGGGTTTGGGGAAAAGGTGGAGGAGTTTGATGGATGGATGGGGGGATTTGGGGGGTCGGGTTGAAGGAAAGGGAAAGGTTTAAAGGATTTGAGGAAGGTTGGATTTTTGAGGGATGATGGTTGGTGGATGGAGGGTTTAATTTGAGGATGAAGTTTGGGTTTGGGAAATTTTGAGGGGGAGGGGGAGGAGGATGGGGTGATGGATGGTTGGATGGATAAAAAGGTTTATGGTTTTTTTGTTTTAAAGGAAATTGGGAAGGGTGTTTGGTGGAAAAGGCTGGTGTGGAGATGGGATGATGGGGGATGGATGGTGAGGGATGGGATGTGGTGGAGGGGAGGGAGGAAGGTTGGGAAGGAGGGGATGGATGGAGGATGAGGAGATGGTTGTTTTTATGGATGGATGGTGGGGATTATGGGGGATGGAGGGTGGAATTTTTGGGAGGGATGGTAAGGGGGTTTGGATGGAGGGTTTGATGGAGGTGGTTTGGGATGGAAGGTTGATGGATGTTTAGGTTGGGATGGATGTTGATATTGGTTTGAGGGAATTTTTGGGGTTTTGATTGAGGTTGGGTTTGGGAGGGTTGGGGATGGAGGATGGTGGAGATGGGATGAGGGATGGGGGGGATGGATGGATGGAATGTTTTTGGATTGAAAATGGATGGAAGGGGAAGGATGGATGGTTTTGAGGGAAGGAATGGATGGATGGAGGGAGTGGATATGGATGGATGGATGGAAGGTTGGTTTAGGTTTGGGAATTATGAGATTATAATAAAGGATAATTTGAATAAGGTTTAAAGGAAGAGGAGATTTTTTAATTTTTTAAAGTAAGGGATTATTTTATAAAATTAATTTTTTGGGATAAGGATAATAAATTTTAAAAATGAAATTTTGGGTTGGAATTTATTTTAAATTTTTTTTTAGGGGATTTAATTTTTAATTAAAATTTAATTTTATATTAAATTTTTATTTAATATGAATTCGAATTTAAAAAGGATGAAGGGGTTTGGGAATTTAAATGGTTAATTATAAATTTATTTTATAGGAGGTTTGGGGATAATTTATGGTTTTTAATTTAAAATAATTTTATAAATTTATATTTTTATATAATTTTTTAAGGGGATATATTTAATTTTTGGATTTTTTATAAGGATAAAATTTATGGAAAATATAATAATTTAATAAATTTTATATTTTTAATTTCTTATTTAAAAAATTTTATAAATTTGGTTTTATTAAATTTATTTTGAATATATTTTTAAATGGATGTTTAAATTTTAAATATATAAAATTAAAAAAAGGATTTATTATTTTAATTTATAATATTTAAAATTTTTTATAAATTTGGGAATTAAAATTTTAGGGGAATTAATTTTTGGGAAATTTTTAAAAATTTTTTTATTTTAAGAATATAGGGAGGAAGAGGTTTAATAGGATTTAAAGGTATAATTTATTAATAGGGGGGGTTTAAAAGGGGTTTATTCTTTCTTGGGTTTTTAAATATATATGGGAAATAAAATTTTAATAAAATAATAAGATTTTAATGAGGTTATTTTATTAGAATATTTTAATTTTAGGAATAAAATAATTAAATTTTAAAGGGATTAATATAAATTAATTTATATTAAGAATTTTTTAAAAAAATTGAAAAATTTAGGAATAAAGGGTTTATTAATAATTTTTTCCGGGTATAAATTTCAATTGGATATTTTAAAAATATTAAAAATATTTTTTTTAAAATTTAAATTAATAGGAAATTTTTAATAAAAATTTTGGGTTAAAAATTTTCAATAAAACATAAAAATTTTGTAATAATATTAATTTATAAATTTCTTTAAGCAAATTTTAATATAAATTTAGGAAATTTTTGGGGGAAGTAAATTTAAAGGAATTTAAATTTTTTAAATTGGTTATTATTTTTTAAATTTTATTTTAATAAAGGGGGTATTTAAAAATAAATTTTTATTTTTAATCCTTTTGGGAAAAAAATTGTTAAATAATTTAAATTTAAAATTTATCAATTTTATTTAATTTTCCGGGGAAAATTTAAGGTTTATATTTTTTTAATTATTTGGATTAATTAAAAAAATTTAATATTGATTTTAAATTATATATAAAAGTAGTATTTAAATTTTAAATTTTTATTTTATATTTTAATTAAAAATTATTTGGGGGTTATTTTTAATTTTTTGGGGGGATGAATAGGATGAGTTTTAGGGCCCCCAAACCCGGCCCAAAGGGAACCCCAAACCCCCCCCCAAAGGGGAAAACCCCAAAAAAAAACCCCCCGCCCCTTTCTTTTCTTTCCTCAAGGGGAAAAACCAACAAAAAGCAAAGTCGTTTCGTTACCACAGCTCGGGGTTTTAATTCCCCTCCACCCAAACCATCCTTTATCGACACCGGTCCGCGGGGTCCCCCATCCCCCAGCAACCCCAATTAACTAATCTTTTTTTTGGACTGGGGGGAACCCGGGGGTCCCCAAAACCCACGCATAAAAGAAAGAAAAGCGAACCCCAAGCAAATTTTGAACCCAGAACCTTTTTACTGAAACCGGGCTACCCACTGCCCCTGAGCAGCCAGGGCCCCTTTAAAACAGACTTTTACCACTCATAAAGTCGATTTCAAAGAGTCCCCAATAAATAATAATAATAAACGTTAACAAATGAAAACCATCAAGTCATCAACTTTGCAGGACAGGCACTTCCTAGCTGGGGAAAATGGGACAGAAATTTTTGTTTTTCCCTCGAGTAATTACTCCCACAGCGGGCATAGTTGTGAACCTTTTCTACTAAAGTCCGCACAGCAGCTCCAACACTGATCAGCCTTTTCTCTGCTTGGACATGTAGAAACCCTGCAGCAGAGGTCCAGTGTGTGTTTGCTGCAGCCAGCGGGTCTGCTGGTTCTGTTTACTCTGAACGGCTGCAGCTATTTAAAGCCTCTCCGTGTATTTATGTCAGACGTATACAGCGTGGAGGAGCCGGCGGGACTCGGCTGCCTCTGCGGTTGTCTCCGGGTCATTTTGGGCTCGAGCTGAGAAAGAAGCAGGTCGGGTTGTTGGCACCGGCGGTGAAGAGTGTCGTCTGGGTCGAGTAAAACCACAACATCGGCACATAACTTTTTATTTCACTGTTAAAAGCGAAGCAGTGCTGCCATGACATCCAGTCCCTGGAGTACAGGAGAAAACCAGAATGAGCAGAAGCTCAGAATCAGCTGATCTGGTTTCAGTTTTAGCAGATTTTCCTAAACTTGCAGAAACAGTTAGATCCAAATTTAAAGATCTAGCTGGTAGAACCAGCAACCACCCAGACTGGGACCCGCTTACAGTTATTCATTTCCCTCTTGTTACCAGTTAACCTGCACCAGTCACCAGTTAACCTGCAGGTTGTGCCATTTTAGATGGTGACCACCTTAAATCCATTGTGCAAAAGTTAAACTTTACTGGGTCCTTAGTTCTGTGGACTCAAACATCAGATAGCGGAGGCCCTCTGACCGTTATCCTGTCTCTCTTTCAGTGCGTTTCTATCTCAGCTGCTGCTTCATCATCTTCCTCCTTCTGACTTCCAGATCTGCAGAAAAGCTGTGTCAGTTTGAGTCATCCTGGGGCTGAAACCATCACAGCTCTCTGTGTTTCTGCTGCCTTCTAACTTAACTTCTAACCTTCTACTCATTAGCCTTTGCATGCTTCAGCTGTGTGGTGAGGCAGCGGCCAATCACTCACTGCTTTGCTTTACTTCCTCCTGCATGTGCCCAGATCTGACAGCTTACATAAGAAAAGAAAAGGGCCATTGATCTGCATGTATTCCAATCATTCCTCACTCAGACTTTATATTAGTGCTGCCTCAGATGGTGGAGAGACGCAGACAGAGCCTAAGCCGGGTAAAGTCCAAACTGAGCCCGGTAGGTTGGATTTATCAGAGCAGACTTTAAACCGAGAGGTTACTGATCAATCTGCATGCCGCATGCTTTGCACTGTGGAAACCTCTGACCTCTGACCCCAAAAGACCATGAGCTGACCCAATATAACAGCAACCACTCATGCACCCCTCCCTACGTGCAGAAACCCTGCAGCAAAGTGTTAATAATACTGTGAACAACGAACGTCTGCAGCAGAAGCCCTGCTGGGTGCAGTTAGCAACCACAAATCTGCATGCTAGTAACACCAAATACCCTGCAGCTAAGCCTACACACATTTAGAGCCACTGTTTGAATATCCAGAAGAGCAGAGCATCAAGTGATGCATGCTCTCCATATGAACAAGGATGATACCTTGCTCAAGGGCCCTGCCTAAGTATATCTGCTGTGAACGGCTTTGCTTCCCTAAGTTCTACTGTCCTGGTTGCTGGAAGACTGAAGGAGGGAGTTCTTCATGCTGCAGATTGGATGCACGCTCAGCATTCTGGATGAAACTGGCTGAATCCTGCATCCTGACACTTTAACAACAAGCTGAGGAGATGATGGAGCTCCATTGCTACTTTTCCAGGTTAAAGTGGACCTGATTATGGTGGAAACCTGCTGCTCAGATGCTACAGGAAAGCTGACTCACAATAAACAGGAACCATCATAACATGCATCATAATCCCTGCTGGATGGGGGGCATTGGTTGGGTAAATGGTGACTCTATCAGGAGCCGGTAGAGTTTAGGGATTTTTTAGTTTACAGAATTAACCTGCAGTGAGCAAAGTTCCCAAAGCAACATGAAATCTGCTCTAAGTGGTTCGACTTCGCCTCCTGATAACACTCCTATCATGTCTGCACACCGGGTGCGCCGGACGTGGCAGAAACGTGAGGCGGGGACGGCGGTTCAGGTGGGAACAAGGTGGAGAGGAGCAGACGTTCAATCATTAACTGCGTTCTGACAACCTAACCAAAGAAAACAGGGCGAAGGTGGGGGGTGGTTGGAGCTTTGGGAGGTCAGAGGTCAAAAACAGGCTCACGGAACATTTTTCAGACCGTGGATGAAGTGTTTAATCCAAGGTCCGATAGGAGGGTTTTACCTCTAAGCTGTTTGGGATGAAAATGAACTAAAGAAGAGAAGAAAGGAGCTCTGATCCGGTGGAAATGAATTCACTATTTATTGTGGCTGATCATAAAAGCAGAAGAATAAGTGCTAGATCATTCAGCAGGAGATAGATCAGAGGCTCTCAGCTGCTCGTCAGAAAACATGGAGGCCGGTGGAGGCCGCCGTGTGTTGCTGTTATCTGTGTGTTGAGGTAATGCCGTCCTTATGTAAGACAGATAGGAGCTACGTCAGGCAGCCAGACAGACAGAGACACCTTCGGTTACCGAGCCTCTCTTCCTCCACGCCTTGTCTCAGCATCCCGCCTGGAACTGTGGTTTCCTGCTGTGCGTCTGCAGGTGCTGATAGCATCTGCCTCACTGCTGGACTTCCTCCTCCACCACACACACACATTCTGGGCTTGCTATTTGTGGGGAGGACCATGTGTTGACTTCCATTAATTTTCAGTCATATTCAAACCTTTCTATGGCCTAAACCTGACAGTAATCCTACTACCAGTTCATACCTAAGCTGAACCTAAATCTAATTCATACCTAACGGTTAAGAAAAAAGGAAGGGAGGACCGGCCAAAAAAAAAGGTTCTCACTCTGAAAGTAAAAGAGGCGTAAAGACAAATACCAGGAGGAGTCATCAGAAAAAAACCTGAGCTAAGTCTGAGGCTGGGATGAAACTTCTATCATCTTTAGGCTCTAGACTAGAGGTAACCAATTAAAAATCAGCGCGGAATAAAGAAAATAATCAACCAGTAAAGGTCCAGAGACATTTTTAATATGTTACTTTAAACAGAATTTAAAACTGAAATAAAATGAGGTGTTTATGCATCCATTGAATTTTTTTAAATAAAAAAAAAGAAACATTTTAAATATTAAAATCTAAATAAATTTAAGTAGAGATCAACAATCGTTCAGTTTGGTTTATAGATAATTTCCTGATTCCCATATTTTCTCAAACCCCTGAACTGATGGTTTGTTCTTTTCTTTCTTTTTTCTGTCTTAATGTTGGCAGTGGGCTTTAGGCTGCCCTGCAAGGCTTTAAACCTGGGTTTAACCGGAGACTAAGCCATTCTATAGCACATATCAAGGTGCTCATTTTGAGCCTGGATCCAGATTTATTGTTGATTCTGTTCATGGTGGAGAATCCTGCTTCACAGCAGCAGGTTGAGCCAAACATCCTCTAAATGTGCAGGGTCATCTTTGAGCACGCCATTTCACTTTTCTTTCACCAGTTCACCGCAGTTCTTCCAGCAGTCCACACTTTCTCTGCTCTCTTTTTCTCATGGTCTTCTCCTTCTTTCCCATCGCCCGGCTTGCCACAGGTTTGCCTGCTGTGTCTAAAAGTAGCAGCAGCAGCAACCCAGACTGACAGCTCATTGGCTCATTTGGATCACGTGCAGCCTGGAGCCGGACGCTCCCCAGGGCTTTACCGTATTAACAGGAGAAGAGGAGCACGTGAAATTAGACAACATGGGATCATTTATAAATGTTTTAAATCAGGTTTTTTCCTGATTAGCCAGCAGGTGGATCCGGATCTGGACCAATCCGCTAATCCGTGACCTCTGGTCTAGATGTTCCTTAAGTCGGGCATACACTGTACGATTTGTTTGCCCTTTTCGGGCCAAGTCGTGTAGTGTACAGGGGGTAACGATTCAGTCGTTGTAAGGTGGTTGCAGGCAAATCTCTCAGTGGGCAAACAAGGATTCTTCTTCTTCTTCCTCTCAGATGAAAACCCAGAAGCATGGTGGTGGAGCAATGAATGAAATGGAGTTCTTTCTGTAAAATTGACAGACCGTAGTAGCCACGTTTGCTAAATATCCAAGGCAGCGCGTTTCACTCTAATGAGCTTCATGTTCCTCTTCTACTGGTTTGTCTTCCAGATAGACGAGTCTGAGTAGCCCCATCTCACTGCAGAGCTGAGTCACCTGGTTTTTAGAGGTACAGCGTGAGCAGGTAGATGCATCAGAGCATTGTGTCGTACGGTCTTAGAACATGCATCGCAAACTTTTAAACCCTGCGGTTTCGTCACACATTGTGAGCTGTAGCTGCACGCAACGACTGAAAAAACTAGATTCACTTTAGAATGACAAGAAGAAGAAAACAGGCTGTTGTTTGTTCATATAAATAATCATCTTTACAGAGAACGACCATAACTTGGAACGCTCGGTCAGAAAGCGTTTTTAATCAGCAACCTCCTTCATTCTGAGGTGAGACGGAGGCCTGGAAGGTCCCTGCGACGCCCAGCCAGGCAGCAGTTCACCGATGCATGCTGGGCGGCTCTGCAGTTTACTGTATGTAGGGATGATGACACATGGTTGGTGAAAGACAACAACTATAAAGAACAACAAACAGCATCATTTCAGAGAGAAAGAGGAAGAAGGTGAAGCAATCCCTCGGCGAAGTTAGCAGCAGATCCAGCTGAGAAGAGTTTTAGTGAAAACCACAGAGTTCAGTCGGAGAGCGACTGAATCTTTACTCACTGGTGCAGGTCATGCTCTGCGACCTGGTTGATGACATTCACTGCAAAACAGATGGAACTAAAAACAAACAGGATATACATATAGAATATACATTAAATTAGTATATAAATGTACTAGAAGTACATGCACTACTTTCATTGTTCTGCAGAAAATATGTATGGTCTCTCTGTCCTTCCAGTTTCCATCATAGATTAGTGTCTAGATTAACGTGCTATTGCTGATGTCATCCCCTCAGCTGGAAGGAATCTCATAAAATGACCTGCATATGTGTTTCTGAGCTGGTCGCAGTGTTGTAGTACTGGAGATCGGTCTTGGTCTCGAGACCATTTTTTGATGGTCTCGGTCTCGTCTCGGACTTGACCGCATTTTGTCTCTGTCTTGCCTCGGTCTCAGGACTCGGCATTTTATTTCAAGACCGGTCAAGACCACAACTGTGGAAATAACGCTAATCATCAGAATATTATCAGCTTCTTTAAGATCCTTCTTTTTATTGGATGCTTGGATTCAAATCCAAGCAATAACCTGTCTCATTGGTAAATGCATGGTTTCTTTGTTTTGTTTTTTACCGCTGTCACGCCGACTCCCTTTCATCTGCACGCGGGCTGCAGCACTTCGATTGAAAGTTCCCAGTTCCCAGTGCTAACTAGAGAAATACACCACTTGGTCAAAAACCAAACATCTGATCCAGCAACAGGCTCTTAGAACTGACAAAAACCAGTCAGGCTTTAGTGCTCTTTTTATTTCAGTGGGGTTTGTATTTCTGCAGATGTCAGTAGCTCAGGGAGGAAGTGAAGGAGATCAATCTATTTTTTTTAACAAATTATCTGTATAGATTTATTTAAGAAAAGTTATATAATATAGCTTTAATCTGTATATGAGAGAGAAGCAAGAGAAATATTGGCATTTTTTCAGTTTTGCACATTGTTTTGAAATAGCACATTTAAAAACAAAATAAATGTATAAACTGTTCATGAAAGGCAGAGAAAATACTATTTTGATCGACTTTGATTAATTGTTTGAAATTCTGTGATTACTACACTATATAGAGATGTTAATTTTTAGTCCAGTTCTGTGTGTTAAATATCTAGGTGTTTTTATGTGAATGTGGGTCTTTTAGATCAGTTTTAGTGATTTTGATCATGTTTCACATTTTATTGTCACATACTGGCGCTGGTCTTGGTCTTGACTCGGTCTCGACTTCCCTCGATCCTGGTCTTGACTTGGTCTCGGACCCTAAAAGTCTTGGTCTTGTTTCGGCCTCGACTTCCCTCGGTCCTGGTCTTGACTTGGTCTCGGACCCTAAAAGTCTTGGTCTTATCTCGGTCTCGATACACTCTGGTCTTGGTCTTGACTTGGTCTCGGACCCTAAAAGTCTTGGTCTTGTCTCGGTCTCGATACACTCTGGTCTTGATCTTGACTTGGTCTCGGACCCTAAAAGTCTTGGTCTTGTCTCGGTCTCGACTTCCCTCTGTCTTGATCTTGACTTGGTCTCGGACCCTAAAAGTCTTGGTCTTATCTCGGTCTCGATACACTCTGGTGTTGGTCTTGACTTGGTCTCGGACCCTAAAAGTCTTGGTCTTATCTCGGTCTCGATACACTCTGGTGTTGGTCTTGACTTGGTCTCGGACCCTAAAAGTCTTGGTCTTGTCTCGGTCTCGATACAC
Source organism: Cyprinodon tularosa (assembly GCF_016077235.1). Classification (NCBI taxonomy): domain Eukaryota; kingdom Metazoa; phylum Chordata; class Actinopteri; order Cyprinodontiformes; family Cyprinodontidae; genus Cyprinodon; species Cyprinodon tularosa. The sequence goes on along the minus strand of NW_024039421.1, from coordinate 259,641 downwards.
TCTGGTCTTGATCTTGACTTGGTCTCGGACCCTAAAAGTCTTGGTCTTGTCTCGGTCTCGACTTCCCTCTGTCTTGATCTTGACTTGGTCTCGGACCCTAAAAGTCTTGGTCTTATCTCGGTCTCGATACACTCTGGTGTTGGTCTTGACTTGGTCTCGGACCCTAAAAGTCTTGGTCTTATCTCGGTCTCGATACACTCTGGTGTTGGTCTTGACTTGGTCTCGGACCCTAAAAGTCTTGGTCTTATCTCGGTCTCGATACACTCTGGTGTTGGTCTTGACTTGGTCTCGGACCCTAAAAGTCTTGGTCTTGTCTCGGTCTCGATACACTCTGGTCTTGGTCTTGACTTGGTCTCGGACCCTAAAAGTCTTGGTCTTATCTCGGTCTCGATACACTCTGGTGTTGGTCTTGACTTGGTCTCGGACCCTAAAAGTCTTGGTCTTGTCTCGGTCTCGATACACTCTGGTCTTGGTCTTGACTTGGTCTCGGACCCTAAAAGTCTTGGTCTTATCTCGGTCTCGATACACTCTGGTGTTGGTCTTGACTTGGTCTCGGACCCTAAAAGTCTTGGTCTTGTCTCGGTCTCGATACACTCTGGTCTTGGTCTTGTCTTGGTTTCGGATTTGGTGGTCTTGACCACACCACTGGCTGGTCGTCAGCAATCTCATTCAGTCAAAGCCTGATGAGGTTAAAGTTTTAAGTCTGTGAATGTTTGATGAATGAGACCTGCAGTCCCATTTAAACCCTCTCTGGTCTTGATATTTGCAGTCAGGATCATGTATTTTCTCCCACTGATGTTATGCCTTCTCTGCTCTAACCCTGACAGTAACCCTGAACCCAACCATTAGCAATAGATATCTAACTATAACCCTGTGCAGAAAGCAATGTCTAATATCCTTTCACTGCTCCCTCTGTGGGAGGAGGAGTTTCAGTCCCCACACCTAACTAGCCGATGCCTGTTAGCCCATTATCTGTGAGATCTCATTAAGGCAAGTTAGAGCTGCTATTTTTTTGTACCAATACACATTAGTTTCCTTAAACCTTCGATCTGTGGACCAAACCCTAAGGTCCTGATCCTCAGACGGTTTGCATGTCTTAAAACACATGAAAAGGGGCAAAGCGATTTGCATTCGCAATCATCAGACAAAGAGGTGCAAAGACTTTTTTTTTGTTTGTGTGCGTTTATAAATATGCATATGATATTCTCATTACCAAACCACACAAATTTACCACACGCAAAGCAATTTTAAATCTAAAATAGTTTTTGCATCTTTTTTAGTACTTCTGCAAGTCAGACACAAACTGACAGTCAGAAATATCTGCAGTCATTGTTGCCATGAAGGAGGCGTGAATGTTAGTCCATAGAGATTCTGCATGTAAACATGTTTAGACTGCCAAAAAAAAGAAAAAAAAGGAGAATAACATGAAAATAGAAGAAACCGTTTGCTCAAATTAATGTAGCAACACTTTCCATACTATTAACCAAACGGGGGGAAAAAAAGAAATGGTTCAACAAAATTATCGTTGCATGTTTGCAGAAATAAACATAATTGCATGTCAAAAAACCTGCAAACAGAACAGTTTGGTATGAGAAATACTATTTTCAGATAAGCTTTTTCATGTCAATTACTGTCTAGAGCCTCATCTTTCTTTTACAACCTCTCTGACACTGAAAGTAGATCATGCTTTCTGCTCATTTTAAAAGACGGAACCAAAATTGTTTGCATGACTTAACATTTGTGCAGCAATCTTGGTAGATCACCCACAACACGCCCACTTATTGCACAGACTTAAAAAAATTGCAAGTCCAATTTATTACCTTTTATTTAGAATCTTTAAGCATCAGGCCCTAAAGGTTTGGTAAAAATGTTTGTAAATGATCACCTAAATAATAAATTTGTGCCAAAACTTAATTGAGGACAATGTAAAAAGAACCAGAAGTACATGAAGAAGACAAAGGAAGGTTAAAAACATCATAAAGAAGTTAAAAACAAAACTACAGAGAAGAAATGAAGCGACAAGGAACTTAAAACAAAGGAGTAACTAATACTTTTTGAAGGAAAGTAAGGAAAAATAACACAAGGGGGTGACTAAAGTAAATAATAATCAAGTTATAAATGAATAAATAAATAAGCAAAAAGCAGAGGGAGATCCTACAAAGAAAATAGTACAGATTCTGCATTTACTCCTCCCCCTCTTGGAGGCAAGAGATTCAACCCCTTCCTGTGAGGAAAAAGAGGCGAGGACCAACAAAACGTCCTCACTTTGGTATAAATGGTCCTCGGTGCGATGGTGAACTTCTTTACACACTCATTGAGCCAATATTTGAACCAATGAAAAAACACAATGCAGCATCAGGGGCTTTTATTTTGGAACGACTCTAAGTAGCAGGACACACTCTAACCAGGCGTCAAACTTCTTTTCGGAGGCTGTTTTGTTCTAGTTTGTTTGAATTTACTAACTTGCATCCAAAGTGGTGTAATAAGCTTCTTTTTAGAACATCGGGTGCAGGAGCAAACAGTAACTGTAGCTTCCACCTTTAAAACCAGCTTTAACCATTTAGAAAAGCCTGCTCTGCACTGTTCTTCCCAAGATGCTCTCCAGTAGAACCTTTTTCTGTCTCATGGAGAAGAGACACCATCAAAGCTATCAGATGTCGTTCATCCTGAGCTGAAACCAGAGGTTTTCAAAAGTACACAGTAGAAGTATAGATCCTGCAGTTTAAAAACACTCTGGTAAAAGTTGAAGTATCAACTTGACCTCTTTACTCAAGTAAAAGTAAAAAAGTATGTGCTCCAAAAACTACTTAAAGTATAAAGTAACCTTTAATAAAAACAGCCAGATGCCACTATATGAACAGAAAGCTCAATTTTTCTAATATTTCTAAAATCCTCTGAGATAGGGCCAAGGATGAGGGAGGTCTTGTTGGTCTCCGTCTCCCGATACGCTCTCGCCTGTGTCCGACCTTTCAGACATTTCAGCATCTTTTTCTGAATCCCACATTGTAGCATGGCATAGACAATTCACGTTAGCAGTTTGAAGAACACCTGCTTGCTTCTGATGATTTCCTTTAGCTAACCAATGAGTGTTTGCGTTCTATGACTCATCCAATCTCTCTAGTTTTCACTAGATGTGGGCGGAGCCAATGATCTGCATTGGATGGAGCACATGACGGGAAATAAAGATTTAGAAACATTAAACCAAGGGGTCACCAATTTTTGCCAGAAAGCATGGCTACGCTGGATGACCTGTCGATACAATCGACTCGGTTTGAGCTAGAATAGCAAAAATCGCTCTTTTAAAAAAGGAGCAAAGAGAAGCACTTTGTGCATTTGATGGGAAAGATGTCTGTGCTTTTCTTCAGACAGGATTTGGAAAAAAGTTTGACATATCAGCTTGCGAAACATCACAATTCGCTGCTACGATTGGCTGAAAGCATATTCTGGAAGGCGGGTACTAGCCGGCACGACACCCAATCAGCTCGATGTATGCTACTAAACGTCCCTCCTTTTCAGCAGCCGTCCCAGATTAAAAGCGTAGAAATAAACTCAGTTCTACACAAATCAATCCGGCTCAGGTTAATCCATGGCTCCAGTATCTTTTATGAACTGTCCTAATTAGATAAACGGCTTTGAAATGCATTTGCTCCGACACCCAACAGGCAGGTAATATTAGGTTTTAACGGACTCACACATCATCAATAGGAATTATTACTCCTCTCAAGATAATCAAGGTTCGTCGTTCTTTTGGTTTTAACAGCCATTTATTGTGGACACGTCTTCCAAAGCCCCTAAATATGCCGCCAGAACTAAGAGAAACAGAAACCCAAATTAGCTCAAAACAGATATAAAGGTTTACACAAATAAAGAAAAGTAAAACAATATAGTTGTTCCTCATTGGCCGCATAAACTCCAGAGGAATGAAGATTATTTATACAGCTTTTCTCACCAAAAAAAAAAAAAAAAACGTTTTCTGGTGAGACTTCTTGGGGAAAAAAAATCCCTATGATGCAAATAATTGTGTCAATCAATCTTTCCCACGGGGAGCAACGTGACCAGATGAACAAAAACATAGCAAAAAAACTCCCTCCTTACATTTTAATGTGCTTTTTCACCAAAGTACATAAGCAACATAAATTTTACTAAAAGTTATTAATTTCTTTATGATTGAATGTTTCATTTTAATATCAGTATGCACAAACTTGTTTTTACCTTCATATTAAAACAATTAAATGAGTTAACTAAGATGGCAGCTACAGGAAAATCCTAACACTGCTGAACCAAACTGTTAGAATAATTGTTTATAAATGTATCTGTGTTATAATGCATAAAGCTGTGTGCTATATGCATGTGATCAAAGCCACCTTTTCTAAAGTAAACTGTGATTAGTGGACTTGCTTTTGGGGAGGTTGTGGTTTATTTACGAGCAGCAGGGATCCCTGATTTCAATAAATTGCGCAAAGGATGCTGAGACCAAGCAGAGTTGGTTGGAGATTTGTAAACTCGGCCGTCTCTTCCTGCTCTCCTCACGAGTAAAACTAAACTGATTGTCTCTGTTTCTTTTGCCTTCCCTGTATGTTTGATGATGTTTTAGGTGCTTAGACCTGACACTAAACTCTCGCTAGCTTCTTTCCACCCTTTTTATTGTAGATTATATTTTTAAAGTGAAGATCTTTATCTGCGTTTGAATGCAAACAGGAGGATGTGATGAAAAATAGATGGTTTAATTATCCTGCACCAAAACAGGACAGAGAGTTAAAAGATCACCTTCTATGGTCATCTTGTGCCCAGGGTGAAGCATGGCAGAGGGCCTATGGTACTGTTGGCTCACTTGTCCTCCATGGATTCCAGGAACCTTGTTTTACTGGGAGAAACCACCACAAATCCTGAAAAATCAATAAAATCTAGAATCCCAATGTGGAGAAATATTTCCATCTGATGTGTTGAAAGATTGTTGAACCAGGTTATTATCAGGATGAGGGATTATGTCCTGCTGATTAAAGCAGAGAATAAAGCCTCATTTTTGCAGCTCCTGCTCTGAAATGTTAGAGATTCAGTCTCAGTTCTGCTTCTTTACGCTTTGGTTTAATCCACAACAGAAAGTCTCTGTGAGCGGGGCATGTCCATGTAGCAGCAGATGTGTGCTGTGTGAGTGGAGCTCGCTGTGACTGAGTGGGTGGATGGAGGCCTCCCATCACCCTACGCCCCCCCCCCTCCTGTGGCTGCGCTCCAGCTTCTTTTCCCAGCAAACATTTAACAATCAGGGACCTGCGGGTACGGGCCAAGTTCAACACACGGACCCAAAATAAGGCAGAACGTTTCATGATCTGATGTTACGGTGTGATAAACTTCATGCTGAGGGTGCCAGAGACCCGCTGAGCTCCAGGTTCAGATCCACTCAGCTTTCATGTTGGCTGTGAAGGACCTCCAGAACAACAGAAAACAGCAGAACGAGGCTGTCTGAGGGATCTATGCCCCTGATTGGACTCTGACCGATGAGGGGGCGTCACTGGCCGCAGCGTTTACTAACTTCGACTGTTAAATCAGTTCATGTATGGCTTATTGTGGATATGATCTCTATAGCAGCTCAGGAACATCAGAGGTAGAGTACTATCAGAGTACTATTCCTTTAAACATCTGAAAGGAACCTACCTAGACAGACGTATTTCCTTCGTCTAGTATACAGAGGGATTTCTGGTTGAAGGACCTGGAAAGGGATTTCATGTAATGCCTCCTCAGACCTGGAGAAGGTTTCAGTCTTGGATCCTGTTCTGTTTGTGGATGTTAATGAAACCTTTATTCAAATGTACAAATGACCTTCAGAGAGAACCGAGGAGTTTGTTCATGACTTTCCAGGTTTCCTTTCTGATGAAGCGTAATTTGTTCAGCCGAGGCTCCATGCAGGAGGCGTGTGTTTCCAACACACACTCATCCCTCCATCACCTCACGGATCCCTGTGACACGATCCCAGTCACTGAGACCAGACTCACCACTAATCCGCCCAAACGGACCCGCCCACGCATCAACACACCTTCCAGACGCGGATAACTCTCTGTGGTGTTTCCTAAAGCCTCAGGAACAATCCGGGTCTTCTGTGGCCACGGCGCCCAGCCATCAGGCCGCTACGGGAGCTAACCTCCTAAGAGCTGCGGCTTTGTCAATCTGAATCCCAGGCTCTCTCTGAGGGCCAGACCAGGCTCCTGTGGCATGTGAAGCAACTGTGGGTTTGTTGGACCTCTCTTGTCATTTTCCACTGTAGCAGCAAACATTGCTTTATCAGCCCAGCATTTTGGAGCTCTGAAAAAAAAGAAAAAGCAGAACAATGAAAGTGCTGCCTAGTTTGGCCGTCACACACCATTTCAGTCTCAGCATAGCAGAAACTCTCCCAGGAATCACTCATGGCCCGCTCTGGCTCCTCTGACTCCTTCATTTTGGTTTTTATGGAAGAAAATGAAGAAAACTCCTTCAGGAAGTGTGCACACACATCCTTCACTGTCAGCGTGTGGAGCCACCAGGATGCCACAGAGCAAACCGGGCTGGACCGCCACTGAAAAAGCCCAACAGAACTCCTAATGATGGGACGGCTGAAGAGGTGAGGGATCATCCTGGCCGTTCAAACCCAAACTCAGTCTTAGTCATTGTGTTCTTGTTTGAGACATTGTCTACTGGTGGTGCTCAGAGGAACCATTAGTGATTCTGCCAATGTACCCTAGGCCAGACGAGGCTATGATATAGCTCACCGCCATCAGGGTGTGGCGGTAGGGACTGTTATTAACTGAATGCAGAAAACCTGAACAAAGCGCCTTATATTGATTTCTTCTCTGTCTTTCAGGATCCAAGGTGCAATGTTTAGACTTGTCTCTCTAATCTTATCCTGGGTTAGAAGCACCTTATCCTGCCCATCGACTTGCTTTTCTTCTCCTTAAGCTGCGCTCAGCTGCATCTACCTTCAGAAACAGACACACAGCTGCAGGACTGACGGCTGGAGCTGAGCTCTCTGGAAGTCCACCTGCTGCAGCGACTCTCTTTGCTCCAGTTGGACAATCCTAAACTTAGACAGATGAGCAATTAGATGAGAGGGTGAAAACTCCCATCCCTCACAATTCTTTAGATAAAAATGATCAGTTTCCAGTGTTGTGCCTGAACGCGTTCATTGAACGAAAGTTCATGAACTCGTTCATATTTTGGGCGAACGTGAACTGAACGTACTGCATTACTGCCTGATGAACGTTATTGTGAACTCGTTCATTCTGGTGTCTGTGAACGGCACGCTCTCTCAGTTCAACTCCGTTCAATCGGTTGCCAGATTTCTATAGAGTCCTCCAGGCGAAACCCCGGCTAAATCACACCGTAAACAGGCCTTAATATGTAGCGGGAAAAACACCCAACCTGGCAATACCAGCTACCAGCGTCGTAGCCTACAGCCGCGTGCGTCATCAAAACAAAATGCAGCGTGGAAGCCACACACTGCAAAAACGATCTGAAATTAAGTAAAAATTTCTTAAATCAAGTGTATTTACCCTTAATTTGAGCAGGTAAATAGGATAGTTTGCCAATGGAATAAGTATTTTTACATTTCAGTAAAAAAATCCGCACTTAAACCTGCCTGGTATAATTTTCCAGGATTCCAGGATTCCTTTTTAGTATGTACTGAAATGGAATTTCAAATTGAAAAAATTATTAAAATTAAAAAAACATTTGCTCCTTAAAGACTACTTTCCTGTTTTTCTTTTAATAATTCCTCACAAAAAAGACCATTCAAGCAGCACATTTTTCCTGATGTTTTTGAGAATATACTGTAGGGGTGAAAGCTGCAGCTGCTACTAGTGTGAAGTGAAGTGGCAGCAACAAAGCGTTAAAGCAACAATGGGGAAATGCTGTCCCCTCAATGCTAATGTAAACCCTGGTTGGATAAGGATTCAAAACTGGATATGAAGATGAAATCTGACGCACAGTTTCAGAGTTACAACTGATAAAATAATTGCTGTCTGTGGTTCTACAGTAGGCTATGGTGTAATTGAGCAATATATGAAAAAAAAAAAGAACTATGAACTAGTTCATTTTTTGCAACTGTGAACTTAGTTCAAATTTTTGAATTATGAACTGAACTAGTTCATTTTAAAATGTGTGAACTGAACTTTGAACTAGTTCACGTAGAAAGAGAACTTTCCCAACACTGCCAGTTTCACCCACAGTGACGCTTTCCCAGCAGGATGGCAGAGCCGTGATCTGAAGAAAAGAACCTGAAGCTTTGTTCTGTCAGCAGGAGAAGGAGGATATAATAGAACTCCATAGAACTCCAGAGATAACTTTGAACTCTGCTTTGCTTTAGAACCAAATGTTGGGTCGACCTGTAGATCTGATGTGACCAGAAGGTCCGTGCCCAATGCTGCCCAGGGTCTCGTTAGTCTTGGAGGCGTGTTTGGGGCTGTTATCATATCTGCCCTATGGTGACGTTTCTGCAGAGATCTGCTTCAGGATGTTGGTTCTCTCAACGAACTGGAGCTACCCACAGCCAGCGGCAAAAACACAGTCCCAAACCATGACACCCCCACCACTATGCTTGATTGTAAGTCATCCCTGCTTGACTCCATCTGAGTCCAGACGGATCGGAACGGTTTAAAAGAACATTGGAAGATCTGCTCAGTCTAACCAGTGAGGAGCTCGTCTCTCACTGACCTCCCACTTCCTTCTGCCTGTGGACCAGTAGCTCCAACTGCGAACACCTCGTTACGGTTAACGAGCTGACAGCAGAGCTGGGTCGCATCCAGGTTACAGATCACGTCTGGATCTCCTGGATTTCAGGAACAGTTTCCCACACTCCCCTCTACTGTCCTCCTCTTCCTCCTCCTGCGCTCTGACAGCAGTATTAATGCGCCATCAGCGCTCAGATATGTGTGAGTTATGAACCCAAGGTTCGGATCAGAACTCTGCTCTGTGTCAGAGCTGCAGCAGTTTGTCTCCTTATCTTAGAGGTCTGCTCAGACTTTCTCAGAACTCTGAAATCCTCCTCCACAGAACATGAGCACGTTCCTCAGGTCATCCTTCAGCACGCTGCAAACAGAAATATGAAGTTCCTCCATGTCGGCCTCTGAAAGGAATGATGGAGACCAAGGAGGAGATAAGCATAATAATAACTGAACCTTATTGATCACACATTGGAGAAATTTACCTCTGCATTTAACCCATCCCCTCTGGGAGCAGTGGGCGGCCATTGTGGGGAATCTGGGGAGCAGTGTGGGGGTTAAGGGTCATGCTCAGGGACCCAGAGTGGCAGTCTGTGGGAGTGGGGCTCGAACTCAGAAGCTCAGGATTTCAACCTATATGCCCTAAGCACTTAGCCTAGTAAACTATAGCCTGACGTAGTCCGACTCAATTCTAGTCAGAATGAGTCTGATGCTGCTCCATAGAGCTGTGATTATGGGGCGTGTTTCGAACGAACCAGGAAAAAAAATGCCTCTGCACTCAATTGGATAGACCTACAACCAATAAGAGCAACGGAGTGCGTGACGTATGTTAAGCCACGCCTAGAATAAGAAGATGAGCCTTGATCGCGTTTCTCTGTTCCTCTTTTAAAATGAATTTGCTGTCGATATCTTCTAGAACAGACCTAATATCAGAATCTGCACACCTCAACTCTCCAGCGGCAGCCATTGTTGTTGTCACCCAAGCGCGCTTTGGTGACGTGGTTGATTACGTTACTGTTGATCATCTGTCCATCATCGTATAAAGCCCGCCCTGACAATTTGATTGGTCCGCCAGATATTGTGCTAGCATACTCGCGCTACTGTTGAGCAATGCCAGACCGAACTTCCCGACCTCAAACGTTGTGGGCGGGACTAAGTTCGGAATGGCACCCAGGCTAAGTAAACTAGCCCCACCTTCCAGCGGCCAAATTCATTTTTGCCTGCGAGTGGTCTAACCTCGATCAATGCCCCAGGCCCTAGAACTGGCGGGCCAATCACAACGCAGAGTCTTGAACGTCTGGATGCAAAGTGGGCGGGGTTTTGAGGGCGTGTCTTGAATGTCTGGATCCAAAGAAGCATGCACTGCGGCAGCAGCAGCTTTCAATGGAGCGCTTCATTGGAAGTTAAAAGTTCTCTTTCTGTCGCTGGTGTTCAATAAAAGTAAGTTTTAAGATGATTTGAGGGGAGAATATTATACTTTAAAGCATCACTATATGGTCCATTTACCCATTTAATGTGTAATTAAAAAAACAAGTTCAGAAGTTGAGAGGACCGTGGCAACCAGCGGAGCTTTGAGGCTAACGGCAGCCAGGGCTAACGTTAGCCCGTCTGCAGCGGCCGTCTCTCAGCATGGTCGTGTGTGAAGGACCGCTGGCTCTGATGGCGATTTTTGACTCAGCTTTGGAATCAGTCCTGGAAGGATCAGACTTTGGGTTTCCGTCGAAACGTGAGCAGGAAGAGGCTCTACGCTCGTTCAATAGGAGACAGCGTCCCCTATTCAGAGACAGCGTCCCCTACTCAGAGACAGTGTCCCCTACTCAGAGACATGCCGTCATTATTTGATTCTGGCCCTGAAAAATTCCTGAAGATGTGAGGAGAGAAGAAAGCTAGAGGTTCTTCTGGATTAAAACAAAGTTGATCTGAGAAAGATTCAGCAGGTCGTGCAAAAAAATAAAATTTAGACGATCCAAAGAATCCAGAGAACGTCAAACCGGATCAGAGTCTAGGTTCTGTTGTCAGCTGGACATCCACGTCCACCTGCTGTCCTCTTCTTCCCAAACAGAGAATCTTGGAGAATTTAAGAACCACAGAAGAAGAAAGACAACATGTCCTGTTGGACACCTGGAGAGTGGGACACACTAAAGCCGGGCGTGCACTGTGCGATTTTCGGGGCGATTTTACAGCCGTGCAAGAATTTTCCGATCGGGCCGACTTTCAGCCTGATCGTGTGTCGTGTAGCTCTACGGGGGGGTAACGAGGGGCGATCGGCCCCTCACGACCACCTCCCGATCAGGAATCGCGAGGTCGTGGGCAAATCGCCCAGTGCTCATGCGAAAACAAGGAATGTTCTGTAAACACAGCAGCACAGTAGGGATGCAATGAAAGTAATGAAGTTTTAGAGATGTAATGTAATGCAATTTTACAGAAAGTAATGCACTTTCTGTAAAACTAACAGACTGTAGTAGCCATTTTTCCAAATATGTCGTCGCCTTTTCTTTTTAGGGCTTTCCGCACAAAATTGCAAAAATTGCCAAGGCTAAAGTGAGCTTCAGATTCCTCTTCTATTTGTTTGGCTTCCGGATAGACGAGTCAGAGCAGCGCCATCTCACTGCGGAGCTGAGTCCGACGTGCTTTTTAGTCGTTCAGTGTGAGCAGGTAGATCGCATGAGAGCGTCAGGCCGAACATAAATCGTGAGCTGTGAGCTCACACTGTACGACTCGACCGCAGGGTTGAGAAGTAGCTGCATGCAACGACTGACAAAAACAGTTTATGCCGGGCTTAAGAGATGCAGATCGAATAAGAAAAGACGTGATGAAGATGACTGGAGGAAACAGGAAGTGGATGAGGAAGCAGGATCTTCTGCAGGTGAGAAAAAAGATTCCCAGAAATGTTGCGACGGATTCTTTATTTTATTCATTTTTTTTTTGCTTTTCTACTCCATCCAAACATAACAGAGGATAAAATGAGATGCAGGATGTTCTGTTTTTCTGCCAATCTAAAGACTAATCCCTTCATAGAACCATCTCCTCCGTCCTAATTCATCACAAGATTGCAAAAGTCCAGAGAGCTTAAAATAACCGGCTCCGTCAATAACTCCTCCTGATGAAATTCCTGCCTAATGCAGGACAAGTTTTCCTGTTTTCAGAGCGGCAGACCGACCTTCTCCCCCACAGCGCGATATCGCTGATCTCAGATCAGCACAGTCACTCATGAATCATGCTGACGGGGGCCGGGCGGTCTCCGTATGACTCAGGACAACAGGCACATATGAGAGGACACGCAGGGGTGACCCCGGGTCAGAACCAGAGCAGCAGAGAGCGGCCCGGTGAGATGGATTCACTGATCATCAGATCTGGTTTGGAAGAGAGGAGATGAGAGGAGAGCAGAATCAGGTGTACGTTTTGTCTGGTTCTGCAGCTCATTGGGGTGGGGGGGGGGGTCGGGGTTATGAACGAATCGTTCATTCACAGGCTGCTTGACCTCTGACCCCTGGAATGCTACTAAACTGGATTCTGGCAGCTTCCCTGCGAGGTTCTGGACCGTCCAGCTCTACAGCTTTGTTGAATCGCAGCGATACGATCTGAGACCTGAAACTGGGCCAAAGGAGAAGAAAACAGAGCTATGCTGAGCAGAGAGGAACACTGACAAGCTACAGGACTCAAACACGGAGCACAGAAGAACCAAAGGACACAAAGGTCCATTTTATAAACATCTGGACCTCTGCAGGGATTGGTGAAAACAATCAGAGCAGGTCCAACGGACTCCTTTAAGATAACAGAACTGTTAGAAAGTTGGAGCTGTTCTGATGGAGGAACCAGGACTTACAGCCAGATTCCAGAAAGATCATTTAATCAGAACTTCAGTGATTGTCTGACGGTAAACAGACCACAGCAGTCAGAATTAAGCAGAACTGGACCGGTTTCACCTGGTGTCTGGACTCATCTGGACTCCTTCAATCAGGCGGCTGATCCACATTCAGAAAGGCGGAACAGATGATAAAACCAGAAACATTGGTTTATCCAGAAGGATAAAAACTGTATCCTCATCCTGATGCTTCCCTGATATAAAAAAAAAATTATAAAAATTCACGTGTTCAAATGTGATCCTGTTTCCCAGACAGAATTATCATGAGTTTCAAGCATGATTCCCAGATTTTAAATCATCTTCCACATGGGAATCCCAAAAATTTCACACTTGTTGTTCCTGTTTCTGTCATAAAACTACCAGGAATTTCACATGATTCTCATTTTTCACATGAAAATATCTTTAAATCCCTTTTTCCAAAAGAAACATCCCAGTAATTTCATGCATAATTCCCATTTTTCATATATTTTCCTGTTTCCCTCATACAAAGCTGAATTTCCCATCTGATTCCCATGTTCTACACGATAATCCCATTCCTAGCACATTATTCCCATCTTCCACATGTTAACATTATTTATCCAAGTGATTATCACCTGATTGTGTGTAATCCCTTTTTGCATCATGTCAGGAAGTCCACAAACTGTAGTTAAAAGCCTTCAGCTGATCCAAAATGCTGCAGCCAGAGTTCTGATGAAAATGAAAAAGAGAGATCATATCTCTCCTATCCTGGCTTCTCTTCATTGGCTTCCTGTTAAATCCAGAATAGAATTTAAAATCCTCCTTCTCACATATAAAGCCTTAAATGGCCAAGCTCCATCTGATATCAGAGATCTGATTGTTCCTTATGTTCCTAACAGAGCACTTCGCTCTCAATCTGCAGGTTTACTAGTGGTTCCTAGAATTTCTAAAAGTAGAATGGGAGGCAGATCTTTTAGTTCTCAGGCTCCTCTCCTGTGGAACCAACTACCAGTTTTAGTCCGTGAGGCAGACACCCTGTCTACTTTTAAGGCTAGGCTTAAAACTTTCCTTTTTGATAAAGCTTCTAGTTAGAGTGGCTCAGGTTATCCTGATCTATCTCTATAGTTCTGCTGCTATAGGCTTAGACTGCTGGAGGACATAGGGACCCCTTTTTCATCATTCTGCTTCATTCTATCTCTATTCTCCCACTCTGCAGAATCTGTTAGTTCAATCTCTAACGTTCTGCTCTCTCTGCTTTTTCTCATAGTAGCTTCATCTGGTCTGTTCCTGTTTGGCTGTGACTCCATCCTGGAGAGAAATATCAGCTGTGCTGCTGCCATCAACACCTTTGTTTCTAGATGTTGGAGCTTGGCCTGTTTTCCAGTGTAGTCCTGTTTCTCTGACTGTGACTAACTGGATGTGCTCTCTTCATCCTCTGACATGGGAGCTGGCTCGGAGCTCGTCTGCCTGGCTGTGTGTTTCCTGGACGGGGCCGCCTGTGGAGCTGGTTGACAGTTGCCTTTTGTATCTATGCTTCTTTTTCTATGTCTGCTTCTGTCTCCTTGAACCCCAGTGGGCCTCAGCAGATGGCCGCTCACACTGAGCCTGGTTCTGCTGGAGGTTTCTTCCTGTTCAAAGGGAGTTTTTCCTCTCCACTGTCGCTACAAGCATGCTTAGTGTGAGGGATTGCTGAAGAGTCAATGAGTCGATGCAATCAGCTGGTTTTCCTTAGATAGAAAACTTTGGATCAATCTGACTGGATGATCTGGTGAACTGGAAAGTGACCTGAGATGACATGATGTGAATTGGAGCTATAGAAATAAACTGAATAGAATTGAATCTCTTTTTGCATCATTCAAAAGTCAAAAAGCATATTTGAGAATATTTTATTGTGTATCGTTTTACAATTGTACGCTTTTATGTAAAAATCGTACGACATACTTTGAGTATACATTTTAAAAATGTAATGAGCTAGAAAAATGACACACTGACATCATTTGGGAAATTCAACCAGTTATTCAATTTTATTTATTTAGATTTTTTTATGAAATACAAGCAATTTTGCAAATTTAAATAATTTTTGGATCGTTTTGAGTTTTTTATTATTCCCATGAAAACATGGGAATAATATGTGCTTTAACATAAAAACTTCCAAATCCACCATCAAGCGTGCTTTTACGTGCATGCCAACATGAGAAACATCGCTTTCACATGTGAAAGTCATGCGTTTTTCTTTACGGTGTCACGTTGTGGTTTAGAGGACCCAAATGCAGAGACAGAGAGGCTGAGGGGATTTCTTGTTGTTTTAATGAAAACAATAAAAAATAAAAAAAAGGATAATATCTTCTGTTCAGCTGGAAGCTGATGCCATGATTGCATCATATGAGGTGATCAGTCTGAGGGAAATTATCCTGATTGTTGGGCTGTCAGAACTCGGCGAGACAAATGGTGAAAATCTGCTCCGCTTTTAAAATAGTGAAAATAATCAAATGCAGCTTAAAAACGTAAAAAACCATTTCTGTTTTAGTCTCATACAGACTCTGCTCTGCATGATCATTTAGCTATTCCACAGAAACATTACAGCCTTATTCTTGATGTTTTATTTTATTTCTTTACCTGGCTGTTCACCATGAACGAGTGCAGCTGTTACAGCAACCGCCTGAGGAACGAGTTTACCGTGAACTTTGCCAACATAGAAAGCATTTTTGAATCAGTGCTTCTATGTTTTTTTTTTTTTTTTTTATTCTTTATTTCAAACATGCAAGAGAAAAACAAACAATAAAAACAATGTTTAAAAACACTGGAGAGAAAAACAACAAACAAGGTACCCTTCCTTCCTGAGTTAATTTACCTCTATTACATGTGCAAAAAGGAGTAGGAAGAAATAAAACTTATGTGCTCCTACCCCTTTAATTGTTGTATTTATAATTTATATGTATTTATAATTATGTTGCTATATATATCCATATAAATACATACCTACCTACACTTATACATACATAAATATATATACACATATACCGTCATACATAAATACAAATAAACGAAACAAATAAACGAAACAAAAAACACAAACAAAACTTTCTACAATGCTTCTCTATACCTTTTGAAAATAATTTCTTTGTACATTTTTTGAAAAGGAATATGTTTGGGCATTGCTTTAGATTCTCATTTAGTTTGTTCCACAGTTTAACTCCGCAAATTGATAAACATAATCTTTTTCTTGTTGTTCTACATCTATTATGTTCCTCTTGCATGTTTGCTTCAGTCTCCATAAAACCCATTCAGACTTACTATTGCACCATGCTCATCCAGGAGGAGTGAATCCTGCAAAGACTGGATGCAATCATTTGGGTCGACAGGTTTGGACCAATCAGTCTGAATGATTTGATCTCTTTAAAATGCCTTGAGATGAGATGAAATGACAAACTGGTGATATATGATACATTTAATTGAATTCAAATCCCTCCAGAGGAGGAGGTCAGGTCTGCACCTCCGCAGAGAAAGAGAAGTAGATAAGGCTGAACGTTGTCATGATGGTGATAAGGAAAATGAGGAACATGCAGAAGATCTTGTCCCATTTGGAGCAACTGGAGGGGTGCATCAGGGTTTTTGATTAGGATAAATGGAGGCAATGAGCTGAGTCAAGGCTTCCTCCTGCAGCAGGAAGTAGATCTCCCTGTGGCTGTTTGATAAGAAACTACATCTGAGCTAAGAGTTAACTTGATTTCAGCGGAACCTCCATCGCTCCAGCCTGGACCATGACTCTAGCTTTTATCATCTACTGAAGCGGTACTGATGCAGACCTTTGTGTCAGACTCTTTATTCAGGCTCAGACTGGGAATGGGCGTTTTTCCATCTACACCAGCCCATATATGGACATTTGAACCAAAATCTATTGATCTCTTAGGCCATAAATCTAAAGAAAAACATTTTTTATCCATAGACGGCCGTCCTAAGCTGCCAGACTGGGAAACATCAACATGGCAACAATGAATGGAAGACGGGAAATGTTAGGCTTTAGATGCAAAACCCCATCATGCAGCGCAACATAATTTAGCAAAATATTTGAGCAAAGAGGAACATCGTAGTTTAGTTTAAAGAAATCATTTTAGTTTGTTGCAAGGATTTTACAGTAAAAGAAATAGAAAATGGCACCATATTCCAACCGTCTCCAGGATGAGCATGAAGGAAGGGCTCTATATACTGCATGCATCATTTAGGGAGTTAACTGCTTCAGCTCCTTCAGGTATTTACTGTCACAGGTAGGAGCTTCGGCCGGACAGGAAGTGTTGGAGCCGCTATGATTTAAGGAGCCTGGTGTGATTTCTGTCTCAGTCTCAGCTCCAACCCACAGTTCTGCCATTTTAAATGCCTATAGATGATCCCAGATGATCGACTGGAAGACGATGCATCAAAGAACTTAGATTTCTATCTGGTACCTTTTTTTAAGGCTTCAAAGGATGCTGGGAAATAGCTGGGCCTGCAAACATAATAACATTCCCCTTGATTACTGTTAATGTGCATAAATCCTGTAGTTTCCATCAGGAAGTGATAAAGGATTTTTACCCTGATAAAAGTTTTGCAGCTCCTTTCATCCTGACCCTGCGTAACCTTTCAGGTTGGAGGTGAGGCTTAGCCTCCGAGGTAGGACCGTGCAGGTCATCACTACCTCTGACATAACCTGAAAGGAGAAGCTGTCCTTCCGTTGGCCAATTCTCTCCACTGTCTCCTTTCGTCTCCTCCACCCAGAGGAAGATGCTGCAAGCTCTGCAACACTTTCCCAACGGGTAACGGCCAAGCGCCACGCACACACACATTCTCTATTTATAAGCTGTAGCTGGACAGAGAAGGAGATGAAACGAGGAGAGGGTGCAGTGTGTAGTTCTGCTGGGCTGAGAGCAGATGGGCTCAGAGATTAGATCTGACCTCAGATCAGAGCCGCCGATGTTATTTAAGTTGTGGTGGGCTGCGGTGGTGTAACAGCCAGACCTGCTGCAGTGTGTGTGTGTGTGTGTGTGTGTGTGCCGAGTGTGTTGCTAGGGGAGGTGGGGGGGTGCTGAAGGAGAGCTGATAGAAGCCAAACACACTGGGAAGCAGAGACACCCCATGAGCTTCCCCCTCTCCTCCCCCGTGATGTGGACAGTCACAGGAAGCATGTGGGCCCTGCAGGAGCTGAGGAACAGCACAACACACTTCCTCTTCTTAACTCACACACTCCGAGTTACATAAGCTACACTTCATAATAAACAGTTTGTTTTTTCTAACCTCTTTACTTCCACTTCAGAGAATGTATAGGCTGCAGGCTGCACACTGTGACCAGCATGCTGTTAGCTGCAAGCTATTTGTTCCTGGCTGCAGGCTGTGTGTTTCAAGCGGCTAGCTGCAGACTGCGTGCATGAGGGTGCTAGTTACCTGCTAAGTGCTACAGGCTGTTAGCTGTTAGCTACAGGCTTTTTGTTGCAGGCTCAAAGCTACATGCATCCATTATCTGCAGGATGTTAGCAGCAGGTTATGAGTAAAAATGTTAGGAATCCAGGTTGTGTGGTTTGTGTTTGTCTTTCCTCCTCCACCAGGCGGCACCTGGTTCTGGTTGGCCTCCTCACACACCTGCGGATGGTTACCTCATTACCGGAGGACTCTTAAGCTGCTGACTGCCACTACCTTGACGCCAGAGTGTTTTCCAGTTTTGGGTACTCTAGTTAAACTGAGTTTTTGTCAACCTGAGTTTTAATCTTGTTGTTTTTGTCTTTGCCTCTCGGCAGGAAGTCATCCTGCAAACTGGATGTTTTGGACCTTCTCCCCCTGGAAGGATTCTCTGAGCACCAAACTGAGCTGAGGATTCAAGTTTGTGGTTTGGATCAACTTTTCCCCCCCAAGGATTGTTTGGGGCTTCTCTCTGAGCAGGGGTTTCATCTCCACTATAACCCGTTGAAGTACCGTAAGAAAACTAAGTGGCAGTCAGCTTCTCCGTTCACCAAGTAACAACCGCAATCTGGGTAAACCCTGTCCGCCCTCCAACGAACAAGACATTCACTGGAACAACCCACACCGACTGGAGTCAATAAGAGACGCCTTTTTCTGGAAACGTGAGTCTGCAACCTAAATCCATTTCTTCAAGTCAAAAACACTAATTTCCCACTGAGCCTGAACTAACCGCAGTATCTTCACTTTCCAGTTCCGGTTCGACAGTGTTCAGAGCAGCACTGGATTCATTTCTTCCACTCTCAATAAAAACCTGTTAAACTTTTCCCTGGTCTCTCTGTTTGGTCGTCTGGATGTGGGTCAGAGCTCTAGAGAAAATCATGACAGAAAAAGAAAAACTTCCCAACCCTGGGATCCATCCTAAGAAGGTTCTTATAATTTTTATGTTGATGATAGTCGGATATATTTGCCTATTAAAAAGAAAAAAGCCTTCTCCCTTGCACCACTATCACTATTCCTTAAATCCTGGTTGGCTGTGAACTTTTTAGATCCTAACGAGGAAAAATCTGAAGTGATGGTATTTGGTCCCTGTAACCTTTGTGAAGGCCTCCCTGTAAAAGCTTTAGTGGAGGATGTTCTTTTTCCGGGTGGATCATCTAAATAAGTGGTCCTCCTAATTGTCAATCATTCTGGTGATGTGTTTAGGTAAGGCCATCTTACGTGCTTCTTCCCATTTTCACTTACCGCTGGTGAGTCTGACAATTTCAAACAGAGCGTGCATGAGGAGAAATGGCCGCTCTCGCACATGTTTAGTAGCCGTTCTCTCGGGGGCGGGTACAGGGTTGTGCATGTGCATCTGTTTTGTGTGGAGAGGGCGGGTGTTTCATAAAATAAAAGAAAATCCTTCACTAAACCTTTAACTTGAACCTTTTCACTGTGTTTTTAATGCCTGTCGTCTCAAACTTGGGTTTTTAGATGTACATTGTTAATAAATTGAATCAGCTCCGTAATAAAAGTCCAGTTTTTAATCATAGGCACAACCCAAGGTCAAACCTTTATTAGCACAGCAGCATTTTGGAACAGTAACATGCGTTTGTTACATCTCGGCTGGACTGCTGTCGGGGTGAGCCAGTCCTCCCTCGCATTTCCAGTTAGCGCCTTTTAACTGGAGGACGTCAGAAGAAGCACGTATCTCCCATCCAGGCCACCTTCCATTGCCTTTCTATGCATTTTTAACTTCATTTTAAGATCATTTAATTTGTTTTTAAGTCTTTGAATGGCTTGCCCCCCCTCCCTTTCAGTTGCTGATCCAAGTTTATGGAGTTAGCTCCGCCTCCTCATTAGACGATCCTCTTCACTGTCTATTTTTATAAACTCGTCTTAAAAACTATTTTTATTCTTCGGCTTTCATCACAGCAGTAGACTCTTTCTGTTTTTGCGTTTGTTATATTGTTTTATTAGTTTTCATTTATTCAATTTATTATTTTTCTCCATTTATTCCATACCTTTTAAACTTCTGTTGTTTTTATACAATTTGAACTTTACTTTGTATAGCTTATACAGCATTTTGGGGCAGCTGTGGTTGTTTTAAGGGACTTTATAAATAAAGTTAAGTTGAAAAAAGGTCAGAGAGCTCTATAATCCCTGTAAATGGTTGAAGTGAAGATCAGCTTCTGTTTTTGCAGGTTGTGAGAAAAAATGTAGAATTAAAACAGTTCAGGTTAATCAGTATTTGAGTATATTGGATAAATCCTGGAACCTGTCACTGTTTTATACAATCTGCTGTAAATAATTTATGTAACATCGCAACAAAGAATTGGTTTGTATTTGCACGTGCTGTAAAGTAAAATATACATTATTTCAAAAAGGTTCTTCAGCGTATAATTACTTCCTGTTTTCAATGTTTTGGTTAAAAAAACTATTGTAAAAATCTGTCATAGAAGCAGTTTTAATGCTTTCCATTTGTAGGAATTTTCCCATTGAAAGGAGCAAATTAACTGAGTTCTCAACATAAAGCTGTGATTTTGGAGTTTTGAACGTCAACTTATAGTGAAAACCATGGAGGGAAATTTGTGCCATTTTTGTTATGGTAACAAGCAAGGAACATGTTTTATTAATAAATAAATAAATTAAAAAAATAAGACAATCCAGAAAGGATTTTTTTAAATAAAACTTCTTAATCCAAAAGGGTTTTGAGAGTAACTTTGCTGTTTACTCTGATTTTATTTTTTAAATTTTAGTCATTTAATCGATTTTTAGATTGAAATTTTGTAATTTGATTCTTTTATAATTCAGTTCAGTTCTATTCAGTTTATTTCTATAGCTCCAATTCACATCATGTCACCTCAGGTCACTTTCCAGTTCACCAGATCATCCAGTCAGATTGATTCAAAGTTTTCTATCTAAGGAAAACCAGCTGATTGCATCGACTCATTGACTCTTCAGCAATCCCTCACACTAAGCATGCTTGTAGCGACAGTGGAGAGGAAAAACTCCCTTTGAACAGGAAGAAACCTCCAGCAGAACCAGGCTCAGTGTGATCTCATCTTCATGGAGACTTTGTGTTGCAATGGGGGCACTAGAGTGGGAAGGCATGATTGTATTTATTTTGTTGTTGTTGTATTTGTCACGTTGGGGTCGACACATGTTGCAGCTCTGAAATATGGCCAAACTGGTGGCTAATGGCTTCCTGGCAGCTTCACGCTTCAGCCTTCTCAATTCATGGCGAATTATTTTATGTCCCTTTTTTCAACACGCTTCTTGCGCCCCTGTTGGCTATTTGCCATGAACCGCTCGATTGTGCGATGATCCCGCTTCAACAGATTGGACATTTCCAAACTGCTGATCCCCTCTGAAAGACATCTGACATTTTTTAACTTTTCAGAGTCTTTTAAATATCCTTTCTGACCCATTTTGCTAAAGAAAAGGAAGTTGCCTAATAATTGAGCACACCTTATATAGGGTGTTGATGTCATTAGGCCACACCCCTTCTCAAGGGGTGGGGCTAAAGATCACTCTGACGAATTAGGACATACTATGAACTCCTGCCTATCAGTCAGACCTAAAATCTGATCCCAGATCTGATTTTCTCATTTTCTCTCCCTCATTTAAAGTTATTAAAAGTTCCTCCAGCATTCCCATTGATCTCAGTTCCCAGTTAGCCATCCACTAGCAATGCACGCAAAATTTTAACACCGTTGGTGAGTTTCATCCACTTCAGCAGCAGCCTGTTGGTGAAGGATCTCAGTATCCAGTTGCATTACGTCCGATTTACCCTGTTAATGTTCAACCACGTCACACCAAATAATAGAAAACAGTTTTCAACAAATGTTACTTTTATTGCTAAATTGACTTCAGTATGGCAGCCGAAACACTTTAACCATTTATAGGGCAAGTTAGCGTTTTTTAACACTTGCCTACCCCTTACAAATGGATTCCCTCGTCCCTCAGTGAGATCTAGAAGCACAAGATCTATATCCAGCCATTCAGCATACAGTAGATCCTGCTACAGGGCTGTACATCTTATTTTGGCATTTGACCAATTAGATGAACGCTTGAATGATAGATTACCTACTGGAAATTAAGTTGGAAAAATAAAGTTAACAAGTCAAGAAAAAAAGTTAAAAAGTTAATAATCCTCGTTAACAATTATATTAAGGTTTATAAACTGAAAAATGTCAGTGCCAGTATCAGCATTAATGCCTCTAAGGTTATTTTGGATCAAAAAAATTTGTTTCTTTTTCTCTCAGTGTTTTTTATGAATTTCTTATAGAAGCACTTTTGTTATTTTTCTTAATATATTTGGGGAAGTTTGTGTTTCTTGTTATTATATTAATTTCTGCCATCAAAATATCCACATTTTTTGAATGTTACAAAGGTAATAAGGTCTTGTCCTGGACTCCAATAACACTGTTGGCTTGAAATTGACTTGATTTTTTAAAGTATTTCAAAGTGTGCCCTACAAAGGGTTAAATGCTAAACAAATCTTTCAAATAGGATACGCCAGACAAGACTCATTCGTTCATTCAGTCAAAAACCTAACCTGCAGTTTGCTCATTAAAGCAAAAAGCTAAATGTCCTCTGGGTGGGCACCATGTTCATATCTTAAAGGCATACTATGCAACATTTTTCAGTTAATTAATGTGTTCCATAATGTTTTGGATGATTAAATTCATTAACGTCATTTCAATTCAATTCAATTCAGTTTATTTCTATAGCGCCAAATTCACAACACATGTCATCTCAAGGCACTTTACAGTTCAACCAGATCATACAGTCAAATTGATACAAAGTTTTCTATCTAAGGAAAACCAGTTGATTGCATTGACTCATTGACTCAAATACAATCCCTCACACTAAGCATGCTTGTAGCGACAGTGGAGAGGAAAAACTCCCTTTTAACATGAAGAAACCTCCAGCAGAACCAGGCTCAGTGTGAGCGGCCATCTGCCGAGGCCCACTGGGGTTCAAGGAGACAGAAGCAGAGATACAAAAAGCAGCTGTAAAAGGCGGCCCCGTCCAGGAAACACACAGCCAGGCAGACGAGCTCCAAGGCAGCTCCCATGCCAGAGGACGAAGAGAGCACATCCACTCAGTCACGGTCAGAGAAACAGGACCACACTGGAAAACAGGCCGATCTCCAACATCTATAAACAAGGGTGTTGATAGAAGCAGCACAGCTGATGTTTCTTTCCAGGATGACGTCACAGCCAAACAGGAACAGACGAGGCAAAGCTACTCTGAGGAAAAGCAGAGAGAGCAGAAGGTTAGAGATTGAACTAACAGATTCTGCAGAATAGGAGAACAGAGAGAGAATGAAGCAGAATGATGAAATGGGGGTCCCTATGTCCTCCAAAAGTCTAAGCCTATAGCAGCATAACTATAGAGATAGCTCAGGATAACCTGAGCCACTCTAACTATAAGCTTTATCAAAAAGGAAAGTTTTAAGCCTAGCCTTAAAAGTAGACAGGGTGTCTGCCTCACGGACTAAAACTGGTAGTTGGTTCCACAGGAGAGGAGCCTGATAACTAAAAGATCTGCCTCCCATTCTACTTTTAGAAATTCTAGGAACCACTAGTAAACCTGCAGATTGAGAGCGAAGTGCTCTGTTAGGAACATAAGGAACAATCAGATCTCTGATATAAGATGGAGCTTGGCCATTTAAGGCTTTATATGTGAGAAGGAGGATTTTAAATTCTATTCTGGATTTAACAGGAAGCCAATGAAGAGAAGCCAGGATAGGAGAGATATGATCTCTCTTTTTCATTTTCATTAGAACTCTGGCTGCAGCATTTTGGATCAGCTGAAGGCTTTTAACTACAGTTTGTGGACTTCCTGATAGTAAAGAATTACAATAGTCCAGCCTTGAAGTAACAAATGGATGGACTAGTTTCTCAGCATCATCCCTGGACAGGATATTTCTAATTTTTGCAATGTTCCTCAGATGAAAGAAGAAAATTCTAGAAACCTCTTTGATATGGGATTTAAATGACAGGTCCTGATCAAAAATAACACCAAGATTTTTTACTTTATTATCTGAAATCAGTTTAATCCCATCCAAATGAAGTGACTGGCTAATCAGCTTCTTTTTCAGAGACTCTGGTCCAAAGACTATAACTTCTGTTTTGTTTGCATTCAGAAGCAGAAAGTTAAGAGTCATCCAGGTTTTTATGTCTTCAAGACATGCCTGTAATCTATGTAATGGGTTAGCTTCATCTGGATTTATAGACAGATATAGCTGGGTATCATCAGCGTAACAGTGGAAATTAATCCCATGCTGTCTAATAATTCTACCAATTGGGAGCATGTATAAAGTAAAGAGAATTGGTCCTAGCACTGATCCCTGTGGTACTCCACAGGTAACCTTTGAGCGTGTTGAAGATCTATCATTAACATGAACAAACTGAATTCGATCAGATAGATAAGATTTAAACCAGTCTAGTGCTGTTCCTTTAATTCCAACAAAATATTCAAGTCTTTCTAAGAGAATATTATGGTCAACTGTATCAAATGCAGCACTAAGATCCAACAGGACGAGCACAGATACAAGTCCATTATCTGAGGCCATGAGAATATCATTAGTGACTTTCACCAGAGCTGTTTCAGTGCTATGATGAGCTCTAAAGCCAGACTGAAACTCTTCAAAAAGTTCATTATGGTGGAAGTGATCGCAAACTTGTTTGGCAACTACTTTCTCAAGAATTTTGGATAAGAAAGGAAGATTGGATATAGGTCTATAATTGACCAAGTCATCTGGGTCAAGAGACGGTTTCTTAAGCAGAGGTTTAATTACAGCAACCTTAAAAGCTTTAGGTACATATCCCTGTAACAGAGATAGATTAATCACATCTAAAATGGAGGAGGAGATCAAAGGGAATACCTCCTTAAATGACCTGGTTGGAACTGGATCTAACATACAAGTTGAAGGCTTAGATGAAGACAATAATTTTGCTAATTCAGAAAGTTCAACTGGATCAAAGCAGTCTAAACCCGGTTCAGATTCCATGACTACCTCAGGTACAATCACGGATAGAGGAGTGCTTATGATCTTATTTTTAATAAGATCAATCTTATTTATAAAGAATCCCATAAAATCATTGCTGCTAAGAGCAGGTGGAATGGACGGTTCAACAGAGCTATGGCTCTGGGTGAGTTTGGCAACTGTATTAAAAAGAAATCTAGGATTATTCTTATTCTCCTCTATTAATGAAGAGAAGTATGCTGCTCTTGCTTTACAAAGGGTCCTCTTATACAGCAGTAAACCATTTTTCCAGACTAGGAAGGACTCTCGCAGGCCTGTGGAGCGATATTTTCTCTCCAGTTTCCTAGCATTTTGCTTCAAAGTACGCAGCTCTGCATTAAACCAAGGAGCAAGCTTTCTATTTTTAACGGTTTTCATTTTCAAAGGAGCTGCGTTGTCTAAGGCAGTACGCAGAGAACTAGCAACCCCATCAACAAAATCATCAACCTGTGAAGGGGAATAAACTAAGCTTTTGCACTCTGCAGCACTGCTCAGTGACACAGAGGAGAGAGAAAGTGAAGCAGATTCTTTAAAATTTATAACTGCACTATCTGATAAAGATCTACTAAAATTGAACCTTCTTTTGGGGGAGGAGAACTCTGTTAAAGTAATCCTGAAGGTTATTAGTAAGTGGTCAGAGAGGACAGGGTTGTGAGGAAATACTGTTATTTCTTCACATTCTATGCCGTATATCAGCACAAGATCCAAAGTATGAAGATGAGAATGTGTGGGACTATTCATATTTTGAACAAAGCCAATAGTGTCTAAGATAGCATTAAAGGCTGCTCTTAAGCTATCGCCTTCAATGTCAGCATGGATGTTAAAATCTCCCACTATGATGACCCTGTCAGTATTTAATACCAAATCAGAAAGGAACTCTGAAAACTCATCTAAAAATTCAGAGTAAGGACCTGGTGGACGATACAAAGTTACAAAAAGAAGAGGTTTTCTTGCCTTGAAATTTGGATCAGGGAAATTAAGGGTTAAATGTTCAAAAGAGTTGTAGGTATTAATTGTTTTGGGAGTAATCAGTAAGTCAGACTGGAAGATTGTTGCTACTCCTCCTCCTCGCCCAGAACTTCTGGGGATGTGAAAATTTAAATAGCTTGAAGGAGTTGCCTCATAATCCTCTTGCTGCAGCCAGGTTTCTGTAAGGCAAAACAAGTCAATGTGATTATCACAAATCAAGTCATTAACTAGTAGACTTTTAGAGGAAAGCGATCTTATGTTAAACAGACCGCATTTAATTGTTTTAACTTTTTCCCCAATTGGAGTTATTTTGATTTTAATTAGATTATCATGATTTACTCCTTTGGGAATCTTTGCTAATTTATTAGATTTTGGTCGTGGGCAAGACACTGTCTGGATGGAGTAAAGAGTGGGTAACAGTAGAGAAGCTGCAGAGATGTGTGTTAAACTACAACTCTGCTTCCTGGTCTGCACCCTGGGTGGTCAGGGTTTTGGAGGACTAATAAATGTGGCCAGATTCCTAGAAAGAAGAGCTGCACCATCCAAAGTGGGATGGATGCCGTCTCTCCGAATCAGACCAGGCTTTCCCCAAAAGGATTGCCAATTATTAATGTAGCTCACGTTTTTTTCAGGACACCACCTAGACAACCAGCGGTTGAATGACGACATGCGGCTAAACATGTCATCACTGGTCAGATCAGGGAGGGGACCAGAGAAAATTATGGTCTGTAGGGGAAATACCGCACTTGCAACTGCAGGAGCCCTCGGCCCGCACCCACAGGCTCAGAAGTCTCGTGCATCGCGAGAGTCGATAGAGTCGGTCTTGCCTTACGGTGAGAACTGCTACACGCCCCCAGTGAAAGGCATGCTCGTTGCTAGCGCAGTGGCGATATTTGTGCAGTTATCATGGCGGAACCAGCAAGAAAACAGCGAAAGCCCGTGTCGGAGCAGGCAAGAAAGAGGAAAAGGGCTTTCTACCGCAGTAGACATGGTGATTCGTTGCGTTCGCCTGTCCGCTAAGCTCAAAACAACCGCGCCTGGCTTGACGGAGAAACCAGGAGAAAAGCTGAGCGTATTTACGAAAGTGCACTTTTACTTTCGCCCTCTGGGGGGAGCCTCAATGGAAAATCAGCACCGGTTGCATAGTGTACCTTTAAGTAATGTTCTAATGTCTGTGGTTCAGGCCCTTAAGGCTAAATCTCCTGCTCTGTTTAGTTGCTCAGAGATAAAAACCTCGTCTCTGTTGGGTTGAAACCATTTCTCCGTGGTTTCGTCCATCATGC
Source organism: Cyprinodon tularosa (assembly GCF_016077235.1). Lineage (NCBI taxonomy): Eukaryota > Metazoa > Chordata > Actinopteri > Cyprinodontiformes > Cyprinodontidae > Cyprinodon > Cyprinodon tularosa. The sequence continues at coordinate 232,434 of NW_024039421.1, read as the reverse complement.
TCGGTCTTATCTCTGATTTCAGAATAACTCAGGTTGTCCTCCAGGATTATGTGATGTTTTCCAGCAATAATGGAAATAATCTCCCTTTCATTGATTGTAGTTCTGCCTTCCTTGCTTTTACCCTTCAGTTCCTGCTATCTTCATGTCTGCTGCAGAAACGCTGCTTGAACGTCTGAATTTCAGCCGCTGGCTGCTTTGGGTCCTGCAGAAGCGAGTGATCTGTAGTGAGGGTGGAAACATTTGTCTGTGCTTGGAGCAGAACCTCTGCAGACGGTGATGAGAGCTGCTCCGTCTCTGTGTTCGTGTCTTTGTTTGACGAGCAGACCGCGTCCGTCTGTGTTTGTCCGTCCAGTAAACACGGGCCTTTGTTTTCCTGGTGAGGAGGAGGAGGCCCGTCCTCTCTCGGACCTCAGGGAAGTTGTTTTCTAGCTTGTTTTGGAGCGAGTGTAAATAGTTGGTGATTTGTGGCGAGTCGAGCCGTCACCTCCCCGTCCCTCCTCCTCCATCACTTTCCTCCTTATCCACCTCCAGAAACCGACCGGCGCCGGGCCGCAGGTCCCCCAGCCTTCACTTCTCTTCTCTTTTTTCTCGGCAGGTCTTAGCTCAGGTTTAACGGAGGTACTAGAGGTCAGAGGTGAAGGTGGAACATTGGATGAAGAGCTGTGGCAGCTTGTCCTTGTCTCCTTCTCTCTCAGGAAGCTCTTCAGATTCCTGCCTCATCATCTCGAGGGTCTCCTTCCTGGCCGCTGACGTTCCTGCAGCAGGAATCTGTCTGCTTTGGAGGGTTTGACTGAGGACAGCCTCACGCCGAAGGAATGGAGCTCCTCAAACTGGAGGAAACAGACGCCGTACTTTCAGGCTGAAGCTCATTCAGACTTTACTATCAGCATGAGAGCCTTTAGCTCACAAAGAGTGTATCTGTAGAACCGGTTATCAGCTAATTTATTCATTAATCTACCAGAACAGTGCATCTGTAACAAGCCATAATTAGCTACTCGCTAGCTTGCATCTGCAGGCCTGATGTTCAGTTCATCTAGAACTTCCATCTCTGCAGAAGTTCATTTTAAAACACATTTTTAACTTCCAAAAAAACTTCCAAAAAGTGTCCAACATCTCATCTTGGATGCTTCTGCACATTGCTGGACATTTTGTAGAATAGCAGAAGCAATGAAGAGAGTTTATTTCCTTAATTTGCTGTTTTGAGAAGGAAAAAATGTTTATGATGCTTTTTAAATGAGAAAGTACAATTCATAAAGTCATCTTTGAAGTTATTTATCAGGATTATGATCCTAATTTTACGTATTCAGTAGCTTCTCTGAGCGGTGGACCTCTGCATAGAGATGGGGGCGTGGTCACTGGGAATCCACGATTAACCCCAAAGCTATCCCACACGCCATGTTTAAAGCTGGAGCCCACAGAGAAAAGGAAAAGCTGCTGACTGTGGAGGATGTTGGGTTTATGGACCTTTGAAAATAGCTGAATGGTTTCTATTTGTTCAAAAACATGTTTTTTTTTTTTGTTGTTTTTTTTTTTTAATTTTTTTATTTTTTATTTTATATATATATATTTTTAGTTATTTTGTATTTATTTACTTTTACTTTTAAATTTTTTTATTATATATATATATTTTTATTTATTTTTTTATTTATTTTTTTATTATTTTTATTTATTTATTTATTATTTTATATATATATTTATATTTTTTATTTTTATTTTTTTTTCATTATATATATATTTTTATTTTTTTATTTTTTATTTTATATATATATTTTTTATTTTATTTTAATTTATTTATTTTTTTTATTAATTAATTAATTAATCATTATTTATTTTTCTTACTTATGTGTTTTCTGGTGAATTTTTTGGTGAAAAGGTGACTGGCAGGAAACATCCTTAAATATTATTATTGGACATTTACGCTACGTTCCACTGCAGGCCTTGATGCTCAATTCCGATTTTTTTAGAGAAATCTGATTTTTTTGTGAAATCCGATTTTTTTTACGTTGCGATCATATTTCTAAATATATGCGACTTCTATTTGATTTCCTGTGTGAACTGCAGCCATACAACGCAAGTGTCCCGCATGCGCAGTAGAGGACGCGATGACGTCACAGGCCAGCGTGCTCTCTGTTTACGAAAGTAAACATGGATGTTAGCGCCGGCGCGCATCTAGCGATCTTTTCCAACCATAAAAACTCAATCTTTTCAATATGGTTAAACATAAATACTGCTCTCCGCATCATCATCTGCTATGGTTGTTGTTTTTCTTGCCGCTTCTGCGTAGCAAGACCCAGAATAGTGACCTTTGTCGGGTATTAATGACGTTCAGGTCGGATGAATGCGACCTGGCCGTTCACACACAGGTCGCATTTGAAAAGATCAGATTCGTATCAGATTCAGGACCACAGAGCCAAGCGGCCTGGGTCGCATTGGAAAAAATCGGATCTGTGTCGTTCAGATTGACATGAATAGATCAGATCCAGGTCGCAAAAAAGTCGGATTTGGGTGACTTCAGGCTGCGGTGTGAACGTAGCCTTAGTGCCAGACTTTGTCTCATTCCATACTAGTGATTTTTCATGCTTTGCTGTCCTGGACTTGCCTGGGTTTTGATTGACAGTTTTTTTTGTCTTAAGAGGGACTCATCAAGAATCTGCAATGTTTGGTTTATTTTTGATTTATTTAGACCTTTTGAGATGGACTAAATAAACCAATAAAGCCCAGAAGAGGATGAAGAAGTTCTACTCCGCCATCACTGAGGCCATCTTCTCCTTCTCCATCACCATCCGGTACGTTGCTGCCACCACCAGGAACCAGGACTGGATGCAGGGTATCATTTGGTCTACAAAGAGTCTGATTGGCTGCATACCCTACGCCTCCAGGTAAGATTGCAACTGACCCCTCCCCAAGTTTATTTATATAGCACAATTCATTACATGGACAAATCCAAGTGCTTCACACAAATTAATTGGTTGTGTTTAAATTTTACCTTTGAGTTTTCATTGGTTTTGTTTCCATTTTGGGTAATTCTAGTTAAATCAATTGTATTTGAGTTCTTAGGTATTTCTTGTTTGCCTTTTTGTGTCAGTCTCCTTCGCCTCGCTCCCTTCTAGACTCCTCAGTTCACACCTGCTCCCAATCTGCTGATTAGCCTGCTCTTTGCTTCTCGCTCCCATATATGCACCTCCTGCTCACTCCGTGTTGCTGGTTTCTCGTCATTTCTTTGCCTCCTTGCTGTAAATATTCCTGGTTCTCAGTTTATGTGGATTTTGTGGATTTTATGTTTTGAGATTTTTGCTTCTGTTACCTTTTCTTGTTACTAAATCTTTAAGAAACCACTTGAGCTTCAGTGTCTGCATTTGGTTCCTGTCAAACTTCCACCCCATTGTGACAATAGTAAAATAGAAGAAAAATAAAAGCAAATTAAAAACAAATAAAGAAAAATATTTGTGAAATGAACAAACAGTTGGACCACCACCTTAAATGAATAAAACCTCAGTTAACAGTTTAACTGAGCTTTAAACAAACAGGTTTTTAACTTTGACTTCAAAGTCTTCTGGGAGTTCGTTCCAGATCAGAGGAGAACAGGAACTGAATGCTGCTTCTCTATGTTTGTTATACAACTTTCATGTGTTTATTTTAAATTACATATAAATTTTATTTTCCCCAAATAAATAAAACTGGATGGTTCGGATCGTGTCAGAACAACAATAAAACAGTCAACATCAGGTATGGGAGTGTTTGGTTTTTTTTCTTGCATTTTCATTAATTTCCTGTTTTTTTTTTTTTTTTTGCTGTGCATCCTGTCCTCCTGCAGCCTCATCAGCTCCTCACTCTGAAGGCCGGATTTATCAAGATCCAATTTTGCGTGCAGTAATTTGCGCTCGCAAACTGGAATTTTGCTCGAGGGGCTGAACCATGGTTTGCGGGTGATTTAACAAGAGTGGTTGCGTAACTGGTGGCAGGTGCAAAACTGTTGGAGACGCCCTATTTAAATGATGGTTTTGCGAGTTTTGTGGTTTGCGGCAAAGTAGTTTGTAGTTTGTACAAACTAGTGCATTAAGAAATTTAAATCTTACAGTGACACCCCCACCCCCTCCAAAAAAAAAAAAAAAATATATATATATATTTATATATATATATATATATATATATATATATAAAAAACTTTGGCAACCTTTATTCCCTAAGGTGGTATGTGGCTGAATTTCTACTTCGCTGCAGTAAAAAAAAAAAAAAACAGGTGTTTTGTATTGGCCTGTAGAAAAATGCACATACCAAATGGCTCACAGGAAGTGACTGTGGATGAGATTACTGCGCGTACGCATCCCCGCAGCATTGGCATGATGCTCCACAGGCGCAGGGGGGGAGGTCGGGGTTCTCCGGTAGGGCGTCAGGGCGACATGGCATTCAGAACGTCGGACAGCACTTCTGAAAAACAAGATTGGGATCCAAAAAAGTGCAATGTTGCAAGGAGTTTTGTGGTATCTGGTATTGCGTGGGTCCTCCTTGTGGCTGCCTCCAAATCCATTCGGAGTTCCCCCAACAGCTCCAAAATGGCAATGCTGGATAAACGATATGTTTTGATGATCGTTTCCTCGTTCATTCCAAAAATATTCACACGGAGTGTAAAAATGCGTTCTCTGCGTCTCCTTGCTTCATTTCGATGCGACAATAACCGCTGCCATGTGTGCGCAATTACGCATACAGACCATTTGCACCTTCTTTTGAAACACGTTAAATATAGAGTCAGATACCGTTAGCAAAATTGCTTTCAGGTTTGATAAATTAATATATTTACATGTTCTCCTCCCACAAGACGCACTTTTGCGTGTAAACGCCCCATATTGCATATTCATTGCTGAAAAAGTACTAAATGGATAAGAGGCGCTATTTAGCACGTTTTAAAGACCAAATCCTTTTAGCACGCTGTTGATAGATCAGTTTATACATTTTTTAGCGTGCGCAGTGAAATAGCTCACGTTTTTATACACGCAAACCTTTGATAGATCCGGCCCTTAGTGTGGTCTGTTTGACCACGACGTGTTCTTTTAATCCAACTTTAGTTTTAGAGGGACATGAGGAACACTGGTTCCCATATTAGTTACTTGTAGGAAAGAAAACTTAAGGAAAGTGTTCCGTAAAAATGTAAAAAATATCTACTGGACTTAGTTTCCAAGATTTGAAGACGTTTCTCCACCTCTCCAGGAAGCTTTCTCAATTCAAATGTCCGCAGTGACTTGACCTGGATGACTGAGAACCTTCATCAGCAAGGAAAGTGTTGAATAAAAATGTTTTGTTTTCTTTAGATGGCGTTCTATGATTTTGTGCCACATGAAAAAAAGAGATTGTCTCTCCTTGCTCCAACAGTACTGATGATGCTGCAGATGATGGACTCACCTGCAGCATCAGAGATGGCTCAGGGCGTCCTCGCTGCAGGGTGGGATCAGATTCAGAGTATTTCTCAGTGGATTGCTCGTTATTTTCCCACGGACGACGTCTTGCATCAGTCTGATGTTACCCAACTTGTTGGATATTTGTAGCTATATTAGAAATGACACTGTGACTGTGTTGGCTGTGACCCAACAGGCTGCTGGAACACAGCGGTTTGCATCATAAATAACACCCTTCCGGACGGCCATCTTTAGGTAATTACACAACTGCAGACATTCACCTGTAGGGTTAAGCTCCACCGCAGAACTGTGAGTTAAAACAGCTGGAAGCAAATATCTGAGGCGAAGGACAAGCTTCTTCCATCGGTTTCTAGAAGAACGTATCCGCTGCTGCTGCCAAGATGGAACAACCTGGTCTGAGGTTTAGGGGGTGAATCCTTTTTCCACACAGAGCCAAGTTGGTTAGGAGAGATTTGTTCCCTATAAAATCATTGCTGCTCGCTGAGGTCTGGCCTCCTCTGGTCCTGGAGGTGTTGCAAACCGAAAAAAGTTTGAAGTCAGAGCAACGTTTGGTTCTTTAACAGTTTAAATCGTGTGTATTAATGTGTATTGATGATCCCGGAGGTGATGTTCTGAAATGTTCTGCTACAGCTGTGTTGACCCCCGACCCATGGTGCCGAAATATGGACTGAAAAAAATGGAGAGAAAGAGAAAATGTCCCCAAGAGGAGCACGCTCTTTCCAGGAACGGCATGTTCCTCGAGAGGACATCTTCACTGACTCATGGACAGTGTGTTCGGTCTGTGTGTGTGTGTGTGTGTGTGTGGTGGTGGTGGTGGTGGGGGGGGGGGGGGGGGGTAACGAAAAGAGGAAACTTACGGGAAGGAAGGAGGAAGACAGGAGGAAGTGTGAGTGACGGGAAGAGTAGGCAGCGGTACCGAAACATGACGAGGAACGAAGGAACAGGACGAACCACCGCAGGACAGTTACACACACCTCCACGTCCTGCCACATCCACCCTCCTCTTCCTCTTCCTCTCACCTCCAGCTGCTCATCCAGCTCTCTGAAACCAGCACAGACCTCGTTCTGCTCTGCATTCACATATATATATATATTTTTTTTACCGTTGAATGAAAAACATTTCAGAAGAAGTAGCTGAGCTGCAGCTGCAGGACGTCTCAGGAGATGTTTGGACCCTCTGTGAGGAGCCGTCAGAGCTGCATGCTCCTCGCTGTTGGACCTTTGGAGGAAAGGTTCCACATCCTTTCCTCAGTTCAATCTGAAAAACTAACACAGAGACAAAAGACAAATAGAAGAAATTTATTGATACAATTATTTTAGTCTTTGGCGCTCAGACCTAGGCCGAAAAATAGCGCTGATCAGGCTTGGACTGGTGATCTGTGATAGCGGGCATTTCCCCGGTGGGCCGGCTCTCCTTCAATCATAGCGTCCGAAGCTCCTACCTGTGACAGTAAATAACTGAAGGAGCTGAAGCAGTAATCCAATGTTAACTCCCTAAATGATGCATGAAGCATATATAGCCCTTCCTTGTCATGCACATCCTTGTGACGGTTGGCATATTGTGTATTTTTCTATTTCTTCAAACTGTAAAATCGTTGCAACAAACTAAATTATGATAAACTAAAATGCTTTCTTTAGCCTCTCCAAACCCACCCGATCGCCGGCGACTGTTTTTAAAGCGTTTACAACTAATAACTCAGGATGAATGAAAAATAGAACGGTAACATTTTCACCAATATAGACATGTTAGACATAGTTGGAAAGCTTAGATTCTCCAGAATTCAACCACCAAGTTCATTTTATGGACACAGCGAGCACCAAAGCACAACTAACACAGATATAGCAGCATGTCAAATGTAAAGTGGCATGATGTGTTTAGAGGTCTGACCCAAAATGCAGAGAACCACTCAGAGAGCAAGGCAAAACGTTAAGCAGGTTTATTGAGGTAAGGGTAGAGGGGGTTGAATTTGGAACTCTGAGGGCTGGTGAACAAATACTAGAAAGTCTGGAGAGGATATCACAAAGATTACTTCAGGGCCCGTGGGAATCTTGGATGCCGCAAGGTTAATGCTAATGAGGGACTCCCGTCTGGGGGGGGGGGGGTCCTCTCTCGCTTTGAAAATCCAACCAGTGTTGGTGAATCCAGAGAAGAGAGGACTCGTTGGAGAGTGGACAGGTAGACATTCGTTGGACCTGGAGGAGCAATAGAGCGGACTGCCTCTTAGATTTCCTGGAGAACTTGAACGAGACGTGTGGAGGTTAATCCCCTGCTCAGTGTGAAACACAAAACAATCCTTCCAGGGGAAGAAGGCCAAACATCCAGCTTGCAGGATGGCTTCCTGCCGAAAGGCAAAGACAAAGTTAGGCTCAGTGAAACAAAGACTCGGGTTAGACTCAGCTAATCTCAGCTTGGCTAGAGTTCCCAAAACTGGCAAACACTCTGGCCTCGAGGTAGTGACAGCCCACTGCTTAAGTAGTATCCAACGAGACGCAGGTGTGCAGGGGGGACCAACGAGGACAGGGCGCCACCTGGTGGTGGAGGGAGAGACAAACACAAACAACAGACCACACCAACAGGATTCCTGACATAAACATGACAAAGCAGCCACAACAACATACCTTTGAAGGCGTCCAGAAGCCGTTTTATAAATGCAGCCTTCAATTGTTTATACTCTATTGATCCATAAGGGCCTCATGACCCATGGCGAATGGGTCATGAGGCCCTTATGGATCAGAGATGGCTCCTAGGTGTCATGTCTGGTGATTGTAACAGTCCTATGTCTGTTGGATGTTGTGTCTGAGCAAGTGAACGAGGAACGTTTACAGCAAGCGACATGCCTTTTTTCCAATTCATAGTTGCTCTACCTTTTCTGAAACTCCAAGTTTTCTCATTTCAGCAAAGAGGCTCCATGTCGTGATCAATCGTCCCTGTGGTCTAAAATAAATAAATGTAAACCGACGAGTGGGTCGTTTGGTTCCATTGTTAGCCTGTAATATCGGAAACCTGTCTATGATCGTGAAGGGTCGGACGTTAAAGGAGGGATTGTTCACCTGGCTGAAGAGAGGAGGTACTTTGTTCCTCTAAACAATCTCTCCTTTAACAATCGACCTTCAGAATTATAGACAGGTTTCAGGTAATACAGGCTAACAATGGAACCAAACGACCCCCTCATTGGTTTCCATTTGCATGTTTCCAAGCAATACAAGGCCTTGTCTTTATAAAGACTCAAATTCATTGCGGATCCAGACATTTGAATTGAGAAAGCTTCCTGGAGAGGTGGAGAAACGTCTTCAAACATTGGAAACAGAGTCCAGTTGATTGTTTTTAAACTTTTACGGAATGACTAAGACCTGGATGACTGAGAATCTTCATCAGCACATGTCAAATAGTCAAGCAAAGCACAGTAAAGACATTTGGCACAATTTGGAGAGATTTGGAGACGCTGATGACACCAAAAGTTCAAAACCCAACAGCTCTGGAACTGTTGTAGCTAGAGGTCTGATTTTCTGCATTTGTGGTTGACATGATATAGAACAAATGTAATGCAATGAGACCTGCCTTTTCTCAAGCATGTATATTACTGCTGTTCAAAAAAGACCTATCCTATTCGAGAATAAAAAATAAGTAGGCAGGTGTAGATGGAAAATACCAAAAACCGTTCCGAGTCCCAGCCAGGCGCTGAATTTTGATAGATATGCATGAACAGGAGTAAAGAACACGGCTTCAAAGCTGATTGGCTGAAGGACGAAGGCGACTAATCAGTTTCTTTAGTTGAACTTCCGCCTCGGCTCCATTTGGGGGAAGCCAGCATTGATTTGGGGGAAGAAACAGACCACAGATTTGAAGCTGGCTGCAGAAAGCCTCTGGAGGCTCCATCTGAGCTCCTCCTGCTGATCAGAGAAGCTCCTCAGCTGGGAGGCCAAAGCAAAGCCGCAGATCATCTGCTTTCTGTCTTTAGGGCTGAAGGGAAGTTTGTTGTTGGTTCCACGGAAAACTCTTTTACTTAAAATGCCGTGTGGAACCTATTCACAGTTCTCCTTTCTCTATCTAAAGATAGGAGCGATGTGCAATAGAGCAAACATTTCAGCATCAAGCCCAATCAAACTGAAAATGAAAAAAAACACGTTCGACCCGCTGATCCGAACCTGCGAAGGAAAAATGAGCCGGTTCTGATCACAGCCTGATGATTCGCTTCATCTCTACGTATCTGAACCTGATGGAAACAGCCGGTTGGTTCAGAAGAACCTTCAGTCGTTTCATGTCGGGTTTCTGCTCATTAACTCTCTGTTAGATCCTTCAGACTTTTTCGCTCTTTTTTCTACTTATTTCCAGATTGTTTTTGCAGTGTATAGAGCAGGCATATCAAGGCGAGCTGAACTTATGATGGACAGAAGCTGTGGAACACTGGAAAAACAATCTAGAAATAAGCAAAAATGTCTTAAATTAAGTGTATTTATCCTTAATTTGAGATAGTTTACCAATGGAATTAGTATTTTTACTCTTAAAATAAGAACTTTAGATAAAATGCACTTGAAATAAGACAATGCAATTGTGTTTTCTTATTTTAAATGTAAATTATCTTGTTCCATTGGCAAAATGTGTCTTTTACCTCCTCAATCCAAGAACAAATGCACCTTTTTTAAGAAAAAATGACTGATCTAGATTTAGATCTTTTCCAGTGAAGGTTCCCTGATACTTAATTTAGGTTTTTTGGATCAGAAACTATCAGAAATTAAAATCACGCTGGTAAAGAAACAAACTCAGGAGGTTGTGAGGACGATCGGGACAAAGATGGAGATGATGTTCCAGGAGTTAAACCGTATCAGGAAGCTGCTTTGTGTCTCCATCCATGCAGCAGATCTGAGGTCATCCCTCCACCAAACTTTTACCTCCCCTGAGAACGCCATTAATCCCTGTTTAAAGTCAGGTTTCCCTTGTTTAAGCGCCTCATGGTTCTCCCTGTTACCTTCTGGCTGCTGCAAGCAGCAACGTCAGTGAGGATCATAACTCATCAGTTCATCACTTTGAGGACCAGCACAGAAATCTGGAACATCAGCAGCCTCTTCCCTCACCACCGCAAACACATCAGCATTCCTGACATGTCAGATTTTAATTAAAGACTCATGGAGCCCACAAAGTTTCCCCCAGGATCTGGAACGGGCTCCGACTTTCTGCTTCTTCTGGCTCCCAGCAGCGGCTGTCAGACGGCAGGAGGACCTGATCAAAGCAGAACCTTCGCAGCTCCCACAGCTTCAGCCTTCTGCTCTTATCCCAGGATGGGATCAGCTTCACTCGCTGACTGCAGGGAGTGGCAGGTGGGAACAAGAACTCCATGAATCACTCCATGGAACCACAGTTTGGGTTTCTTGATATTTCCCTCAAACCTCAGCAAACTAGAACAGGAAGCGTGGACCATAAGAGAAGAAGCTGGACCAGATGGTCCGCCTGATGGTCCAGAAGATTAGTTCCTCCTACAGGAGCTCTGTATGGTTCCTGCAGGAACGTTTACAAGCTAAGCTAACCGCCCCCTCCTCCACATTGAGCCCGTTGCCTAAAGCTGGTTCTGTTCTCTGACCCGTATTGTGGTGCACTGCAAAAATGATCTAAATATAAGTCAACATTTCCTAAATCAAGTGTATTTCCCCTTAATCTAAGCAGGTAGATAAGATGATCTGCAAATTAAGATAAGATAATTAAATAATATGCACTTGAAAAAATACAATGCAAATGGTTTTTTTTGTATTATTTAAATGTAAATTGTCTTATTCCATTAGCAAAATTTGTATTTTATCTCCTCAATCCAAGAACAAATGCATTTGTTTTAAGAGAAAATGACTTATCTAGATTTCAATTTTTTTCCACACTGCAAAAACGATCTAGAAATAAGTAAGAATGTCTTAAATTAAGTGCATCTATCCTTACTTTAAGTAGGTAAATTAGATAGTTTACCAATGGAATGAGTATTTTTACTCTTAAAATAAGATAATTAGATAATATGCACTTGAAAAAAGACAATGCTTTTTTTTTATTTAAATGTAAATCGTCTTGTTCCATTGGTAAAGTGAATCACTTACCTCCTCAATTCAAGCAAAAATCAACTTATTTTAAGAAGAAATGAATAATTTGGATTTAAATTTATTGCAGTGCACTGGAAAAATTATCTACACATAAGTAAAAATTTCTATTTATAATCTTAAAATAAGATAATTAGATAGCGTGCACTAGAAATAATACTTTTTTAAATGTAAATTGCTTTGTTCCATTGGCAAAATGTCTCTTTTATCTCCTCAATGCAAGAACAAATTCACTTATTTTAAGAGAAAATGACTTATCTAGATTTCGATTTTTTTTCCAGTGCGTACACTGCAAAAACAATCCAGAAATAAGTAAAAAATGGCTTAAATTAAGTATATTTAGCCTTAATTTGAGCAGGTAAATAAGATGATTTGCCAATGGAATGAGTATTTTTACTCTTAAAATAAGATAGTTAGATAATATTTACTTGAAATAAGACGATAAAATAGTTTTTTCTTATTTTAAAAGGAAATTGTCTTGTTCCATTGGCAAAGTGTCTTACTTACCTCCTCAAATCAAGGAAAAACACACTTATTTTAAGAAAAAATAACTTATTGAGATTTCTATTTTTTGCAGTGTATTCATGGATTTAAAGTGAAAGGAAGACGGTGATTCTAGGCTTATATTAAGCTTTGGCTTTGTTCAAGCTTGGATAAAGTATTCACACCCCTCAACTCCTGCAGTTTAAACCAGAGGGTTTGATGTATGGAGTGAATTTTTTTCCATTATTGTTGCAAATACTGTTGTGCATGAAAACGTTCACTGGATACGTCCATATTTTTAGTGAACGGTGAACTGAATGGATCAGTTTTAAAGTAATGAACGAGAGCGAGGTTCACGCTGAGCTGATGAGCGACGCCTGTTCAATTAATGATACTGCTTTTCATTGCAACGTCATGTTTTACAGGACTTATTATGACAAACAGCATGTTTGCTGCTAGTTCTATCCTGCGCAGTTCAGACTCATCTGGTATTTCTTGGTTTAGCAGAGCGCTTGGCAGAGTTTGATGAACTAACAAAGGAAGACTGGGACAGAAAAAAACGGACGTTTTGTGCAGATTCTGCCCTCTGCACCGGGACTTAACAAACAAGTCCGTACATCAGCCACGCCCAAATTTAAAGCGACACATCAAGCTAAAGCATCCAAGCTAGCTTTGGAAATATCTGCTACTGAACGAGAAACGTAAGAAATCCTTTTGGATCCAGATCTTCTCAGCAGAACCTGAATGTTCCTGTATATTTCTAAAGTTCTGGTTATTCGGCTAAATAAAGGCTTCACTGTAAACCTTGACTGCATCAAGTATTTTCCATTTCTTTCTACATATTATGATCGCACATTTAAAGGGGGAAATATGAGCTTCTTTTGTGGAGGATTGTGGCTTCATTTAGACTCAGATTTATTTTGTCATTTTGTATAAACAAGTGTAAACAAAAAGAAATGTAGTTTCAGAACAGCTATCTGGACGATTTCATGTTTTAAAGTGCAGCCTTCATAAGGTAAGCAGCAGCGAGCATCATTCATGTTTGCTTGGTAGCAGGGATGATTTACCAAATGAACTTCTTCTTTTTAAATATGAACATTGGGTGCAAGTAAGGGTGAGTTTTTAAATCAAATCAAATTTATTTGTAGCCCTTTAAAATAGCCAAATGGTACCCAATGTGCTTTACAACAAAGCCATAAAAACAATACATAACACATATAAAAACATACAAGATACAATTAAAAGTGCTGTATTGGTGCAGCGCTGCAGGACATTAAAAGCCTTCCAGAGGTGCATAAAAAGGAGCAGACAGAAAGATGACATCTAAGAACCAGTATTATAGTCAGAATTAAAAGCTAAATTAAAAAGTGGGTTTTAAGCTTTTTTTTAAAAAGGCTGAGGTCAGTAGTGGTGCGGATGTCAGGGGGTGGTTTGTTCCACAGTCTGGGAGCAGCGACGGCAAAAGAACCATCGCCTTGACCTATTGACCTCTAATAGAAGCTGACCCGAGGAGCGTAAAGCTCTGCTACAATTGCGGAAAGTTAAAATCTCAGACAAGTAAGAGGGCGCCACGCCATGGATGGCGTTAAAAACAAACAGCAGAAGTTTAAAATCGATTCTAAAACGGACTGGAAGCCAGTGGAGCAACGACAGCACAGGAGTAATGTGTTCACGTCTGGAAGTGTTTGTTAAAAAATCGGGCAGCAGCGTTCTGCACAAGTTGGAGACGAGAAATTAATGACTGATTGAGGCCAACGTAAAGGCCATTGCAGTAGTCCAGTCTTGAACTAATGAAAGCATGGATTGCCTTCTCAAGATCCTGCCGACTGAGAAAAGACGCGACTTTGGCCAAAAAGAAGGATCCTGCCGACTGAGAAAAGACGCGACTTTGGCCAAAAGACGGAGCTGAAAAAGCTCGAGATGACAACAGAGCTGATCTGTTTGTCAAATTTGAGCCCGTTATCAAATGTTACCCTGAGATTTTTGACATGAGATTTAAAAAGGGGGCTGGATAGTTTTTTAAATGAAAATAAAAAAAAAAACACAAAAAAAGCCTCTTAACCCCTAGAACCCGACGGACCCACCGGTGGGTCCAGCTGCTACGTGACCTCGTAATTTTACCAAACCCCCAGTATTGATGTAAAAAACACATTTGGCACAGTTTGGTGACATTTCTGGATAAATGTGCCAAAATGGCCTCTCCGCCTAAGAAATTTCTCACTAATACCATTCTAAAATAAATATGATTCATCTGATTGAGTCCAAATTTGGTATATTTTTACACAACATTTAGATTTAAAAGTCTGTACTACTTTTTTGTGCTATAAATAATATTTTGGTAGTGTTTTGCAATGTTTATTTCAAAGAAAATTTTGGCGAGGTTCAAAAAATGCAAAATATTTTGTATTTTGTCCCTAATATTTCAGGCAGGGTCAAAGCTACAATGGTGCTGACACCAGAAAACCATTCTATGACATCTTACCTTTACAGACGTACCAAAGGTTTCTTCTTAAATCTAATAGCTTTGAGGCTATAAGTGATTTACTTTTGTGTGTTTTTGTCAGGCAGAAATTTATTTATACCCCCTTAGGGTGTAAGAGGTTAAGAAACAAAAAAATTTGCGGGTAACTTTATTGTTTTCTCAGCTTTGATTTTAAATTGCTGTTTTTTTCAATTTTCTTTCATATTTCCTTCATGAGCAATTAAAAAGTTGTAGCTGTCATCCAGAGGCCCATAGAAAGCGTCCTAAATGTGATCTGTAAAGAACAATAAACAAAAATTATAAACATAAATGCAAAAAAAAGAGACATTTGTAAAGAAATTACATTGGATCAAATAGAAACAGTAAATTTTAAATACATTTGAAAAAAAAATGTAATCTGAGAAGATAGTCAAAAAATGTAAAAGTTCATTTTTTTATTTTTTATTTTTTGTGTTTCATTATGTCTTTACATTACATCTTTTTTGATGCAGCAATAATGGAAAGAAATTGGATGTTTAGCGCCCAGACTTTGACTAGGCCACAATAAGCCCTGAATCTGCTACAATAAACCCTCCTTCTTCCTCCTCACTGGGGCGCACTGGAAAAAAGATCTAGAAATAAGTAAAAATTTCTCAAATTAAGTGAATTTACCCTTAATTTGAGTAGGTAAATGAGATGATTTGCCAATTGAATGAGTATATTTACTCTTAAAATAAGGTAAAATAAGACAATAAAATTGTATTTTCTTATTTTAAATGTAAATTATCTTGTTTCTTTGGCAAAATAAGTCTTTTACCTTCTAAATTAAAGAACAAATGCACTTATTTTATTGAATAATGACTTATCTAGATTTAGATTTTTTCCAGTGTGTAAATACTTTAGCTCCGGGTGTGTCCTGATCAGAATGCTCTGATGTCAGACTGGAGACTTTCTCCTATGTGTCAATATTCTTCCGCTCAGGTTCTTAGATGACGAAGCTCACTTCCTGTTTCTAAACAACCAAACGCATTCAGACCCAAAAAAAACTTTGAAAGCACAGAAATATCACGCAGGATGGAGTTCCTGGGGGGTTGGACCTGTGGGGGTCCGGGTCTAACCCTCCAGAACCAGGGTCTGTCTGAAAGCTGGTTCTCTCACTGCAAAAACATTTAAAAAATTAGTAAATATTTCTTAAAATAAGTGAATTTACCCTTAAGTTGAGTAGGAAAATACAACGATCTGCCAATGGAATTAGCGTTTTTACCCTTAAAATAAGAAAATTAGATATTAGGCACTTGAGATAAGAGACTGCAGTTGTTTTGTCTTATTTTAAATGTAAATTGTCTTCTCCTATTGGCAAAGTGACTCACATACCTGCTCAATTCAAGAAAAATGCACTTATTTTAAGAAAAAAAAGTCTTACTTAGATATATTTTGCAGTGCTCCAAGCTGTCAGTTCCACTTTCAATGCACTGCAAAAACCATCTAGAATTAAGTAAAAAAATTCTTAAATTGAGTGTATTTACCTTTAATTTTAGCAGATAAATAAGATGATTTGCCAATGGAACTAGTATTTTTACTCCTAAAACAAGATAACTAGATAAAATGCACTCGAAACAAGACAAAGCAATTGTTTTTTTCTTATTTTAAATGTAAATATGCAAATTATCTCAATTAGCTCCTCAATTCAAGAAAAAATGCACTTAATTTAAGCAGAAATGACTCATTTAGATTTCCATTTTTTGTAAAATGTGAAATCCACTTTCAATGACATTAAAGTTGTAATAATTAAAGAATAAAACTTTGAGCTAATTAAATGTTTCTTTATTCCGTTATTAGATAAAAATCAATAACATGATAACTGAACTGAATGTAGATGCAGAGGGAGGTTCAGAGGATCATGGAGCTGAACTTCCTGTATCGCTCCAACAGTCCATCGGACCTTCAGCACTTTCAGGAGGAACAGCTGGAATTATCAGGGTTGATTTGAACATGTTTCACTGGTGGATCAGCGCCTGTCCAGGATCTGAACTTCACACTGAGGAGGAGGAGGAGGAGTGAGTCATGGTGAAAATGCTCCTCTCCCTTCTGAGGAGGCCTCCTGGAGAAAAAGGGGAAGCGAAAAGGGCTGACGGAGAAAAGCCGGCTGCTCCTCGTTTTCCTGTTTGTGTCTATTTGGGACAAACTCCAAGAAACGGCTCGCACGCCGCATCATGTGTTCAACCGTCTCTGACCAACAGCAGCAGAGGTTCCTGAGTTATCAGGCCGACTCTGCAGCATTCAGGGGAGGACATTCCTCTGAGTGACAGAAAGGCCCGGATTCATGCAGCCTAGCAGCAGAGCAACAGGAGTAATGATGCAGATCCTCAGCATGCTGCAGGTCACACATGACAAACAGTGTCAGGACTATCAGAAACCAGCTCAGTCCGGTTATCCAGTCTGATAACAGCTGCTGCACTTTGCTCAGCTGACACAGATACCTGCAGGTCACAGCGAGGTCTCATCTGACTGACAAACATTAGCGACGGCTGGAGGTGTGATTACCGGGCCGTTCTACAGATTTACGCCTCAGAAACAGCCGACCGACACCTGGAGAACGTTAGAATAAAGCTGCAGAACATGAGAGCACTGAGAGAACAAAGAAAAACACCAAACTCTTCAGAGTTTAATTATTACTAAGTTCTGCTTTTTTGTTTTTAATGGAAAGAAAATAAGCAAAGATTTATTTATTCAAATAAACACAAAGAAACAGAAACCTAAACTAGATCTGCAGGTCCACTTCAGAAAGTTCGTCCTCATGCTTGTAAACCGGCAGGGAAGATGTAGAGGAGTTTGATGCTCCGTGTTGATGACTTTAAGACAGAAGGTCGTGGCTTTGTTTGACCTTACTAGGACACAGTAAGCCACGCCCACTCAGCAGTTCATTGCCACAGTGATGATGAACCAAAAGCGAAAAAACTGTGGTGCCCCCTAGGGTTCTCCCAGGCCAGAATGTCCCTCAGGGAAAAGAGACAGAGGACAAAGATGTGTCCTCAACATGTGACAGATGGGCGAAATTTTACCTTAAAGTCAGAAGGAAATCATATTTAAATGTCAAATCATTCTGGCTTAAACATGTATATAAATGTTCTCTTTATCAAACAATATTGTCCCAAAATTTAGAAAATTTCTATTTTTAAATAAATCCTGTCTTAAAATCTGTGTTTTTTTTCCATTTCCATTAGTTCTACGTCAGCCTGAACACCTAAATTCGGCCAATCATATATCAACGGTCATCTGTCAATCAAATGTTTTCGGTCATAGCATCTTGATTCTTATGTCGCAGCTAATATACGCAACGGTTGAAACCAGAATCCTTTCCTTTCCCATTGAGTTGCGTCCCAGTGTTCACGGGGATGGACGTCTGTGTCTTCGGCAGGCGTAGAGCTAACAGAACTGGCAGCGTTGCGAGGCAAGGGCTCAAACATGTACGGCTGGAAGCCTTCTACACCAAACCAAGCTTCTGCCGCCCTGGCGTCCTCTTCCACAACATCTTCGTCCCCGCTTTCCTCCTCTAAATAAAAAATGGATGACGGAGGAGACTCATCCACGACCTCCGACACTAAACTCTCCTCCTCTTGCATGTTTCCGCTGTCCATAGCGTTCCTTGACAGCGTCGTTTCTAAGTCACCAATTTAGTGCTACTTGGTCCCAATGGAATTTCCCATTGGGAACCTGCTAGCACTAAGTTGCTAACTGGTTAGCAATTTAGTGCTACTTGGTCCCAATTGAATTTCCCATTGGGAACCTGCTAGCACTAAGTTGCTAACTGGTTAGCAATTTAGTGCTACTTGGTCCCAATGGAATTTCCCATTGGGAACCTGCTAGCACTAAGATGCTAACTGGTCACCAATTTAGTGCTACTTGGTCCCAATGGAATTTCCCATTGGGAACCTGCTAGCACTAAGTTGCTAACTGGTTAGCAATTTAGTGCTACTTGGTCCCAATGGAATTTCCCATTGGGAACCTGCTAGCACTAAGATGCTAACTGGTTAGCAATTTAGTGCTACTTGGTCCCAATTGAATTTCCCATTGGGAACCTGCTAGCTCTAAGGTGCTAACTGGTTAGCAATTTAGTGCTACTTGGTCCCAATTGAATTTCCCATTGGGAACCTGCTAGCACTAAGATGCTAACTGGTTAGCAATTTAGTGCTACTTGGTCCCAATGGAAATTCCCATTGGGAACCTGCTAGCACTAAGTTGCTAACTGGTTAGCAATTTAGTGCTACTTGGTCCCAATTGAATTTCCCATTGGGAACCTGCTAGCACTAAGTTGCTAACTGGTTAGCAATTTAGTGCTACTTGGTCCCAATGGAATTTCCCATTGGGAACCTGCTAGCACTAAGATGCTAACTGGTCACCAATTTAGTGCTACTTGGTCCCAATGGAATTTCCCATTGGGAACCTGCTAGCACTAAGATGCTAACTGGTTAGCAATTTAGTGCTACTTGGTCCCAATGGAATTTCCCATTGGGAACCTGCTAGCACTAAGATGCTAACTGGTTAGCAATTTAGTGCTACTTGGTCCCAAAGGAATTTCCCATTGGGAACCTGCTAGCACTAAGTTGCTAACTGGTTAGCAATTTAGTGCTACTTGGTCCCAATTGAATTTCCCATTGGGAACCTGCTAGCACTAAGTTGCTAACTGGTTAGCAATTTAGTGCTACTTGGTCCCAATGGAATTTCCCATTGGGAACCTGCTAGCACTAAGATGCTAACTGGTCACCAATTTAGTGCTACTTGGTCCCAATGGAATTTCCCATTGGGAACCTGCTAGCACTAAGATGCTAACTGGTTAGCAATTTAGTGCTACTTGGTCCCAATGGAATTTCCCATTGGGAACCTGCTAGCACTAAGATGCTAACTGGTTAGCAACTTAGTGCTACTTGGTCCCAATGGAATTTCCCATTGGGAACCTGCTAGCACTAAGATGCTAACTGGTTAGCAATTTAGTGCTACTTGGTCCCAATGGAATTTCCCATTGGGAACCTGCTAGCACTAAGATGCTAACTGGTTAGCATGATGCTTCCGACAAACCGGCTGCAACCAAACATGCTTTCAAACTTCCGTCACAACAGTCCCGCCCCCTTGATAATCGACCAATCACATTCTCTTTCCCGTTTCCCTACGACTTTAAACACCTCACAGGTCTCGCAACTGATTTTATCTCAGTAATGGTGAGCACCGCACCGCACCAATCAGACGTCTCCATTCCCTAAGACCTCCTGCAGTAGATCAGACCTGTTTGGTCAGAAGACTTCATGCATGATGTTAGGAGTCACGTTTGCATCTGTTTTGGAATATCAGAAACCAGAAAACTTTTCAATATCTAATCAGACTTAGATTGTTCTTCTGTTCTCTACCAGCCCAGCAACCAGAGCATGTCCCTATGGCTGGAGTCCACCACAGCAGGAGGGTAAGGGGGGGTCCTGCTGCAGGTTAGATCAGCAGCAGGTGTTCATGTGAGGACCCAGTGGAGCTGCAGGTCAGCGTATCAGCTGGAAGATAAACGGGTGTCGGAGCTCAGCACGATTGTGCTGACAGCTGCAGATGTCCTGCTGCTGATTCGACTCTTTCTGCAGCAGAAACCCCTCATGGTTTCCAAACCTTCATCTAAAGGAGGCGTCTGGGAAAAACACGGATCAGGGTCGCCGACCATGTCAGCGCCGCAGGAGGGAGGAGCTTCAGTCAAGCCTTAAAATGACTCAGATCATTTTAGGATTGCTAGGATTTTCACTTCCCGTTTCTGCTTTTGTTTGTTTACATTTCTGCAAACACGAGGCCACACACACACACACACACACATGCTTGTTTTTAATTCTTACAGAGGACCTTCCATTCATTTTCACACTCTCTATGGGCTTACATTTAAAAAAAAAACCTACAAATAACTAAGGACAAGTGAAAAATCCTCGGATTACTTTTAAAATAGTAACATATTTGTTCACCAACACACACACCCATACTGTCATACCGCCCCTGTGATCACATGCTGATCCATGCATCAAGTGTTCCCCTGACTGATGGTTAAAGATGGAGGTGGGGATAAATTCAGCCTGATCTGATCCAAAAACGGTCTTAAGTGGAATCAAAGTTCCAAAATAACTTTATCTGCAGTTCAAAACACACACTATATATGTATGTTTGTGTATGTACATCTATATGTTGTAGAAAGATAGAAATGTAAATCAGTTTCTTATTAAACAAGCAAAAACACTTAGCCTAGTAAATTAGCCCCACCCGCCTGCAGTGGTGTAGCCTCCATCAATGCCCCAGGCCCTAGAACTGGCGGGCCAATCACAATGCAGAGATGTGTTTTGAATGTCTGGATGCAAAGTGGGCTGGGTTTTGAGGGCGTGACGATAAAGCTGCGCGACGTTAGAGAAACAGTAGCATGCACTGCGGCAGCAGCTTCCAATGGAGCGCTCTACTTACTTATGCATCTAATTCAATGCAGATTTAAGTCAAATAGTTGGATTTGGATCCACTTTCCTCCAAGGAATCGTTTGAGTTTCACACTGAGCAAGGGAATCATCTGCACCAAAGTCCGTTCAAGTACCGCAAGAAATCTGAGTGGCAGTCAGTTTCTCCGTTCTCCTACAAACAACAATTCTGGGTAAACCCTGTCCGCCCTCCACTGAATCAGACAAACACTGGAACACCCGACACAGGCTGTAGTCTAAGAGTCAACCACTTTTCTGGAAACGGGAGTCTGCAAATCATTTCTCCTCTTCACGTTTGAGAATCAATTTTCCCACTGAGCCTGAACTAACCGCAGTGTCTTCCCCTCACCTTTCAGTTCCGGCTGAGTGGACTGGAACCTCCACAAGCTTCTCAATAAACATGTTAAACCTTTTCCCTGGTCTCTCTGTATTGGTTTCTCTGCATGTGGGTCTGAGCTCTTGATAAAATCACTACAACAGAGACTTTCTCAGAATATTTCTGTCTTATTAATTTTTTAGATTAAGTTCAGGATTGTCTTGGCATTTATGAGACAGTTTTCAAAATGACTAAAAACTCATAAACCATAACTAATGTTTTCTAAATCACTTTTAAAGAAACACCTCTGTAGGTGTATCAGTCTCAAAATATAAAAGAGTAATTTAGTTTTTATATGGAGCTTATATTGGTCAGTTTTAAAGATGCATGCAGGGTGTAAGAGAACAATATGAGCCTGTAACTTTTTTTATATGGAACCAGCAAGATTTCAAAATGGCTTTCACCCTGCTCTTTGTTTCATCCAATTATTGACCAATAAACCAGGTTCAAACCAGGTTCCAGATTTTCAAGAAGTCTTCAGTAAAAGCCTTTTCTTCCAGCTGAATTCGCTGCGCTGCAAAAACGATCTAGAAATAAACATTTCTTGAATTAAATGTATTTACCCTTACTTAGAGTAGCTAAATAAGACGACTTTCCAATGAAATTAGTATTTTTACTCTCAAAATAAGATATTGTCTCACTTTTCTCCTCAATTCTAGAACAAATGCACTTATTTTTAAGACTATATTACTTATTTAGATAAAAGTGTTAGATTCCCTTACTACACTGGAAAAAAAATCTAAATCTAGATAAGTCATTTTTTCTTAAAATAAATGCATTTGTTCTTGAATTGAAGAGAGATTTTGCCAATGGAACAAGACAATTTACATTTAACAAAAGAAAACACAATTGCATTGCCTTATTTCAATTGCATATTATCTAATTATCTTATTTAGTAATAAGATAATTATAGAATGAGTAAAAATATTAATTTACTTATTCAAATCAAGGGTAAATACACTTAATTTAAGAATGTTGTACTTATTTCTATATTGTTTTTCCAGTGTAGGGTGCGGGTTCAACCCTAATGTTCCAAGGTCCAGGAAACGCCCCTGCTATGGAATATTACATTTACTGTGGTTTTGTTTGTTGTTTATTAGAAATTAATGATCATTTATTTAATATTTTGGAGTATTAGCCCATAAAGATTGCTATTAAAAGACTAAATCATAACTGGTAAAAAATAACGCAGGATAATAAATATTGCTAGAATGCAGGTTTTCAACATCTGTCTTCTTCCACTTATCCCATCATGGTCGCTGTGCCTAAAGCAGTGTATGCGTGGCGTAAACATTGAACAGGTCGTCAGTCTGCCACAGGGCAACACAGAAGCATACAACTATCCTCACACACACCTAAAGACGATTAAGAGATGCTAATTAACCTAACAGTCATGTTTTTGGAGGAAGTGGGAGGAAACTGGAGTACCCGGAGAGAACCCTTGCATGCACAGGGAGGGCATCCACCTCCATGCAAGCCCCAGGATCAGGAATCGAACCGACAACCTTCTTGCTGCACTGGAAAAACGATCTAGAAATAAGTAGAAATTTCTTAAATTAAGTGTATTTACCCTTTATTTGAGTAGCTAAATGAGAAAGTTTGCCAATGGAATCAGTATTTTTTCTCTAAAAATAAAATAATTAGATGATATTCACTTGAAATAAGACAATGCAACTGTGTTTTCTTATTTTAAATGTAAATTGTCTTGTTCCATTGGAAAGATGTCTCTTTTACCTCCTCAATTCAAGAACAAATGCACTTATTTTAAGAAAAAATGACTTATCAAGATTTTGATATTTTGCAGTGTGTAAGGCATGCTATTAACTGCGCCAACATATTCTGCATATTTTGTTTTTATTTAGAGAATCAGTAGACATTTCATCCCAGCGCTGCGTGTCCCGAGCCTGTGCACTGCAAAAACGATCTGAAATTAAGTAAAAATTTCTTAAATCAAGTGTATTTACCCTTAATTTGAGCAGGTAAATAAGATAGTTTGCCAATGGAATGAGTATTTTTACATTTAAAATAAGATGATTAGATAAAATGCACTTGAAATAAGATAATGCAATAGTTTTTTCTTATTTCAAATGTAAATTGTCTTGTTCCATTGGCAAAGTGTCTCACTTACCTCCTCAATTCAAGAAAAAATGCACTTATTTTAAGAACAAATGACTTATTTAGATTTACATTTTTTGCAGTGTGACATCATCAATGACCCCTCACCCACCCACCATGGACTGTTCTCCCTGCTGCCCTCTGGGAAGAGGCTTCACAGCATTCAATGCAGGACCAGCAGGTTCTGCAGAACACTAGAAAAATTTCTTAAATTAAGTGTATTTCCCCTTAACTTGAGCAGGTAAATGAGATAGTTTGCCAACGGAATGAGTATTTTTACTCTGATAAATAAGATAATTAGATAATATGCACTTGAAATTAAACGATGCTATTCTGTTTTCTTATTCTAAGTGTAAATTGCCTTGTTCCATTGGCCAGATGTCTCTTTTACTACCTTAATCCAAGAGCAAATGGACTTATTTTAAGAAAAAAAAATGACTCGTCTAGATTTTGTTTTTTTCCAGTGCAGCTTCTTCCCCACCGCCATCACACTGATGAACTGTTGAGAAAACTCTAAATCTCAGACTGTGCATCAAACTGAAAACACCAAACCAACAATTCTGCATATCAACGCTTTTTTTTTGCACCATATTTTTTTTATCTCATTCTGTTTACATTTGAGCACTGCTGCATTTTTTGGAATGGAAATGTTCATTTGCTGTCGGAAAAGCTGTGCTAAACAAAATTTTGCTTTGTATACACTCTGTTTATACAAACATACATTAGGATAGGGTGACCAAACGTCCGTATTTCCCAGGACATGTTTGTATTTCACGTCCTGTCCTGGGCGTCCCGGGTTTTTTTTAGAAAGTGAGGAAATGTCCTGTTTTTTTTAAATTACCTTCATTGGACCATTAAATTTACAGGCACTAGGGCCCTGCGCACGACGCTGCGTGTGACATCACCCCTGAGCCGCGTCAGTGTGGGCAGCCCTGTTCTTAATCAGAATATAGATAGCTTGGCTGTCAGTACGCCAACAACATGCAAAAGCGTAAATGTATGTTTACCGACGATTTACAAAAGAGTTTCCCCGCTTTCAGAGCGGGTCGAGACAAACGGGAGGCCTTGTGCACAGCGTACAAAGCAGGCACATATGTCTTGGTGTCCAATGGAGGTGCAAGGGATCTGAAAAGCCACCTGGACACCGAAAGTAAAAATAGTCTATTGATATGTTTGTTCGTTTTTGGTACATTTTGAGTTATTTTTGCTACAAAAGAGGTATTTTTTGTCAATTAGCGCATTTGTTTATTTTTTCCAATAACCTACAGAACAGACATTATTTCGTTCATTGCTGAGGCTGAGAATCATCTGTTATTGGGAGTTGATAGTTATTGTTAACTTTTATTGTTAAGTGAGGGATGTTTAGATGAGACATTATTTCTTTCATTGTGCTTTTCATTCATTACAGGAATCGTTAAGCATTTTTAATAAATACATTTTGAATCAAATTATCATTTGTTATTGGAGTTATTGCTGTTGACTTTTACTGAAAAGCATTTTTAATAAATCAACTGTTAATATCATGTTATTGTAGGATTACGTAGGCCTATGCATGGGAACAGAGATCCCCCGCCGCCGCCCCCCCGCTCCAAGGTGTCCTGGTTTTTCAAAATGAAAATATGGTCACCCTACTTTAGGATGAGGAGTTACCAATAGCGTTTAGGATGCAGCACTGGAAAAAATCGAAATCTAGATAAGTAATTTTTTCTTAAAATAAGTGAATTTGTTCTTGAATTGAGGAGATAAAATATACATTTTGCCAATGGAACAAGACAATTTACACTTAAAATAAGAAAACACAATTGCATCGTCTTATTTCAAGTGCATTTTATGTAAATATCTAATTTCAAGAGTAAAAATAATAATTCCATTGGCAAATCATCTCCTTTACCTACTCAAATTAAGGGTAAATACACTTAATTTAAGAACTTTTTACTTATTTCTAGGTCGTTTTTCCAGTGAGACAGGTTTTCTGCCGCCATTGGTTGCTCTCATAGAGATGTTGCCTGAACTCTTTAAGTCTAGATCCTCTGGTCTTTATTACACACTTCACTCAAACAGTGAATGAAAGCCTCGTGGAATTAATCACAACATATCTCACTTTCATTATGATCAAGGAAACTCCAGCATTCCTCCTGATGTAGCTGAAGCTTTCTGAAGCAGGCAGGTCCGATCCGATTGGCTGAGAGAGAGATGACGGAGGTTTGAGAGGCGTTGGTGGTAGCGTCCATATTTGTGGTTTGTGGAGGAGAATCAAATGAAGAACAATGATGAGAATTAATAAAGCAAGCTGCTTGTCATTGTGTTTGTCCACTTTGTTCTCAGCTTGTTTCATTTTCCTCTCACCGCAACTTCCATCCTCAATAAGAGCATTTATTTGTCTCCCAGGAATCCACAGCCACACATTATGAAACCATAAATAAAAGCCACAAATAATAAAAGCCACAGAGATTAGATTTATACACAGAAGGCTTCAATGAGAAACGTTCATCAAAAACACATAAAAACATGTCGCCTCTGAGCTCATGAAGCACATTACTCACATATGAATACAGAGACTTCAACGTTTTACAAGACGGTTCATGTTTTTCATTTCCATCCGTCTTTCATCTCAGAACAACCAAACGCCGTTTCTCTGTGAAGCTAACCAGGCGAACTCTGCACTGATTTTCAAACCTAAACCGTTTCAATCGATGTCCAAATCCCTGAACCTCTGTCTGGAAACGAGTCTATTAGCTGGATCTATGTTGCAGATTTTGGGTCCTAATTAACAAGAAAGTGCTACACTGCAGATCAAAGACAGACCTGAGGTCAGTTCCTCTGTCACTTCCTGTCACACTGACAGCGCTGCAGAGTCATGAGGTTTTAAATGTGGGAGGCTGTTTCTATTGATATCACTGCATTGTAAAGGTCAGACAGTCTGTCACTGGCTTTGACTCACTGTTGACACCATTAGACTTCAGTAACCAAGCGTTCCCCCCCCCCTTCCTGCTCCAAGAACGTTTTCCCATTAGTTATCTTTGACTGTGATAAAATTCAGGGCCTCTCATTGGGTCGGACTCGAGCCTAAAGGTTGGTGGAGTCTTATAGATACCGTCTTTAGAACTTTGTTTCTAAACTGTAGACAAGAGCTTGGTGGCTGCAGCCTTTATCTGCATGCAGGAACCGTTCATACTAAAGCCCTGATCTGCTAAAGGTGTTACGATCTCGACACTGGCTTAAAGGAATAGTACACCCAAAACATGATTAGCCTTCATTTTCTACTCCCCCCCCATGCTGAACAACACTCTGGAGTACTTTTTTGATATCTCAAATGCATCTGGAGATCTGGGAGGCTTCTTGCTGTCTGCTGACATTCAAATAATGGAGGTCTATGGCGCCCGAGGCAGAAAGGTCCATAAAAGTCCACAAAAACGTGTCAATATTCCTCCATACTGCTCGTCCAATGTATTCCAAGTGTCCTGAGTGGGTAGCGTCCAGAATTTACTCGAAACGAAGTCATTTAGAATGTTTTTAGAGCATAAACAGCAGTGTATAGGATTTCCTGAAAGCGAGTTCACGACGCTACGGAAACCGCGGCAGACCAAACCAGATGAAAGTGCGCATTCAGCTCGGCAAAGAACTCATGCTCTTCCTCAACACTGAAGTCCTCAGACATTTTTCTTTCGTTGTTTCTTTCTTTGCACAGGTAAACAGCACATTTCTTCTTCTACGCTTGCATTATCGGCAGAGCAGACGGTGAATGCGCACTTTCATCTGGTTTGGTCTGCCGCGGTTTCCGTAGACTCGTGAACGCGCTTTCAGGAAATCCTATACACTACTGTTTATGCTCTAAAAACATTCTAAATGACTTCGTTTCGAGTAAATTCTGGATGCTACCCACTCAGGACACTTGGAATACATTGGACGAGCAGTATGGAGGAATATTGACACGTTTTTTGTGGACTTTTATTGACCTTTCTGCCTCGGGCGCCATAGACCTCCATTATTTGAATGTCAGCAGACAGCAAGAAGCCTCCCAGATCTCCAGATGCATTTGAGATATCAAAAAAGTACTCCAGAGTGTTGTTCAGCATGGGGGTGAGTAGAAAATGAAGGCTAATCATGTTTTGGGTGTACTATTCCTTTAATACCCAACTCAACCCACCTGCTCACTCCACCCTGCCTGCTATTATCACTAATTGGTTACACCTCTCTATATACCTCATCGGCCTCAGTCCTCAGCAAACCATCCGCCGCTCAACGGCCACTGCTTCCACAAGCCCCTTCGTCTTAAGAACTCCTGCCTCTGACCCAACAAGGAGCCATTTGCCATCTCTGAGACCCAGTAACAGGTTAGTGATCCAGCCTCACTCCCTCTCTAGTTTTCCTGTTGCTGATCACTAACCTGTTGTCTCCGCCACAGGGGATTCCCTGACTAAGAGCAGCCTGCCCGCTCCCTGTCCCACACACTCAAAAATAAAATCCGTTGCATTCCACTGACCTGTCTGAGTTGTTTCCTGGGTCCAATTTCCTGTACGTTACAAAAGATTTGTAAAAGACATTAGCAAACATGATCTACTAGAAGCTGATCTACTGACTGGTTGCACTGAGTGCTGTATCTGTTAATAGAGCAAAATGGCAGGCGCAGAAATTTAGTATGTTTGTCTTCACCTTCATACAGACCATAGTTGGGTGTAATCTCATTCCGGGTTGCTTTGCCAGGCCTGGGCTCCATTGTCCTGTTTCTGGTCCCACAACTAGGCCTGCCTTGGTCATGAGAGGCTACCGGTGGTCTATTCTTCTCTAGCCTGGGTGCCATTCCAAACTTAGTCCCGCCCACACACTGCAAAAAACCGAAATCTAGATAAGTAATTTTTTCTTAAAATAAGTGAATTTTTCTTGTATTGAGGAGGTAAAAGAGACTTCTTGCCAATGGAACAAGACAATTTACACTTAAAATAAAAAAACACAATTGCATTGTCTTATTTCTAGTGCATATTATCTACTTATCTTATTTTAAGGGGAAAAATACTCATTCCATTGGCAAACTATCTCATTTACCCCCTCAAATTAAGGGTAAATACACTTAATTTAAGACATTTTTACTTATTTCTAGATCGTTTTTGCAGTGCAACGTTTGAGGTCGGGAAGTTCGGTTTGGCATTGCTCAATAGTAGCGCTAGTATTATCGCCCACTGTCAGGCTATCCAATCAAATTGTCAGGGCGGGCTTTATACGATGATGGACAGATGATCAACAGTAACGTAATCAACCACGTGACCAAAGCGCGCTTGGGTGACAACAACAATGGCTGCCGCCAGAGAGTTGAGGTGAGTAGATTCTGCTATTAGGTCTGTTCTAGAAGATATCGACAGCAAATTAATTTTAAAAGAGGAACAGAGAAACGCGATCAAGGCTCATCTTCTTATTCTAGGCGTGCAACTGCACGCTTTGATTTTTGTTGACAACAACTTAACATACGTCACGCACTCCGTTGCTCTTATTGGTTGTAGGTCTATCCAATTGAGTGCAGAGGCATTTTTTTTCCTGGTTCGTTGGAAACACGCCCCATAATCACAGCTCTATGGAGCAGCATCAGACTCATTCTGACTAGAATTGAGTCGGACTACGTCAGGCTAATTCTTCTCAGCACCTTCAAATAAATTGTCACACAAGAGCCATGACCATGGAGTTAGATCGGTCTCAAGACAAGATCCACACAAGCACAAAAAAATCCACAGACACAAAGAACACCAAAAGGTCAAGAGTTTAAAGATACTTAAAGCTTAAATATATCAGTATAAATATGGCGATACTGATCCTGAATTTACTTGATATCAGATTGATACCAAAGTTCCCAGCATCCTCCTCCTTTAACCTTCAGTAACCGACCGTCTACCTTTGAACAAAAAGCAGAGCAAAAAGGAACAAATACTATGTTTAATTTAGATACTAAGCTTGGTTCTCAACCCTGGTCCTTAAAGGAATAGTACACCCAAAACATGATTAGCCTTCATTTTCTACTCACCCCCATGCTGAACAACACTCTGGAGTACTTTTTTGATATCTCAAATGCATCTGGAGATCTGGGAGGCTTCTTGCTGTCTGCTGACATTCAAATAATGGAGGTCTATGGCGCCCGAGGCAGAAAGGTCCATAAAAGTCCACAAAAAACGTGTCAATATTCCTCCATACTGCTCATCCAATGTATTCCAAGTGTCCTGAGTGGGTAGCATCCAGAATTTACTCCAAACGAAGTCATTTAGAATGTTTTTAGAGCATAAACAGTAGTTAATAGGATTTCCTAAAAGCGCGTTCACGAGTCTACGGAAACCGCGGCAGACCAAACCAGATGAAAGTGCGCATTCAGAGATATCAAAAAAGTACTCCAGAGTGTTGTTCAGCATGGGGGTGAGTAGAAAATGAAGGCTAATCATGTTTTGGGTGTACTATTCCTTTAAGCGCAGCATCGCTTCTTTTCGGACGAGCTCTAGAGAAACTCTTTAATATTTCCAAACCTTATAAAACAATGATTCACAGGCTTCTGCATCCCTCAGTGGTTCTGAGGAGGTCGTGCAATCATTGCAATCAGGTGTCCTGCAAAGTGTGAAACATTCAGGGCTGTGGTTCTCCAGCTGCAGGATTGATAATTACTGTTCTTCAAGAAAAGTTTCCACTTTGATACACTCAGCTTATTTTGCATGAGAGGAAGTAAAAGCCTTAGATCCCGACCCGATGCACTCAGCCTTAATGTTCTCCACTAAACTTCCTCACCTCAGAACAACAGGCTCACCGTTTTCTGTCTGTTATCGGTTTCAGCAGGTGCTAATCAGAACATCCTGAAGCTGCAGCTCTGCAGCGATGCAGTCTGTCACAGAACTGCAGAAAGTGACGCCAACATGAACTCCTACAACCTGAGAGGTTACAGAGAGGTCCCAACCTGAGGACATGACGCGTCCTGTTTCTAGAGCTGCAAGCGAGAATTGTTTGTTATTGAGCGTCCACGCTTGGATTCTCTCTCTGGAAACTCAATCTGCTGAGCATTCATACCTCTCAGTGATCCTTCCAGTGATCGGGGCCGTGGCCCACTTACTCATCACTTCTCAGGGCTTGAGTCATCTCCAGCAGCTCCTCCCGGTGCTTCGCTAGAATTCCAGAACCCCGCAGGCTTCTCCTGAAATCAACAAACTCATCTCTGCAGAGCGAACCAGGCTGCAGCACGGAAAAGATACTAAACAGCAATATTTTCTTCCCATCAGGCAGAAGTTAAACCTGAAAACATCCTTTTTTAAGATCAGGAACTACTAAACATGATCGCCCACAGATAAAAATCCAATGAAGGTCGGCATGTTGAGGTTTTCAATTCTATTCAGTTTATTTCTATAGCTCCAATTCACATCATGTCATCTCAGGTCACTTTCCAGTTCACCAGATCATCCAGTTTGATTCAAAGTTTTCACTGCAAAAAATGGAAATCTAAATAAGTCATTTTTGCTCAAATTAAGTGTATTTTTTCTTAAATTCAGGAGGTAAGCGAGACACTTTGGCAATGGAACAAGACAATTTACACTTAAAATAAGAAAAAACAATTGCTTTGTCTTATTTCAAGTGCATATTATCTAATTATCTTATTTTAAGAGTAAAAATATTCATTCCATTGGCAGATCATCTTATTTGTCTGCTCAAATTAAGGGTAAATACACTTCATTTAGGACATTTTTTACTTATTTCTAGATGTTTTTTTGCAGTGTTGCATCGACTCATTGACTCTTCAGCAATCCCTCACACTAAGCATGCTTGTAGCGACAGTGGAGAGGAAAAACTCCCTTTGAACAGGAAGAAACCTCCAGCAGAACCAGGCTCAGTGTGAGCGGCCATCTGCTGAGGCCCACTGGGGTTCAAGGAGACAGAATAGAAAAAGAAGCATAGATACAAAAGGCAACTGTCAACCAGCTCCACAGGCGGCCCCGTCCAGGAAACACACAGCCAGGCAGACGAGCTCCGAGCCAGCTCCCATGTCAGAGGATGAAGAGAGCACATCCAGTTAGTCACAGTCAGAGAAACAGGACCACACTGGAAAACAGGCCAAGCTCCAACATCTAGAAACAAAGGTGTTGATGTGTTTTATGCTGTTTGCCTCGAAGATGGTTCCAGACTGGAATGGATCTAAATTCATGGGAAATAATCAGGGCGTCCCTCTGATGGGCACGGAGGGTTTTATTAATCTCTGCAAGAGAAAATGTTTTTTTCCAACCCAATAATCATTCTGACTCTGTGTGGAGATCAGCTTCTCATCTCCTTCGCCTCCAGTCATCGCACAGAATCAGCAGATCTGGATCCAGACTTTGACTAGGCCGAGATGTCATGATCTTGACCCTGATGACTGCATCGTTAGTTTTTTTCTTCCACCTGCTTAGTTCCGCCCAGATTTCATCTGATCCACCTGTTCCAGCTCCTATTTAAGCTGCCGCAAGGAGCTGATTCCATTCCAGTTCTTCATGGATTTACAGACATGTTCTATGTCCCTATTTAGTCTCAGAGTCCAGCTCTACTTCAGCCTCTCTCAGATGTTCATCCAAGAAACATTTCCTCTGTTCTGGTTTCCAGGTGACTCAGTTCCAGTCTGATGTGTCTAAAGAACATCAGGAGTTCTGAGTTCTGTCAACGTTCCTGAACTAGGAGACCTAAAGTCCTCCTTGTTCTCATCTAATGCACTCTCATGAAGGTTTGGTGTTGTTGTTTTTTGATTGGCCAAAGGAAGTGATGGGAGACTTTTTTAAGCATCCTGTGGCCATAAGATAAAGCCAGATTTCTCTACATTCAGTCAAAGGGAAGTTTTCCCTGATCGATTCTTCCAAATCGAGCTTCTAATTGCGTTCACTGAGGACCAGTAAGGATGTGAAGGTGCAAACAGAATCCAGCCGGTTCAGGGTTAATAAACCCAGAGAAGAGTCTGACAGGATAGAGGCTCAGAGGAGGCAGAGAGCGGAACGAACACTGAGACACCTGAACTCATCTTTTTAAGTGCTGCTTCAGCCAACAACAACACAGGAGCAGCAGGATCAGCCCAGGTCTGCCGCCACACGCTCACACTTTATTACATTCTTCATGCTGGATGGTTGAATTATGGCACCGGCTCACATATCCTCAAACTATTGGATCAGAAATTGATTTACAGCTGCTGGCAGAGCGGCCAGATTTTGTTCCCATTGGAAATCCTGGTTCTGTTTGCACAAAGATCCGCTTGTTTGACTCCAGAACCATGCTGAGTGTAGCACATTTTAAATCTGGCCTTATCTTTACTCCTTTAGTCCGTGATCACATCCTCCTTCTAGTTCCCTCTTCTTCTCACCCTCATCATCATCACAATCATTTAGAGTTTCTCAGGGTTCTGTTGTGGTGCAGGTCCTGTTTCTGATTCATTACCTCCTCTGGGTCACAACAGAAAGAACATCCTGAACATCTCTGCCTTTGATATCAGCTTCATGCTTCATTAATGGAAGCAAAACCACATTTATTACTTGATGAATCTGTCAGAACTTTATGAACTTCAGTTTTTCTTCTGGGCATTCTGACCAGTTTCATTTAGTCTTCCAGTGTATTCAGAAAGACGCAGATGTCCGGTTGGATCAGAACTTGTCTCTAAGAAATGAAATAACACGATCCAAAGTTCTGTTCGCTCCAGAAATATTGTGAAAGACGTTAAAACCTGTCAGATGATTCTTAGTGATCTTAGCTCTGCTCTAAATAGAAGGAACTCTGCAATGAATCTCCTGACTGGAACCAGCAGCAGGACTCTATGGCGCCGGTCCAGATGTCACTCACTCTGGAAGCCATTGGGTGTATTTCACCGTGAAGAACTTTGGGCTTTTTAATTGTGAGCAGTTTCTTTAGAAAAAAAGGTTATTTGCAAACCAAACTATGAAAGAAAAAAATAAAAAAACTTTCCCACCAGCAAAAGTCATAAAAAGGGAAAACTAAAGATGATAGAGAAGCAGGGAAACAGTCAGAGCTCTGAACTGAAGCCGGCCTGGAAGATTCTCAGGTTGCATCACCATCAGGAACCTGGAGGAATAAAGAGGCCATTCACTCTTCCACTCATGACTCATTCATCCGATTGTAGCGTTTCTCAGAAAGCTCCGCCCACCTCCTGTCAAATCTGACAGTACAGGTGCACAGCAGGGAGGCGGGGCCACGTTTTGTTTCACATCTACTCCTCAGGTGTTGGAATTTGATTTAGTCAATTGTCATTAAATTGAATTAAACGATCGATAATGAAGCTGTTACAGTTTTACAGGATTCAGCTGAACTTGCAGCTGTTAATCCAACCTTCAGAACTCTTCCAGAAACAGTTCATATGAAATCACTTTAAATTTGGAAATGAGACATTTAAATGTGATTGTTAACGGTTGCTGCTGGGTTTTAAGGCATGAGGTCCGATCAAAAAAGCAGGAATGATTGAACCTTTTCTGCTGCAGACCAGAAGCTGTGAACTGATGTATTGATCTGGACTGGAACCACTCAGAATCAGAACCTGGATATCTAAACTGCTTTTAAAGACAGACAGGATAACCTGAGCCTAACTTTAAGCTTTATCAAAGTAGGCAGGATGTCTGCCTCACGGACTAAAACTGGTAGTTATGATCTCTCTTTCTCATTTTCATCAGAACTCTGGCTGCAGCATTTTGGATCAGCTGAAGGCTTTTAACTACAGTTTGTGGACTTCCTGATAGTAAAGAATTACAATAGTCCAGCCTTGAAGTAACAAATGCATGGACTAGTTTCTCAGCATCACCCCTGGACAGGAGATTGCTCATTTTTGCAATATTCCTCAGATGAAAGAAGGAAATTCTAGTGTGCGCCTCCTCACCATGAGGAGTTGAGCTTTCTCCTGCTCTGCTTCCAAGACTCTGCAATTCACTCACACCTAATATTTTAATATTGACACTTCACCTCTTTTTAAATCAAGGCTAAAAAACTGTTAAATATTACAAACCTTCACTGACTGCCCCAACTGTTTTTAATATAGTCTATACTGTGTATATTGTGTATTTTTGAGTATTTTATACAGTGTCCTTGGATGTCCTGAAAAGCCCTTTAAATAAAATGTTTCATTATTTTTATTATTAAAGAATCAATATGTAAGTTTTTAATGAAAGATATAATTGAAATAGGCTTTTTATTGACCCTACATGAGTAAAACATTGTGTAATGAGCTGAATGTCACCTCAGTAGATCAGCGCTGATGTATCTATAGTATAAACCTGTAGTCATTTTTCAGGAAGTTACTTGATGTGACTTAAAGCTTGTCCAAATTAAATGTGTCCAACCTGGCAAACAATCGAAGGCTGTGTCCGAATGTCCGCCCTAATCCCTGCATAGGGCACTATGTAGTGATTACGCCAGTTTAAATGAGTGTCCGAACGTCTAGTGGAAAAAAAAGAAGCTAAATTTCCCACAATGAACCTTGAAAAGTAGTGAACATCCATGGTCGGTGGACGAGAAGATAGAGGGCTCGACGTTAACCATCGCCCGATCCCCCCGGGGCAAGTAGCTTTTATTGTCGGGAGAGAACAAATTTCATTGCATTTGCCCACCAGGCAAGAGCAATGATCGCAAAAAATTTTGTTTAACACTCAAAGTTACGGTACTTTAAAAGCACCAACATTTGCAGAAAACGACCCACAAGCATTGCCGGCGCCATTTTTGTTGTTTTGTACACATTCTTGCGTGATTTGAAAAAGCTGCATGGTTGTAACCTGACTCCGCCAGATGGATTTGCTCCGCATATCCATCTGGAAACCTTCCGTTGAAGTAATTTTGTGAAGGGGCGAAAATACTGGTTAGCTGATTGGCCTATGTTGGTGATAGACGGGCCAAATAAACCAGTCAGATCAACGAAGCATATGACGTACTAACAGCTAGGCTACTCTTGTCGAAACCAGTGGGGAGGAGAGCAAAAACATCTTTTCCTCTGAGAAAAGCCTCCAGAGCAGTGTTTTGCTCTTCTTTCAGTGAAGAAATACTCTGTAATTCCCATAAAACTTGCTCGATAGCCACGCTAACGCTAGTTTCATCGGCTGAAGCCGCCATGTTCTTTAGACTGAACTGTCGCGCTTCTCGTTGCGTCACACCTCAACCCGCCTCAAAGCCAACGCTGATTGGACGTTCGTTTGGTGAACGGCTCCAAATTTTCTTTAACGGAGAGTCTCCAGACTGATTATCGAGTGAAACCTTGAAAGCTCGCGAGATCAGGATGGTCTCACGAGGCTAAGAATTCTGCAGAGCAGCAGCTGGATGATGAATTTAATCTATACTATAATACACGCTAGATTAAAAATGATCAGTCAGGGATTAGGAAAATAATAATAATTGTATGCGCACAGTGTAAATATTTCTATCATATGTACAGCGGTCATACATTAAAAAATGTTCATCAAATTTTTTTCTCTTAGACATTGCAGAGGTGCATTTAAATGATATAGAGCTAAACATGTTAAATTGGTGAGTAGTAGTAGTGTAAGTTTTTTTATTTTTAACATTATAATTATATTTTTCCAAGCACACAACAGTTTAAAGCAAAGTTTAGTTTGAAAAGAATGTTCAGGAAGGATTGAAAAGCATGTTAACATGGTAATGTAGGCTTGAGTTCATTATCTGACGCATGCAGATACACACCAGGAACCTGGAAACTTACTGAATTACAAAAAAACATTTAAAAAACAATATATATTTACAAAAATGAATATTAGGAACTATATTTATCAAACATTATACTGGGAAAGTAAAAATTATTTCTGGGCAAATGAAATGTGAAAGCCACTTGCCCAAAGTGGTAGAAATCCTTAACGTCAACCCCTGAGATATATCCCAGAATATCTTCTTGCAAAGCATTATGGGATTTGTTGTCCCAGTGGCCCTCTGTCGTGTGGTGTCAGCAGGGAATAATACAAGGAGGGTACCATGTGGGGAGGCGGAGTTACGTGACCAATGGGAAGCGAAAAGTAGTGATCATCTGTCTGAACGGTCAGTTAACAGAGTTCATTATAAAGTCCACTATATAGTCCGTACTTTATATAGTAACTGAGGGATTTAGGGGTTAGTGCGAAGCATTATATTTGACAGTATATGACAGTATCATGTCAGAACTCCTTAATACCTCTGTCATGGTCTTTGTTCTGTTGCACTTTACTTTGCTCCTTGTTTTCTAGTTTTATTGGTTTAATTCCAGTTTTTTTGTAATTTCTACATTTATGTTAATTCTCATGTTTTTCTGTTGTTGTCCTCTGTTGCCCTCTTGTGTGTGTGTGTGTGTGTGTGTGTGTAATGTGTGGCCATGTCTTTAATACCTGGTGGGGACAATTTCCTAGGAATATGCTACATTTTGGGGACTCATAGGTACTTGTGGGGACCAACAACTGGTCCCCACAAGGAAAGTTTCTTTTCTTGGGGTGGGGGTTAGGTTTTAGCCTGGGTGCCATTTCGAACTTAGTCCCGCCCACAAGGTTTGAGGTCGGGAAGTTCGGTCTGGAATTGCTCCATAGTAGCGCGAGTATGAACGCCCACCCTCTGGCGATCCAATCAAATTGTCAGGGCGGGCTTTATACGATGATGGACAGATGATCAACAGTAACGTAATCAACCACGTGACCAAAGCGCGCTAGGGTGACAACAACAATGGCTGCCGCTGGAGAGGTGAGGTGAGTAGATTCTGCTATTAGGTCTGTTCTAGAAGATATCGACAGCAAATTAATTTTAAAAGAGAAACAGAGAAACGCGATCAAGCCTCATCTTCTTATTCTAGGCGTGCAACTGCACGCTTTGATTTTTGTTGACAACAACTATGCGTCGCTTAACATACGTCACGCACTCCGTTGCTCTTATTGGTTGTAGGTCTATCCAATTGAGTGCAGAGGCATTTTTTTCCTGGTTCGTTGGAAACACGCCCCATAATCACAGCTCTATAGAGCAGCATCAGACTCATTCTGACTAGAATTGAGTAGGACTACGTCAGGCTAGTTAGGTTTAGGGATAGGTGTGAATTGAGTTTAGGTTAGGTTTAGGGATAGGTGTGTGTCGGTAATGGTTAGGGTTAGGGCAAGGGTCATGGTTAGGCCATATAAATTAGTGGGAAATGAATGGAAGTGAATAGAAGGTCCCCATAAGGATATTGTGACACAACATGTGTGTGTGTGTGTTCCTTTCCCCTTCACACCTGCTCCTTGTCAGCTCGTTAGCTCCGCCTTTGTCTCAGTCACCTATTTATACTCTCCCTCTGCTGTCACTCCTGGTTGGTTCTTTGTCGTTGCTGCTTTCTTCCTACCTCGTCTCTCCCTGGCTCCTCGTGATTATTTTCCCCTGACGTCTCCATGGTTCTGGTTTGTGTTAAATATTAAGTTGAATTTTGGACTCCTGCCTTTGTTAAACTGTCTCCTCTCATTAAAACTACGAGAACTCACATCTGCCTCCCTGCCTCTGCATTTGGGTCCTCAAACACCAACCCGAACTTGACAGCCTCAAGTTAAGGCTTAGATGAAGATAATGATCTGATAGCTCAGAAAATTCAACTGGATCTAAACAGTACAAACATAGTTCTGTTTCTATAGTTACTTTTAATGCTGCTTCTCTTTTTTAGGATGAATTGATCACATTATAAATGTGCCAATTATCTTATTTTTAACAGAATCATTCACATTTCCAAAGAATCTCATAAAGATGGGTGAATACGCAGTTGAGAAAGCAATGGCCCTGGGTGAGCATTAGAAGGAAAATAAGAGCAATAAAAGTGGAAAAAACAATACCATTGCTGTGAGCTTTAATTAATTAGCATTTTTCTCCCATAAAATGACTCTTCACAATCTTCTGTTCGGCGTAATAAGGAGCCGTTAAAAGAAAGAAGCAGTGAGTCAGCTTTAGAGGCTGACTGGATGGTTGCCTCACCCTGAGGGCTCAGCCCACTTCCTGTTATAATGATATGTACAGGTGTTCAGCAGAGGGGGGCGGGGCATATTGTGTTTTGTACAGTCTAATATTTGTGTTTATTCACAGCCCACGCTGTCCCACAGAGTCTCACCCCTTCCTGGCACAAGCCACGCTTCCTGATAATCATCATTAAACATGCCTACCTCCTGCCGGTGTGAGGGTTACATAAGAAACATGACAGGAAGACTCAGCCACAACGACCCAAGGAGCAGACAAACCTCCATCTTATCTCTATCTGCCTCCAAACTATCCTCCTGATCCTCCCCATTGGATGCTCTGTCCTGTAGGTCATCTTCACATTGCATTGGCTCAATTAATGCTCTCCATCATGCAGTTTTGCTGCTATCTTTAAACAAGAACATTCAGCTCCTTTGTTCGTAGTTTCTAAACTGGAG
This sequence comes from Cyprinodon tularosa, assembly GCF_016077235.1. Lineage (NCBI taxonomy): Eukaryota > Metazoa > Chordata > Actinopteri > Cyprinodontiformes > Cyprinodontidae > Cyprinodon > Cyprinodon tularosa. Next base: position 193,673 of record NW_024039421.1, on the reverse strand, counting down.
AAGGATATGCTGCTTCCTCTGAGTGGAGGATTAAAATATTAAAATACAATAATACAAGTTCCTTTTACACAGTAACAGTAAAAAAGAAGACGTTTCTCCACCTCTCCAGGAAGCTTTCTCAATTCAAAAGTCTGGATCCGCAGTGAGTTTGAGTCTTTATATAGACAAGGCCTTGTATCGCTTGGAAACATGCAAATAGAAACGGATGAGTGGGTCGTTTGGTTCCATTGTTAGCCTGTAATATTCCTTTTAACACCACTGATTTCTTTCAAAATTGAATAAATTCTTTGCCCCTACCTGACAGCGCCGACTAATAACAAAGATGGCGCAGGCACCGTGCAGTGGAGGACGAGTTACATGACCATAAGTGGATATCATCTGTCCGAACTGAGTTTTTTTTAATCAAGTCCACTATATAGTCCCTGCTCTATATATTGATTAAGGGGTTTTGGGGTTAGGACGGATCTTCCAACACAGTAAGCTTGTATGAGCTATGAGAACAGCAATTTAAAGCAGAGCGAAAAAAGGATATTTTAAGCAAATCCAGAAAATCCTCCACAATACCTTTAATTAACTTTCCGTAAAAATTCAAAAAATATCCACTGGACTTGGTTTTCAAGATTTGAAGACGTTTCTCCACCTCTCCAGGAAGCTTTCTCAATTCAAATGTCTGGATCCGCAGTGAGTTTGAGTCTTATATGGACAAGGCTTGGAAACATGCAAATGGTAACCGATGAATGGGTCGTTTGGTTCCATCGTTAGCCTGTAATATCTGAAACCTGTGTATGATTCTAGGGGTCGGTCGTTAAAGGGGGGGGATTGCCGTTAAGGGGGGCTTTGCAGTGTTGGAGTACTGGAGATCGGTCTTGGTCTCGAGACCATTTTTTGATGGTCTCGGTCTCGTCTCGGACTTGACCGCATTGTGTCTCGGTCTCAGACGCTGAGGATTCGGCATTTTATTTCAAGACCGGTCAAATAACGCTAATCATCGAGAATCAGAGAAAATACAATTTTGATCGACTTTGATTAATTGTTTGAAATTCTGTGATTACTACACAGAAGTACTAAATAAAGATGTTAATGTTTATTCCAGTTCTGTGTGTTAAATATCTAGGTGTTTTTATGTGAATGTGGGTCTTTTAGATCAATTTTTGTGATTTTGATCATGTTTCCCATTTTATTGTCACATACTGGCGCTGGTCTTGGTCTTGACTCGGTCTCGACTTCCCTCGGTCTTGGTCTTGACTTGGTCTCGGACCCTAAAAGTCTTGGTCTTGACTCGGTCTCGACTTCCCTCAGTCTTGATCTTGACTTGGTCTCGGACCCTAAAAGTCTTGGTCTTGACTCTGTCTCGACTTCCCTCGGTCTTGATCTTGACTTGGTCTGGGACCCTAAAAGTCTTGGTCTTGACTCGATCTCGACTTCCCTCGGTCTTGATCTTGACTTGGTCTCGGACCCTAAAAGTCTTGGTCTTGACTCGGTCTCGACTTCCCTCGGTCTTGATCTTGACTTGGTCTCGGACCCTAAAAGTCTTGGTCTTGACTCGGTCTCGACTTCCCTCGGTCTTGGTCTTGACTTGGTCTCGGACCCTAAAAGTCTTGGTCTTGTCCCGGTCTCGATACACTGTGGTCTTGGTCTCGGGTTAGGTGGTCTTGACCACAACACTGGAGCTTTGCTCAGCAGGAATCTCATGATTTCAAAGGATCTCTGCTGATTAAAAGTATCTAAGGTCTCTTTGGGCCACCAGCGACATTAGAGGATGAAGACCTCAGATGTTGATCAGAACAACTCTGGGTGGAAGAAAATCTCCCTCATCACCGAAGCTCAGTTTCGATCTTTTCAAAGAGAAGTTGTGATGGTGGAAAGTTTTACTGCAAACTTGAGTCCAAAAAATGTCAGATTTCTGCGTTTCCTAGACAGGATTGATGCTCCATAAAACATCAGCTGCACTGTTCTGATGAAGCCAGTGCAGGTCCAACAAGATGTTCTTCAACATTCTGACTCATAAGAAAGAGCTCCACAGGGAACCATCTGTCAGTTTTCACTCTTCAAAAGTTCAAAAACATCTTTATAGATGAAAGGAAGTTTGTTTAAAGATTGATGAAGAAGATTTGGGGGAAAAAGAGTGAAATCCTGGTAGAACGTTGATGGGGTCAGATGAGGTCACAGCTGGGCTGCTTGGATCTTAGAACATGTTTAAGGGAAATAACTCTTCTGATGTTAAGAACTCCATGACTTGATGCCAACCTGTAGGAGCATCTTGGTTTTTCTGACAGAACAGTTGTGGTTCTTCACACAATCAAAGGAAAGGTGAAAGGAGAAATGGACCAGAACCTTCTGGATCAGAACATACAAGCTTGGATCTCCTAAGACTAGGATCCCATCAAAACCTTCATGGTTCAAAGACAGTTTGTGTGGAAGAATGGGTGAAGGTCCCAGCAGAACAGGACCTCTGAGCAGCTCATCCATTCTGGAAACACCTGGAAGCTTCCATCACTGAAAACGTAGGAGAAAACATGGTCCACAGCAGTAGGAGAGTTCTGGTTAATGGGTCCACTGCAGGAGGACAGCTATGAATCTGCAAAGTGTGGCATGCATTTATAGACAGAAGTCTGTTGAACCACCTGCAGCTGCAGATCTTCTGCTTTGTCTCCACCAGCTTAGAAAGTCTAAAACTCTGAAGGTTTCTTCTCTGTAAAAAGATCAGTCAGACTGACGGACAACATCTGAGGAAATCAGTTTAAACCTTGCAACAAATTCTGAGTTAAATTTAGTTCTGGACTTTGACCATTCTAACCTACACACTGCAAAAAAGGTAAATCTAAAAAAGGTAATTTTTTCCTAAAATAAGTGCATTTTTTCTTGAACTGAGGTGGTAATTGAGACACTTTGCCAATGGAACGAGACAATTTACAATTAAAATAAGAAAAACATAGTAATAGTAATAGAGTAAAAATACTCATTCCATTGGTAAATAATCTTATTAACCTACTCAAATTAAGGGTAAATAGACAAAATTTAAGACATTATTACTTATTTCTGAATCGTTTTTGCAGTGCAGCAGGCACTTTGGAAAGCAGCACACTGTAAAAACGATCTAGAAATAAGTAAAACATTTCTTAAATTAAGTTTATTTACCCTTAATTTAAGTAGCTAAATGAGATTGTTTGCCAATGGAATGAGTATTTTTACTCTTAAAATAAGATAAATTGATAATATTCACTTGAAATAAGACAATTGTATTTTAATATTTTAAATGCACTGCAAAAACGATCTTGAAATAAGTAAAAATGTCTTAAATTAAGTGTATTTATCCTTATTTTAAGTAGGTAAATGAGACAGTTTGCCAATGGAATAAGTATTTTTACTCTTGAAATAAAATAATTCGATAATATTCACTTGAAATTAGACAATGCAATTGTGTTTTCTTATTTTAAATGTAAATCGTCCTGTTCCGTTGGCAAAGTGTCTCTTTAACCTCCTCAATTCAGGAACAAATGCACTTATTTAAAGAAAAAAATGACTTATCTAGATTTCTATTTTTTCCAGTGTGTAAACTGTCTTATTATATTGGCAAATTGTTTATTTTACCTCACTTGTAAAATTATTATTCTACATTTCAAATTTTTTCCAGACCATATACAGTATGGATCTCATTTGGTAAAAGGTAACCCCCCCCCCCCCCCCCCCCCCCCCCCCCCCTTTGGAGTACTGTTTACAAGTGAGCAGAGAATGGAGCAGGAGATCGACAGACGGACCACTATGCTGTGGAAGCTGGTTTACCTTCCTGCCATCAAATAAAGTTATGAAATCTGAATCATGACCGTAAGAAAGACACCCTGGATACATAAAAGACATTTCATCACACCGCCGTGTGTCCCGAGCCTGTGACATCATCAATGACCCCTCACCCCCCCCCCACCATGGACTGTTCTCCCTGCTGCCCTCTGGGAAGAGGCTTCACGGCATTTGATGCCGGTCCTGCAGAATCTAGAACAGGTTTTTCTCCACCGCCATTAGACTGCTGAATATTAAAAAACATTGAAAAACTGAAGAAAAAAAATGTTGCAGTCTCTGCGTCAAACTGACCATGTCCATGTGTTGTTGTTGTTTTTCTATCTCTGTGTTTACATTTGATCACTGCTGGAAATGGAAATGTCATTAGAGCTGTGCAAATTGAAATGTCGTTATGTATGCACTGTGTTTACAAAACCACAAAAAGTTTGTCTAAGTCTAGGTAGACAAACTGCTCAGTGGAGCAGTGGGTAGCACTGCTGATTTACAGCAAGAAGGTTCTGGGTTCAATTCCCGGCCTGGGGTCTTTCTGCATGCCCAGGAAAAAATCTAGATAAGTATTTTTTTCTTAAAATAAGTGCATTTGCTCTTGGATTTAGGAGGCAAAGAAGCCATTTTGCCAATGGAACAAGACAATTTACACTTAAAATAGGAAAAGACAATTGAAATGTCTTATTTCAAGGACATATAATCTAATTATCTTATTTTAAAAGTAAAAATACTCATTCAATTGGCAAAATATATAATTTACCTCCTCAAATTAAGGTTAAATACACTTAATTTAAGACATTTTTACTTATTTCTACATCATTTTTCAAGTGTGGAGTTTGCATGTTCTCCCTGAGCATGCATGGGTTCTCTCCGGGTACTCCGGCTTCCTCCCACAGTCCAAAAACATGACTGTTAGGTTCATTGGCTTCTCTAAATTCTCCTTAGGTGTGCGCGTGAATGGTTGTTTGTCCTGTTTGTCTCTGTGTTGTCCCTGTGATGGACTGGAGACCTGTCCATGGTGGACCTAACCTGACAACAGCCAGATGCGTGTCTCTCTCCGCCCAGCTCCACTCACATACATCTGGGAACCCGCTCATTGAAAGTGATTTCCCCAACCGAATTTATGGTCTGTCCAATCAGAACGCAGGGCGGGTGTGTCCTGGAGTGGAGAAGCGACCGTGAGATTCCAACAACAATGGCGGCTCGCATCGAGGAAGCAAGCGTTAGCATTGATGCTGCTATTTCTTCTGTGTTGTCCAATCTATCTGATATTGTTTCATTAAAAGAACATCAGAGAACGGCTTTGAAGGCTTTTGTTGGAGGAAACGATGTTTTCGCCCTTCTCCTGACCGGATTTGGCAAGAGCTTGATCTACCAAATGGCTCCTCCTCTCACAGCGTCACGGGTTAGCTTCGGTGTGAGTGGCTGAAATAGCACGTCAATAAAGATGACAGACAACTGGCTTATCCAATCATATGCAAGGAGTTTTGATAAGGCCCAGCCTTCAGTAAAGGCAATTCCTATGGCGGGTTCCCAGATGTATGTGAGTGGAGCTAGGCGGAGCGAGACATGCATCTGGCTGTTGTCAGGTTAGGGTCTTTCTGCATGCCCAGGAAAAAATCTAGATAAGTATTTTTTTCTTAAAATAAGTGCATTTGCTCTTGGATTTAGGAGGCAAAGAAGCCATTTTGCCAATGGAACAAGACAATTTACACTTAAAATAGGAAAAGACAATTGAAATGTCTTCTTTCAAGGACATATAATCTAATTATCTTATTTTAAAAGTAAAAATACTCATTCAAATGGCAATATATATCATTTACTTCCTCAAATTAAGGTTAGATACACTTAATTTAAAACATTTTTACTTTTTCAAGTGTGGAGTTTGCATGTTCTCCCTGTGCATGCGTGGGTTCTCTCCGGGAACTCCGGCAGTCCAAAAACATGACTGTTAGTGTGTGTGTGAATGGTTGTTTGTCCTGTTTGTCTCTGTGTTGTCCCTGTGATGGACTGGAGACCTGTCCAGGGTGGACCCCGCCTTTCAACTGTAGACAGCTGGAGAAAGACACCACCACCCCTCGCAACCCCACTTGGGATAAGCATGATAGAAAATGGATGGGTAAGTCAAAGTAAGTCAAAGTCTCTGCAGGGCCACTGGGCGCTCCCTTAAGGCTTGGTTATCCTCCCCCAGCAGATATTTTTGATTTATACCCAATATTGAAGCGTGGTCTGTGCTATGTTATTCCACGCCACAACGCCAGAGGGCCAATCAGGAACTAGCTGTGGGTCTAGATACGGCCGAGGCGGCGAGGAAGTGGGGGCAAGTTTATGAGACAACGGAGGGACATGAGGGCCAAAAAGAGTCGAAGCGTTCTCACGCACCTCGCTCCTTGTTGTTTTCCACAATGGTGGTCAGACAAACAAAACAAGCCGCTAAGGTGACAAACAGGAAATATGCATAGAGTAGAGCGGATGTAGATTGACCAATCAGAGGCCTCCTGTCTGCAGTCACCTACAATTTTTGAGAGGAGCAGCAGAGTGTCTGCGGAAGGGGGCGGGGCATATCTGCGTTCACTGCAACACATAGCAGACGACCTGGTTTCTGAGCATAAACCTGCCTTTAGAGAAAGGGTGAGAGGCAGGAGTAGAGCCTCCTGTACATCCAGAGGAGTCAGCCAAGGTTTAAACATCCTTCCTGGATGTGATGTTGATATGAATCCAAATGCAAATTTTCATTTTAGATAACGACTCAATTCCTAAACAATCTTCACCCACCCCAACGCACACACAACCGTTATGAGTGGATGTGGACCAGGCTCCTCATCTTCCCTCACATCTACAGAAGAATGAGGACCTACAGGTTTGTTTCCCTGGAAAATGCTCAGTCACAGTTTGCTCTGCCAGGAACTGCACCGGTAGTAAACATGCAAGCTGTGACGCACTCCGACACACACGCCCTCGCAACATCTTCTCCTGAAGCCGTTACGTTCTGATGACAGACTGACTTTATCTGCTGGATAATTGGAACCAGGCTGCTGGTTTCCAACAGGCTGACCCCCTCCCCCCCACAAGACAGCGGGAAGGACGCCTGGCTCAGAGGCACGGCGGCAGCACAACCCGCCTCCTCGTGCTCTGATTCATTTAGATTTTTCCACTAACAGCTGGATGTGAGTGGGACTCCAATGGAGCGGGAAGAACAGGCATGCAGAGCCAGACTGGGAATGAACTGGACCTCTGGTTCAATCAGCTGCTGCTCCAGTCATCGTCCCAGACTGCAGAGGAAATCCCCGACCACTGACCAGATCCAGACCTACAGGGTTTCCAGCTGACCACCGATGATTGCGTCTCAACCAGTGGTGAAAAGTTTTCACACCCCAACATACTTCTTATTTTTTGGCCTTTTAGAATATTTATGATCATCTAAAAAATGTTAATAGAAAAACAAACCATTAAATCTCACATGTTTATGTATGATTTCCAGCTTCTACAAGAAAGTGAATTACATGTGATACACACACTGCAAAAGCGATCTAAAAATGAGTAAAATAGTCTTAAATGAAGTACATTAACCCTTAATTTGAGCAGGAAAATAAGATGAGTTGCCAATGGAATTTCTATTTTTACTCCTAAATGAAGATAATTAGATAATAGGCACTTGAAATAAGACAATATAATAGTTTTTTCTTATTTTTTAATGTAAATTGTCCCGTTCCATTGGCAAAGTGTTACATTTACGTCATTAATTCAAGAAAAAATGCACTTATTTTAAGAAAAAAATGACTCAATGAGAGTTAAATTTTTTGCAGTGCATGTTTTCACATGTTATTCTCATCCTCCACACTGGAAAAAAACGATCTAGAAAGAAGTGAGAAATCCTTAAAATAAGTGTATTAAGCCTCATTTTAGTAGATAAATCAGATTATTTTCCAATGGAATCAGTATTTTTACTCTTTCAATAAGAAAATTAGATATTATTCACTTGAAATAAGACAATGCAATTACTTTTTCTTATTTTAAATGTAACTTTCCTTGTTCCATTGGCAAAGTTTCCCACTTACCTCCTCAATTCAAGAAAAATGCACTTATTTTAAGAAAAAAATGCCTTTTTTTGCAGAGCATATGTGGTTCAGACACTGGAAAAAATTGAAATCTCATCAAGTAATTTATTCTTAAAATAATTGCATTTTTTCTTGAATTGAGGAGGTAAGTGTGAAACTTTGCCAATGGAACGAGACAATTTATATTTAATATAACTCTGCAAAAACATCTAGAAATAAGTAAAAACTGTCTTAAATTAAGTGTATTTACCCTTAATTTGAGCAGATAAATAAGATGATTTGCCAATAGAATTAGTATCTTTACTCCTAAAATAATATAATTAGATAATATACACTTGAAATAAGACAAAGCGATTGTTTTTTTTCTTATTTTAAATGTAAATTGTCTTGTTCCATTGGCAAAGTGTCTCACTTACCTCATCAATTCAAGAACAAATGCTTAATTTGAGCAAAAATGACTTATTTAGATTTCCATTTTTTGCAATGAAGGAAAAAAGAATTGCATTGTCTTATTTCAAGTGTATATTATCTAATTATATTATTTTAGGAGTAAAGATACTAATTCTATTGGCAAATCATCTTATTTATCTCAAATTAAGATTAAATACACTTAATTTAGGAAATGTTGACTTATTTCCGTATCGTTTTTGCAGTGTATTGTTCCCATTTTGCTCATGTATTACATGTTTCTTTCAACTTCACTGGAAAAACAATCTAGAAACAAGTAAAAATGTCTTAAATTAGGTGTATTTACCTTTAATTTGAGTTGGCAAATGAGATGATTTGCCAATTGAATGAGTATTTTTAGTCTTTAAATAAGATATTTGGATAAAATGCACTTGAAATAAGACAATGCAAACGTGTTTTCTTATTTTGAATGTAAATTGTCTTGTTCCATTGGCAAAATGTCTCTTTTACCTCCTCAATCCAAGAACAAATGCACTTATTTATTTTACTGTTTTGTTTTAACTACGTATGTTATTTTATTGTAATGTCTCATTTTAACTATGTATACTGTTTTTATTGTACGGTTTTGTTTTAACTATGAATTTTGTAGCACTTTGAGATTTTTTTTTAAATGTAAAGTGCAATACAAATAAAATGTATTATTATTATTATTATTATTATTATTATTATTATTATTTTAAGAAAAAAATGACTTATCTAGATTTAGATTTTTTCCAGTGTTCTGATTACGTATTTCTCACAAGTGCTCAACATATTAAGAGTTTGTTTCCCTGCGAATATCATTAGATTGTGTAATACCCCTTTACATTTGTCAAACCCTTACAGAAAGATCCCCTAAAACCATCTAACACAGATCAGATTAGCCTGTAGGAAGCCCATCTATAAATGTGGTAAAAAGCACAGGTACAGTAGTAGCCATTCAAAATGTCTCCATTTTCCTTGATAATTCCTCGGCTGGTTTCCTAAGATTCCTTTTTTAAACATCAATCTTTGTATCAAATATTCTTTCTGTCATAATTTTTGGACATTACGATCTAAAGAGAAGCATCATCTCCTGGTCAGACCCTGTACACTGCAAAAACGATCTGAAATTAGGTCAAAAGTTTTTAAATCAAGTGAATTTATCCTTAATTTGAGCAGGTAAATAAGATAGTTTGCCAAAGGAATGAGTATTTTTACACTTTAAATAAGTTAATTAGATAATATGCACTTGAAATAAGACAATTTAATTGTGTTTTCTTATTTTAAGTGTAAATCGTCTTGTTCCAGTGTTTCATTTCTCCTCAACTTAGGATAAAATGCACTTATTTTAAGAAAAAATGACTTATATAGATTTACATTTTTTCAACATATTCTCATTATCAGTTCGTATGAAATCGTACGAAAAGTTATGCACACTATTTCGTATTTCGTTTTGGACGTTTTTCCTCAAAAAACCCGATCAGTGCGCAGGCGCTGGCAGACAGGAAAAAAAAGCAGATCCGCGGATGGACTTAAAACTGGGAAAAACAGTGCAATCATCACTTCTTCATGTCTCTAACTACGTTGCTTGCTGTTTTATATCTTAGGGTCAGGGCTAATTGTAATTTATATTCTATATTCGTGAATTGTGCGTCAGATGCGCATACGACGAAAAAAACGTCCAAAACGTACGAAATTACGGTGCATAATTTTTCGTACGATTTCATACGCACTCATAACGAGAATATACTGATTTTTTGCAGCGTAATTCAGTGAAAGGGTGGAGTCAGTAAAAAATATGCACGCCCAGGAGAAGGAGGGGCACTGGAAAAACGATCTAGAAATAAGTAAAAATGTCTTAAATTAAGTGTATTTACCCTTAATTTGAGCAGGTAAATGAGATAGTTTGCCAATGAAATCTGCATTTTTACTCTTAAAATAAGATAATGAGATAATATACACTTAAAATAGAAAAATGCAATTGTGTTTTCTTATTTTAAGTGTAAATTGTGTTGTTCCATTGTCAAAATGTCTCTTTTACCTCCTCAATCCAAGAACAAATGCACTTATTTTAAGAAAAAATGTATTATCTAGATGTCAATTTTTTCCAGTGGGGTCACTCCAGTGGCTGGAAGTTGGGGGGGATTTTGCTGAGAGTTGGAGGGAAGTTTGCTGCCATTCGGCTGACATTTGACTGGGAAGGAGCATTTTGAATGGCTGCTGCTGTATATGAGTGGATTTGGAAAGCTTCACTCTAAAAGCACATGTGATTCAAAATTTTTTTTTACTTGTGAAAACCTGTGAATCACACGTGCTTTCACTATGAAAGGCTCCAGCATGCCTCTCCACCCCGCTTGGGATAAGCATGATGGAAAATGGATGCATGGATTGATGGAGGTTATAGATCCACAGAAACATACCTATACATGATCCACATGTCAATTTCCCATGTGTTAGATGGGTTTCACATGGGATTTTCCCAGAAGGGTGGAGTAAAAAGAAAAGGGTGGTTTTTTAAACGATGGTTTTAATTGGAGTATATGTCTAACTAACTCACTGTAAAAAATCAACCCTTAATTTGAGTAGATAAATAAGATGATTTGCCAATGGAATGAGTATTTCTACTCTTAAAATAAGATAATTAGATAATATGCAATAGAAATAAGACAATGCAATTGTTTTTTCCTTCATTGCAAAAAATGGAAATCTAAATAAGTCATTTTTTCTTAAAATAGGTGCATTTGTTCTTGGATTGAGGAGGTAAAAGAGACATTTTGCCAATGGAACAAGACAATTTATATTCAAAATAAGAAAACACAATTACATTGTCTTATTTCAAGTGCATTTTATCCAATTATCTTATTTTAAGAGTAAAATTACTGATTCCCTTGGCAAAACATCTCATTTACCTGCTAAATTAAGGGTAAATTCACTCAATTTGAGAAATTTTTACTTATTTCTAGATCGTTTTTTCAGTGCTGTTCCCCCCTCTGCAGCAGTTGCTGCAACTTTTAGTCAATCTCTAGCCCACTCTGACCCCAAAAGTTGAATTAAATCAGATGTTTTCTTTTAACCCTTTAGTGGTTTGATCTCCTCAGACTAAAAGAGACGAATGCAGTGGAAGGTGAAGCTGTAAAATAGAAGCCTGTCGTCTCTGATTGCACTGAATATATATATAGATCTACTATTAATAGATGATGCTTATTGAAAAATAAAATACACTTATTTTAATTTACTGTGAAAAAGGAAAAGAGATTACATTAGCCAGAAGAGAGTCTGAATTGGAACATTTCAATGAGGATAAAAGAAAATAAAAAAAAAACAGACTGGAAACCAGCAAAATAATACAGCAGGAAATAAAGGAACCAGCAGAATAAAAACCGCGGAGGCGGACGACACAGAAGGAAACCGACCTAACAGAGGAAGTAAAACGGAAAAAAGGCCCAGATCGTGATCAAAAACAGGTTTGTTGCAGTAAATCAGGGAGATGTTTCCCAGTTTAACCCAATAGGCCTGGTTTTCATCAGGGAGGAACGTTCTGGTGAGAAGAAGTTAAACTGGGATCTCTTCTTCTCCCAGTCAGTGGAACCAGCTTCCTCGTGTCGTTTGGATCAGATTTCTGTGCAGCAAACAACAATCAGCCTGCAGGCAGCCTTCCAGCCGGGAGCTGTTCTTGGCTCGGACACGTTAACATGCGAGTCCCACACCGACATGCAGACCTGGGAGCTTCCCACACCCCTCCTGAAAACCAGCCTCCCTCCGCTCTGCGCTTCAGGGACACATGGGAACCAGCTCTCTGGATTTCAGCCTCTGTCATCATCCCAGTCGAGAGGCTGAGAGCTTCACAGGTTGTTCTGACACAGGCTGAAGAGGAGGAGGAGGAGGAGGAAGATCCCCCCCCCCCCCTCAGGTCATTCTGAAAGTTTACAAACTCACCTGCAGATTTCTCCGTCACATCTTCACCTCGTAAAACTGAGAGCTTCACTTTGGGCCAAAAACAAGCTCCCATAAAAACAATGAGTCTATTGTGAATCCGAGCTGTAGTAAACCGCAGCTGCAAGTCGAAGTGCCCTTGAGCAAGGCACATCAGTTAATCTGGCAGTGAGGTGCATTTGACTAAGCAACAACAGATTCACAGTGAGCTGGGAAATCATTTGGCGATGATACATTTTCTATGCAGACGATACAAGAGTTTCACCACCGAAACAAAAAGTCTAAAATCTGCACTCAGCTGCTAGAAATGTAGCGGTCTAGTCAAAGTCCAGACCTCAGCCTGGCAGGAATCTTGTGGCTGGACCTTCAGAGGCCTTTACTGAGCTTAGTTCCACAGCCGACCCGTTTTCTCTGGACCTGAAACCACCTGCAGGTCAGATCTTGCGGCTTCATCCATGGATCTGGGCCTCAGCCGGTCCAACCTGTTGTTGCACGCCGACTTTGTTCTGTGCAGAAACGTCTGCGTACCATAAATCATCTGCTGTAACAACAGCACATTGTTACCGAAGCCAGAGACACTTCGGCTGAGTGAAAGCTACCTGTGTCGAGGTGCGAGGAATCACCTGAGGACATGTTTCTTCTGACTCGCTGCTAAATGCTTGAAAACTAGTTAGGGATGACGATTGCAGAAATCTTCCTCCCTATTTCTCGCTGTGGTTCATGTCATGGTGGGTTTCCTCCATATCATCCATCTTTATGTCTACATGTTAACTATAAAGTGGTAAAGTGTGATTTTGTTCTTTTTAGAACAATTTTATCTCTTATCTCCTGAGTGCAAACTGAACCGTTTAAACTTGTTAGGTTTGTTTTGCTTTCAGAGCTCCCATGTGTTGAAAAATGTTCTCCAACCCATAAACTGAAGGAATGCAGCAGAGAGAGCGATATCAGATATCTGCGTGCTTGCTCTGAAACACACGTGCACGTGCATGTGCATGTGCATGTGCACACGCGTTGGAGGGATTTAAACCTGGCTCTGGTCCTCACAGAAATGGTTCAGATAGTTCAGACTCGTACTGACTCCCTCCTCCGGGACTTTTATATAAAGTTAGTTTCCTCCCCCTGTTGGAAGATAAGGTCTATTAGCTCAGCGATAAATCCTCACACCTCCTCCTCTCTGCTGGAGCGTTGCCCTCCTCATACTCACACAGACCTGCGCTGAGGCTGGGGTTTTCTGCTATTGCCACAAAACTAGAGAGGAAAGGAGAAGAAACTATTGGAAGATATCAAATTTAAAGATGAAGTAAATAAAGAGAGATAGGAATTTAGGTAAAGAGCAAAATGACAGAGAAAACATTAAGATTTAAAAGAATAAATAAAAGAAAACAAAGGAGAATGTTGGCTTAAAACTGGAGTTTTGGTTTGAACTGTTTTCAGGATTCTTGTTTCTTCTTCCTTTGTGTGATTTTTATAAGTTTCTTTCTTTACTTTTTGTCATGCTTTAGTTACCTCATTAACCTCTTACACCCTCAGGGGGTATAAATAAATTTCTGCCTGACAAAAACACACAAAAGTAAATAACTTATAGCCTCACAGCTATTAGATTTAAGAAGAAACCTTTGGTACGTCTGTAAAGGTAAGATGTCATAGAATGGTTTTCTGGTGTCAGCACCATTGTAGCTTTGACCCTGCCTGAAATATTAGGGACAAAATACAAAATATTTTGCATTTTTTGAACCTCGCCAAAATTTTCTTTGAAATAAACATTGCAAAACACTACCAAAATATTATTTATAGCACAAAAAAGTAGTACAGACTTTCACATCTAAATGTTGTTTAAAAATATACCAAATTTGGACTCAATCAGATGAATCATATTTATTTTAGAATGGTATTAGTGAGAAATTTCTTAGGCGGAGAGGCCATTTTGGCACATTTATCCATAAATGTCACCAAACTGTGCCAAATGTGTTTTTTACATCAATACTGGGGGTTTGGTAACATTACGAGGTCACGTAGCAGCTGGACCCGCCGGTGGGTCCGTCGGGTTCTAGGGGTTAATATTGTAAAATAAATGAATAAACTGAACTTTATTGATCTCACAATGTAGAAATTAACTCTCTGCATTTAACCCATCCCCTCGGGGAGCAGTGCGGTTAAGGGTCTTGCTCAGAGAGATAGAGTGGCAGTCTGAGGGAGTGGGTTTCAAACTCACAACCTCAGGATTCCAAGGATTAGGCCGCCACTCCCACATTGGGTTCTGTTTGATTTGCTCTTCGGTTTCCGCATATCCATCTGGAAACCTTCCGTTGAAGTAATTTTGGGAAGGGGCGAAAATACTGGTTAGCTGATTGGCCTATGTTGGTGATAGACGGGCCAAATAAACCAATCAGATCAACGAAGCATTTGACGTACTAACAGAGCGACGACGAAGAGGAGCCAATTGATAGATCAAACTCTTGCCGAAACCAGTCGGGAGAAGAGCAAAAACATCTTTTCCTCTGAGAAAAGCCTCCAGAGCAGTGTTTTGCTCTTCTTTCAGTGAAGAAATACTCTGTAATTCCGATAAAACTTGCTCGATAGCCACGCTAACGCTAGTTTCATCGGCTGAAGCCGCCATGTTCTTTAGACTGAACTGTCACGCTTCTCGTTGCGTCACACCTCAACCCGCCTCAAAGCCATTGGACGTTCGTTTGGTGAACGGCTCCAAATTTTCTTCAACGGAGAGTCTCCAGACTGATCTGCGAATGAAGCTCGCGAGATCAGGATGGTCTCACGAGGCTATTTTTTTTTTTTTTAGCTTTTGTTAATAAAAATCATCTTCACTCACCAAACTACCTCTGTGCACCCAATCAACTCCTCATGACATATATCTGCATAAAGTCCATGGGACTATAAGAACCGAGCAAAGCAGCCAAAACAGTTACAGCTGGACTCTCGGGTCAGGATACGTCAGGTTCAGGTTAAACCATCACTCATTAATGGGTTAAATGAAGAGCATGAGAACCCTGGAGGAACATCAGACCCACTTTTATTGATACCAGCATCAGAGTACGCAGCATCAGTGTTCAAGGCAGGAACCTCTGTGGGTGGAGACAGCAGGTTAGTGGCCATGTCTTTCTGGAAGGACGACAAACATGTGAGTCACTAACCTGGTCTTACAGTTCAGTCCAAATCCAGAGATAGAGGATGGTTCCACCCGGCTAGTTGCCAATGCGACATGGCGGTCAGAGACAGAGAGTCCCAGTGTCACAGTCTTGGTTTTGTTATGTCTATTTAGAGTATTTAGCTTTACTTTGTTTCTTGTTAGTTCCTGTCTTCCAGGTTTTCCATTTGTTGTCCTCTGCTGCCCTCTTGTGTCCTCTTTCCCTTGCTCTGTTTTCTGCTCTGCCCTCACCTGTTTTCAATCCCCTCGTTAGCCCTCTCTTTGTCTCTGTCCCCTTTAAAAGCCCTCCCTCTTCAGTTCCTGTTTGCTGGATCCTCGTCTAACGGCTGTCTGCTTACCTCGTCTCTCCCTGGCTCCTAGAGTTTGGTTTCCCCTGATGTCTCCTAGGTTCTAGTTCATTGTAATTTTTGTTGGATCTTTGATTCCTGCCTCCGTACCTGTAAACCTCATTAAACCCACCTAAATTCACCTCTGCCTACTTGCCTCTACTTTTGGGTTCTCAATCCAACACCAAATCCTGACACCCAGACATGGAGGAAGTCTTGATTCAGGGTTCCACACCAGCACCTTTGAATCTGTGTTAATAGTAATTATATGAAATTTGTCGGCTGGATTATCCCGTCCCTCAGAGAGCAGTGGACTGCTTGCTCAGGGATCCTGAGGAGTGGTCTGGGATCGTCGGTCAACTGGTTGATTTCGTGTTGGTTGTTAACCATTAATGTCGTTCCACCATAGCAGGCCTGATACTGTAACTGTCCACGCAACTACTGCCTTTATCCTCAACCTAAAATCCTCAACCTGAGAGTCATTCTTTCCAACCAAACTGAGATCCACTGTTTTCCTGCTGTGGACAGTGCAGTGGTCTCAGCATCTAGAAGGCTACTGCGTTTGAACCCAAAGTTCCCTAAACCAGAGACACCTATGCTGTTCCTGGTCCATTTTTTTTATTTTAACTTGTACCCTGTCTTTGCAGCACCCCCTACTGTTTATAATGTATCACTGCTTCTTTCTGCATCAGAAAACCTGCCCGATGTTAACAAGTTAACTTCCTGCAAACATCTTCAATGTTGTAGAAGATAAGAAATGCCACCCTTTACATTTTTCTTAAGAGCTGTTAAGATAAATGAAGACACAAGATTTAAACGGAACCATCTGCAGCCTGTAGAAGGAGCTGTATCATATTTCTCTAAATTCACTCTGATTCAGCAGATTTATCAGAAAAAAACCTTGGCAGCCAATCCTGGAGGAGAAGCCAACACGTCCTGTGAGCAACGATAGAGCAGCAGAGGTGGTTGGAGACAGTTTGGTCCACGTGAGGAAGAACCCTGAGACCAACATCAGTCATCCTCCCACCACGAGGCCTGGTGTTTCCTCTCCTGTGACTTTCAGTCAGCAGCAGCTAAATTTAACCCTGCTGCCTCGAGTGATGTCACCACAGCTGGAAACACCAACAAACATCAGCTCGGACATCATCTGACAGAGCGGTCCAAAGAGTAGCAAGCAGGGTGAACAACCACAGGCTCGCTGTCCTGTCGCTTTCACAGGGAACTAATGGATCATTTTAGACCTTTAGAGCAAAGAATCCCCTAAGTTCAAATTACAACATTTATGAAAAACACCAGAAAGGCAGCTCTGGCCTTGTGCCCAAAAAAAAATACACGCTTCATGTTAACCAGACCCATCTAAAGCCGGGCTTACACTGAACGATTTTGTCAATCTTTGCACGCAGCTACAGCTCACAGCTCACGATGTATGTTCTCACACATCTACCTGCTCACGTTTAAAAACCAGTTGGGACTCAGCTCCGCAGTGAGATGGCGCTACTCGGACTCGTCTATCTGGAAGCCAAACCAGTAGCAGAGGAACATGAAGCTCATAAGAGTGAAACGCGCTGCCTTGGATATTTGGGCAATTTAGTGCTGAAAGCCCTAAAAGAAAAGGAGACGACGTATTTGGACAAAGACATGGCTGAGCTAACGTGGCTACTACGGTCTGTCAGTTTGACAGAAAGAACTCCATTTCACTCATTGCCCCCCCGCCATGCTGCTGGGTTTACATCTGAGAGGAAGAAGAAGAAGAAGAATCCTTGTTTGCCCACTGAGGGATTTGCCGACTGAATTTCAAACATGTTTGATTTTCTTCCGACCTAAAGATTCCTGATGAGGTGGTCGTTAGAGGCGGATCGCCCCCCGTTACCCCCTGTATACTACGCCACACACCATCAGGGTGAAAGTCGACCCCATCGAAAAAATTCTCACAGGGCTGGAAAGTTGGCCAGAAAAGGGCACAAAATTGTACAGCTTAAGCTTTGGACCAGACTCATCTAGTGCCTAAACCAGACCGATCTAGGCATTGGACTACCACCGTCTAAAGACCTGACCTGACAGCTCTATACCTTTCTAAGGCCTAAAGAAAAACAATTGAATGCCTGGAAAAGACCATCTAAATCTGGACCAAATCCATCTAAAGCCTGGACAAAAACAATCTAAAGTCTGACTCAGACCGTTCCAAGGCCTGGACTAAACTCATCTAAATCTGGACCATATTAATCTAAAGCCTGGACCAAAACAATCTAAAGTCTGACCCAAACCGTTCCAAGGCCTGGACTAAACTCATCTAAATCTGGACCATATTAATCTAAAGCCTGGACCAAAATAATCTAAAGTCTGACTCAGACCGTTCCAAGGCCTGGACTAAACTCATCTAAATCTGGAGCATATTAATCTAAAGCCTGGACCAAAACAATCTAAAGTCTGACCCAGACCGTTCCAAGGCCTGGACTAAACTCATCTAAATCTGGAGCATATTAATCTGAAGCCTGGACCAAAACAATCTAAAGTCTGACCCAGACCGTTCCAAGGCCTGGACTAAACTCATCTAAATCTGGACCAGATTAATCTAAAGCCTGAACCAAAACAATCTAAAGTCTGACCCAGACCGTTCCAAGGCCTGGACTAAACTCATCTAAATCTGGACCATATTAATCTAAAGCCTGGACCAAAACAATCTAAAGTCTGACCCAAACCGTTCCAAGGCCTGGACTAAACTCATCAAAATCTGGACCATATTAATCTAAAGCCTGGACCAAAATAATCTAAAGTCTGACCCAGACCGTTCCAAGGCCTGGGCTAAACTCATCTAAATCTGGACCATATTAATCTAAAGCCTGGACCAAAATAATCTAAAGTCTGACCCAGACCGTTCCAAGGCCTGAACTAAACTCATCTAAATCTGGACCATATTAATCTAAAGCCTGGACCAAAATAATCTAAAGTCTGACCCAGACCGTTCCAAGGCCTGGACTAAACTCATCTAAATCTGGACCATATTAATCTAAAGCCTGAACCAAAATAATCTAAAGTCTGACCCAGGCCGTTCCAAGGCCTGGACTAAACTCATCTAAATCTGGACCATATTAATCTAAAGCCTGGACCAAAATAATCTAAAGTCTGACCCAGACCGTTCCAAGGCCTGGACTAAACTCATCTAAATCTGGACCATATTAATCTAAAGCCTGGACCAAAATAATCTAAAGTCTGGCCCAGACCGTTCCAAGGCCTGGACTAAACTCATCTAAATCTGGACCATATTAATCTAAAGCCTGGACCAAAATAATCTAAAGTCTGACCCAGACCGTTCCAAGGCCTGGACTAAACTCATCTAAATCTGGACCAGATTAATCTAAAGCCTGAACCAAAATAATCTAAAGTCTGACCCAGACCGTTCCAAGGCCTGGACTAAACTCATCTAAATCTGGACCATATTAATCTAAAGCCTGGACCAAAACAATCTAAAGTCTGACTCAGACCGTTCCAAGGCCTGGACTAAACTCATCTAAATCTGGACCATATTAATCTAAAGCCTGGACCAAAATAATCTAAAGTGTGACTCAGACCGTTCCAAGGCCTGGACTAAACTCATCTAAATCTGGACCATATTAATCTAAAGCCTGGACCAAAACAATCTAAAGTCTGACTCAGACCGTTCCAAGGCCTGGACTAAACTCATCTAAATCTGGACCATATTAATCTAAAGCCTGGACCAAAATAATCTAAAGTCTGACTCAGACCGTTCCAAGGCCTGGACTAAACTCATCTAAATCTGGACCAGATTAATCTAAAGCCTGGACCAAAACAATCTAAAGTCTGACCCAGACCGTTCCAAGGCCTGGACTAAACTCATCTAAATCTGGACCATATTAATCTAAAGCCTGGACCAAAACAATCTAAAGTCTGACTCAGACCGTTCCAAGGCCTGGACTAAACTCATCTAAATCTGGACCATATTAATCTAAAGCCTGGACCAAAACAATCTAAAGTCTGACCCAAACCGTTCCAAGGCCTGGACTAAACTCATCTAAATCTGGACCATATTAATCTAAAGCCTGGACCAAAATAATCTAAAGTCTGACTCAGACCGTTCCAAGGCCTGGACTAAACTCATCTAAATCTGGAGCATATTAATCTAAAGCCTGGACCAAAACAATCTAAAGTCTGACCCAGACCGTTCCAAGGCCTGGACTAAACTCATCTAAATCTGGAGCATATTAATCTAAAGCCTGGACCAAAACAATCTAAAGTCTGACCCAGACCGTTCCAAGGCCTGGACTAAACTCATCTAAATCTGGACCAGATTAATCTAAAGCCTGAACCAAAATAATCTAAAGTCTGACCCAGACCGTTCCAAGGCCTGGACTAAACTCATCTAAATCTGGACCATATTAATCTAAAGCCTGGACCAAAACAATCTAAAGTCTGACCCAAACCGTTCCAAGGCCTGGACTAAACTCATCAAAATCTGGACCATATTAATCTAAAGCCTGGACCAAAATAATCTAAAGTCTGACCCAGACCGTTCCAAGGCCTGGACTAAACTCATCTAAATCTGGACCATATTAATCTAAAGCCTGGACCAAAATAATCTAAAGTCTGACCCAGACCGTTCCAAGGCCTGAACTAAACTCATCTAAATCTGGACCATATTAATCTAAAGCCTGGACCAAAATAATCTAAAGTCTGACCCAGACCGTTCCAAGGCCTGGACTAAACTCATCTAAATCTGGACCATATTAATCTAAAGCCTGAACCAAAATAATCTAAAGTCTGACCCAGACCGTTCCAAGGCCTGGACTAAACTCATCTAAATCTGGACCATATTAATCTAAAGCCTGGACCAAAATAATCTAAAGTCTGACCCAGACCGTTCCAAGGCCTGGACTAAACTCATCTAAATCTGGACCATATTAATCTAAAGCCTGGACCAAAATAATCTAAAGTCTGGCCCAGACCGTTCCAAGGCCTGGACTAAACTCATCTAAATCTGGACCATATTAATCTAAAGCCTGGACCAAAATAATCTAAAGTCTGACCCAGACCGTTCCAAGGCCTGGACTAAACTCATCTAAATCTGGACCAGATTAATCTAAAGCCTGAACCAAAATAATCTAAAGTCTGACCCAGACCGTTCCAAGGCCTGGACTAAACTCATCTAAATCTGGACCATATTAATCTAAAGCCTGGACCAAAACAATCTAAAGTCTGACTCAGACCGTTCCAAGGCCTGGACTAAACTCATCTAAATCTGGACCATATTAATCTAAAGCCTGGACCAAAATAATCTAAAGTGTGACTCAGACCGTTCCAAGGCCTGGACTAAACTCATCTAAATCTGGACCATATTAATCTAAAGCCTGGACCAAAACAATCTAAAGTCTGACTCAGACCGTTCCAAGGCCTGGACTAAACTCATCTAAATCTGGACCATATTAATCTAAAGCCTGGACCAAAATAATCTAAAGTCTGACTCAGACCGTTCCAAGGCCTGGACTAAACTCATCTAAATCTGGACCAGATTAATCTAAAGCCTGGACCAAAACAATCTAAAGTCTGACCCAGACCGTTCCAAGGCCTGGACTAAACTCATCTAAATCTGGACCAGATTAATCTAAAGCCTGGACCAAAACAATCTAAAGTCTGACCCAGACCGTTCCAAGGCCTGGACTAAACTCATCTAAATCTGGACCAGATTAATCTAAAGCCTGGACAACTCATCTAAGGCCTGGACTAGATTCATCTAAAGTCTGTTTTGAGCCTTTAGACCGGAGGTCTTCAACAGGGGGTCTGCAGAGGTACTGCATGGGGGTCGCGAAAGTTTTGGTTGAATAGACTGTTTTTATTTTTATATATCCTCATCTAACCATCAGTTTGGGGTCCTTAGCCAGGAAAACGTTGGAGACTCCTGCTTTAGACAATGCTGAACAATGCTTTTTTTAACTGTAAAATGTGAACTTTAAACCATCAGACTCAGAAGTGGATTAAAGGAAAGTGTTTGCGGTGAAGGTGACAGATAGTCTGCAGAGTTGAGCTGCAGAAATGTTCTTATTGTCCCGTCCAGAGTTTGTCTGAGCGGTCAGCTTCTGGACCTGCAAGCCTCCCACGGGGTTTCCAGCTGAGCGCAGAATAGCTTCATTTCCCCATAAGTTCATTCTGTCGGGGCATGTCCAGATATCACTAACATACAGCATAATCACAGGCTTCTCTCCCCACCATTGTCTCCCACACACAGTGTAAACAGTCGTCTCAGCCGTGTTTAAGCAGCAGCGACATTCCTCCCACAGGCTCCATCGGCTCCGTGTGTTTGGCTCATTCGTGCGACGCCCCCCCGATCCTCAGGACCGGTCAGTGATCTATGTATCTCCATGTGAGCACGCAGCGCCTGCAGCCTCCACATGTATGGAACCTGTGGGTAATGTTACTGAAAGCCCCACACCTCTATAACCCAATGTTTATCTATCGCCTCTTTGCACTACTCCCCATAATGACTTGCAGTGACTTAGAAATCACAGGACGATAACTGCAGGTAATTCCAGCTGCTGCCTTCTCTTCTTTCTGCTCAGCAAGAAATTATCGACTGCATTTTCTGCAGACATAAGGAGTTGATTTTGGGCTTTCTCTGCTTCTCTGGGTGGAGCTCAGCTTTGAAGATAGAGACGGATGAACGTTAGCGTGCAGACTCAGCTGATGTCCCTTAGAAAGAGGGAATCGGTCCAAAGAAGTGGGACATGCACTGGAAAAAATCTACATTTGTTCTTGAATTGAGAAGGTAATTGAAATACTTTGCCAGTAGAACAAGACAATTTACATTTAAAATAATAATACTTATTTCAAATCCTTACTATCTAATTACCCACTCAAATAAAGGATAAATACACTTAATTTAAGAAATGTTTACTTCTTTCTAGATGTTTTTTTTATTTGAGTGGGTAAATAAAATGATTGGAAAGAAATTTTTTATTTTTAAAGTAAGATAATTAGATAATATGAACTTGAAATAAGACATTTTAACTATTATTCCTTATTTTAAATGTAGATTGTCTTATTCCATTAACAAATTGTCTCACTTAGCTCCTTACTTCAAGAAAAAATGACTAATTTTTCATTTTTTTTTGTGTTGGGCAACAGAAATATGGATTTCTGTTCATGGTTCTGGTGTTTTTAATGAAACCAGCAGCTGAACATAAAAAATCAATGTTCCATGTTGACAGGAATCAAAGTTCTGGAGAAGTTTTAATAAATGTTTCCAGTTAACAAGGAGATAAGCGCCTCACTGCAAAAAAACGTTATCTCAACACTGCAAAAACAATATAAAAATAAGTCAAAATTTCTTAAATTAAGTGTATTCACCCTTAATTTGAGCAGGTAAATGGGATAGTTTGCCAATGGAGTGAGTATTTTTACTCTTAAAATAAGATAATTGGATAAAATGCACTTGAAACAAGACAATGCAATTGTGTTTTCATATTTTAAAAATAAATTGTCTTGTTCCATTGGCAAAATGTCTCTTTTACCTCCTCAATCCAAGAACAAATGCACTTATTTTAAGAAAAAAACGACTTATCTAGATTTAGATTTTTTGCAGTGAATTAGTATTTTTTTTTAAATAAGTGTATTTGTCAATGGAACAAGACTTTATCATTAAAGTAAGAAAAAATAATATTTCAAGTACATATTATCTAAATATCTTATTTTAAGAGTAAAAACTAATTCCATTGGCAAATAATCTTATTTACCTGATCAAATGAAAGCTAGATAGAATTTTAGATCTTAATTTATAAAATTCTTACTTATTTCTAGATTATTTTTGCTGTTTTAGTTTGGTTCCTTGTTAAAACATTACTGCACTGCAAAAACGATCTAAAAAGAAGTAAAAAATTCTTATATTAAGTGTTTTTACCCTTAATTTGACCAGGTAAATGAGATAGTTTGCCAATGGAATGAGTATTTTTACTCTTAAAATAAGATAATTAGATAATATGCACTTGAAATAAGACAATGCAATTGTGTTTTCTTATTTTAAGTATAAATTGTCTTGTTCCATAGGCAAAATGTCTCTTTTATCTCCTCAATCCAAGAACAAATGCACTTATTTTAAGAAAAAATGACAAATTTTTAATTTTTTTTTTGTGTTGTGCAACAGAAATATGGATTTCTGTTCTTGGTTCTGGTGTTTTTAATGAAAACAGCAGCTGAACATAAAAAATCAATGTTCCATGTTGATAGGAATCAAAGTTCTAGAGAAGTTTTAATGAATGTTTCCAGTTAACAAGGAGATAAGCGCCTCACTGCAAAAAAACGTTATATCAAATAGTATTTCTTTTTAAAATAAGTGCATTTGTCAATGGAACAAGACAATTTATCTTTAAAGTAAGAAAAGAAATATATTTCAAGTGCATATTATCTAAATATCTTATTTTAAGAGTAAAAACTAATTCCATTGGCAAGTAATCTTATTACCTGATCAAATGAAAGCTAGATAGAATTTTAGATCTTAATTTAAGAAATTCTTACTTATTTCTAGATCAGTTTTGCTGTTTTAGTTTGGTTCCTTGTTAAAACCTTACTGTTAATTGTTTGACCTGGAAACTGCAGCTTTTTCTGGGTCTGCTCTGATTGGAGGAGGTTCTTCTGATTCCCAGGAGACTGAACCTCTGGGTTTCTGGGATTCTTCAAGCCTCTGCAGAGACAGCAGATCCAGCCCAGCCCAAACCATGTTGCCTTTGTTAAACCCATGTATGTGCAGCCAGGATGAACTGTGGTTGTGGAGCAGCAGAGTTTGCCTCTTAGCTCAGCAACTGCTGACCTAGGCTGGGGCCACACCTTCTCCACGTCCCTCCCTCTCTCCCTCTGCCTCACCTACGCAGGGTGTTTCTGGCCCGGTCCTGCGGGTTTGGCAGGGCTGCGTGTTTTTGTGCTCTGTGGTTTTGGAGGAACTAGGCAAATGAATCTCATGCAGGACGAGTCATCAATCAGCGCAAACTGTCACCTAAATCATAAGACGAGTCATCATAAGGGGTGCACGGCTCGGAGCGTGCGTGTCAGGGTGTGTGTTGGTGTGAAAATGTCATGAGAGAAGGGGTGGAAATATTGAGTTTTCTGTTGCTGGCCTTTTAAAGGTGGCACTAATTCACCTCTGAGGAGGACTGGGAGCTTTAAAGGCAGCTGCTGTGGTTAGACTGCAGCTTTATTGGGTTATTAATGTTTTAAATGTTCATGCCGACGGTGCTGAAGCCTGAGGCCGAGTTCATGTTGCAGCAGCTCAGACACTGTGAGAGCAAACAAGCCAGGATCCACCTGACTGGAGGAGAGATAATTAAACTGAGTCAACAATAGAAGAGATTCAGCCTTTATTTGTGGAGATTTAACTGCATCAGCGGCACAAAGATCCACATTAAAGGAAGAAGTTGGAGCAAAAATTCAAATAAAATTTAGGGTTTACAGTAAGAACTAATACTAAAAAAAAACTAAAGATGATGGTTCTGATAATCATTAGGCCGCTTTATTAGGTACATCTGTTCATCTGCTTCTCTACACAACTTGTTCCAGACAGCTCGGCTTCTTCTTCCGCTACCTGTAACATTAGCAAAGCCCAGCAGAGCACCAACTGTCTCCATCCCAGTCCTGGTCTAAAATATGTCATCTCGATTATGTGACTCCTAAAAGCCTCTCAATATTTTGTTTAACCTTTTCGTCAACTTCAACTCACCACCAGGTTTCATTATCCAGTTGCTCCGAGAAAAAAAAGGAAAAAGGCCAACCATCCCAAACTTTATTTGCATTTTGATCTCATTCTAGTAGAAGTATGCATATTTTTATGATCTTCCTTCAGGGAATGGAGACGATTTGCTTATTAGCTTCGCCGAAGATTCCTGTCTCTACTACCGTAAAAAAAAAGGTGTCAATTTCACATTTGTCGGCATCAATAGGCCGGAAGCTACGGAAGAGGATTAGGGCCACTGAAAAAAAAAAAAAAAAGTGAACTGATTTTTAAATTTTATTTCAGTTCAACATGGGAAAAAAGTCTGAATTCTGACTTTTTTCTCCGAATTCTGACTTTAATCTCAGAATTTTGACAATAAAAAAGTCAGAATTCTGAGATTAAAGTCAGAATTCTGACTTTTTTCTCCGAATTCTGACTTTTTTATTGTCAGAATTCTGAGATTAAAGTCAGAATTCGGAGAAAAAAGTCAGAATTCTGACTTTAATCTCAGAATTCTGACAATAAAAAAGTCAGAATTCTGACTTTTTTCTCATACTAAACTGAAATAAAATGTAAAAATCAGTTAACTTTTTTTTTTTTTTCCACTGGCCCTAATCCTCTTCCGTAGGAAGCTATGACGCTGCACCGACTTTCTCATTGTTTTTTATGTGAAGAACAAAACATTTAGAAAAAAGCAGCTTTTTAACGACAGACATGCTGAATGTTTCCTTAATAAGCCTTCAGGAAATGTAGACGAACCTTTTTTGATTAGTTTTGCAGAAGATTCGAGAACATCTGTTCTGGATCCGTTCCATTTCATCTAAACGAGGCTGATACGTAACATCGCAAGAAAGAATCTCCAATTCAATTTATTCTGATGACGTTTATAGCATAAACATGCATAATACTTTCATATTCTTTTATTGTCATGATCGGTACACTAATGTGACCCAATTATGCAGAACACCACGACACAGGAAACAGATGAAAAGTTAACAGAGTTTATTGAAGACAATCCAACGATAGT
Source organism: Cyprinodon tularosa (assembly GCF_016077235.1). Lineage (NCBI taxonomy): Eukaryota > Metazoa > Chordata > Actinopteri > Cyprinodontiformes > Cyprinodontidae > Cyprinodon > Cyprinodon tularosa. The sequence goes on along the minus strand of NW_024039421.1, from coordinate 167,242 downwards.
ATGTTCTGGTTATGGTCCTGGGCAAACGGGTTCACCGGAGTCTGTGAGGAAGACAGTTAGTTAGCTGGGCTCTTAGCGGTTTGTCCTTTGATAGTCTCTGGTTTGTACCTTGTGGGTCCTTGAATGGATCTTGGAGAGGAAGGTTGTTGGAACTGGAGAGAGTCTGATTAGCTGAGTCCGTTAGCTGCTTCAGCGTCTTGCTTCTGAAAGGTAGCTGACCTTGACTTAGGATCTCCAGCTCTGGTCCAGAGCTGCAAGAGAATCCAGGGGAAGTCTTCAGGTTTGGCTCTGAGGGCAGGCTCGGTGGGTTAAGTTCTTCCAGAGCTTCACGAAGGAGGATCAGATTTTCCTGGAAAAACAGAGACAAGATTAGGATCCTGTCAGGATCTCAGAGCAAGCAAAGTTCTCAGAGGTTCAGGGCTTAGGTGCTAACCAACTGGCTCAACACTGCGGCGTTGAGGCAAGGTCTGAAGACAGCTTAAGTAGAGGGTCCTCCTGATGATGGTAACGAGCAGCAGCTGTGCAGAGGGCTCTGCTCAGGAGGATCCACAGCGGACTCTGCTGGAGAAGAGAGGTACTTCTCCAGCTTCCAACACTACCCCCCCCTCAACGACCGCCCCTTGGCGGTCCGGAGGAAGTAGATGGGCAGGAACGCTCATACTCCTCGATCAGGGAAGGATCGAGGATGTAAGAGCCGGGAACCCACTGACGGTCTTCAGGTCCGTAGCCCTCCCAGTCGACGAGGTACTGCCAGCCGCGACCTCGCCGACGGGAGTCCACGATGCGACGGACGGTGAATGCAGGGTGACCATCGACTTCCAGGGCGGGTGGTGGGGAGTCGGATGGCGGGCACAGAGGGCTAGAGACTACGGGCTTGACCTGAGACACATGAAAGGTGGGATGGATGCGTAGACTCGGAGGTAGCTGGAGACGGACTGCGGAGGGACTGATGACCTGGGAAACCTTAAACGGACCGATGAATCTGGGAGACAGTTTCCGAGACATTCCCTTGAGGGGAATGTCCCGGGTAGACAGCCATACCTCCTGTCCGATGGTGTACTCAGGAGCGGGACGTCTCTTAGAGTCGGCAAAACGTTTGGAGGTTTCTGATGATCTGTTGAGAGTGGTGATGGTTTCCTTCCAAACCCTTTGACAGCGGCGGATGTGTTGGTTGATCGTCCTGACTGATATCTCCTTTTCATCTGCGGGAAAAAGTGGTGGTTGGTATCCATGACTGACCTGAAATGGTGACTGGCCGGTGGAAGCGGATCTCTGGGAGTTATGGGCGTACTCAATCCAAGGGAGATACTGGCTCCAGTCGGTGGGGTTGTTGGAAGTTAGGCAGCGGAGGGTGGATTCAAGGTGCTGGTTCATGCGCTCGGTCTGACCGTTGGATTGTGGATGATAACCTGAAGTCAAAGCAGACTTACAACCCAGAGCTGAACAGAAGGCTTTCCAAACTTGTGAGATAAATTGAGGACCACGGTCTGATAGGATTTCCTGGGGAATGCCATGTAATCTGAAGACGTGTTTCACGAGAAGCTGAGCAGTCTGGAACGCCGAGGGGAGCTTCCTGAGAGGGACTAAATGACAGGACTTGGAAAAACGGTCAACGATGGTGAGTATTGTGGACATACCTCGAGAGACGGGGAGACCAGTGACGAAATCTATGGCAATGTGGGACCATGGACGTGAAGGGATCGGAAGAGGTTGAAGCAGACCAGAGGGTGGCTGATGCGAGGCCTTGTTTCTAGCACAAATGGGGCAGGCCAGCACATATTCCTTTACGTCCCTGTGGAGAGTGGGCCACCAGAAGCGTCTGGTGATGAGAGTGATGGTTCTACTGACTCCAGGGTGAGCCGAGAATTTGGCAGTGTGCATCCATTGAATGAGCCTGGACCTGACGGAAGACGGGACATAAGTTCTGTTAGCCGGACCGTTACCTGGGTCGGGTTCCGTGGCCAGGGCGGAGTTAATGAGATCGGAGATCTCCCAGTTCACGACTCCCACAGTACAAGAGGCCGGGAGGACTGGCTCTGGAGTCTCGGGTTGATCGACGGAGTATAGGCGCGAGAGGGAGTCTGGTTTCACATTCTTTGATCCGGGTCTGTAGGAGATAACGAGATTAAATCTGGAGAAGAAAATGGACCACCTGGATTGACGAGGATTGGCCTGTTTGGCAGACTGGATGCTAGCAAGGTTCTTATGGTCAGTCCAGACTAGAACCGGGTGCTCAGCTCCCTCTAACCAGTGTCTCCACTCCTCCAACGCCAACTTAATGGCTAATAGTTCTCGATCTCCAACACCGTAGTTCTGTTCTGCTGATGAGAGTCTGCGGGAGAAAAAAGCACATGGATGAATCTTTTGATCTGAGTCGAGTCTCTGGGAAAGGACGGCTCCGACGCCAGAATCCGAAGCATCAACCTCGAGGATGAACTGTTTAGAAGGGTCAGGCTGAATTAACACCGGTGCTCTGGAAAACAAAGATTTCAGTTTGTCAAAAGCAGACTGAGCTTCGGGAGTCCATTGAAAATTCCTCTTAACCGAAGTTAAAGAGGTCAGAGGTTGAGCCGTCTGGCTATAATTTCTAATGAAACGACGGTAAAAATTGGCGAACCCCAAAAACCTTTGAAGCTGTTTTCGAGTTTCAGGAATCGGCCAGTCCAATACCGCCTTTATCTTGTCCTCAGCAGGCTTAACCTGCCCGCCCTCGAGCACAAACCCCAAAAAGGTCACTGATGGTTGGTGGAATTCACATTTTTCTGCCTTGACGAATAACTTGTTCTCCCGTAGCCTCTGTAACACCAGGCGGACATGTTTCTTGTGATCAGTTAAGTTCCGTGAATAAATGAGTATGTCGTCTATAGACAAAGACAAACACATTTAAAAAATCTCTGAGAACATCATTCACTAGTGCTTGAAAGCAGGCGGGGGCGTTAGTTAAACCAAAAGGCATCACCAGGTACTCGAACTGACCTAATGGTGTCTTGAAAGCAGTCTTCCATTCATCACCTTCTCTGATTCTGAGGAGATGATATGCGTTTCTCAGATCCAGTTTGGTGAAGACTGTTGCCCCCTGAACTGGTTCAAAAGCTGAGGCTAGGAGAGGTAGAGGGTACTTATTCTTTATAGTGATTTGGTTCAACCCTCTGTAGTCAATGCATGGTCTTAATGAACCATCCTTCTTGCCAACAAAAAAGAAACCAGCACCCAAAGGAGAAGAGGACGGACGAATAATTCCAGCAGCTAAAGACTCGTTAATATACTTCTCCATTGTCTCTCGTTCTGGTTTGGAGATGTTGTATAAACGGCTGCTGGGTAACGGTGCTCCAGGTAACAACTCAATTGCACAGTCATATGGTCTATGTGGTGGAAGGGACGTAGCACTGACCTTACTGAAGACCGGGGCCAAGTCATGGTACTCAAAGGGGACTGAAGATAGGTCAGGGGAGTCCATCTCCTCCCCCCCTCTAGGAGGCCCCACCACGGGGGCTGCCGACCGAAGACAAGTCTCATGGCATGACGTAGACCATGCTTCCACGTGACGTTCGGTCCAATTAATGCGTGGATTGTGTTTCTCCAGCCATTCGAATCCGAGCACCAACGGGGAACATGCGGAGGGAATGACAAAAAATGTGATAGTTTCACGATGGTTACCTGAGAGGAGGAGCTCGAGGGGTTGAGTTTGATGAGTAACTTGGTGGAGATTTTTCCCATCAATGGCAGAGACACGGAGAGGTTGAGAAAGGGGAACAGTTTCAATCATCAACTGTTGAACAAGGTTAGAGTCTATGAGGTTCCGTTCACAGCCTGAGTCAATAAAGGCAGAAAAGGAGAGGTTCTGATTATCACAAAACAAAGTGGCAGGAAGCATCAATCGAGGAGATTTCTTAGAGTTGGTTTGGCCCGCCAGACTCCTCAGATCCTCTGGCGGGCCCTGCCTTTTGATTTAGCCGGGCAGGAAGCAATGAAATGTCCACTTTCACCACAATAGATGCAAAGTCTGCTCAAAAAACGTCTTTGCCTCTCCTCAGGAGTAAGCCGAGTGTGTCCCACCTGCATAGGTTCGACCTCCATACCATCAGAATGTGAAGCCTGAACAGGCAGAGGGAGGGACTGGGCTTTAGGTCGCCCTGTGGGAGGAGAAGAAACAGTCATAATATTTGAAGCAGATGTAGAGGCATGAGACCCAGAATTTCTTAACTTGGAGCTGCTTCTGGCTCTAATTCTGTTGTCCAATCTAATTGTCAGTTTGATTAGATCCTCAAGGGAGGCTGGCTCGTCGAGAGTTGCCAGTTCGTCTTTAATATTCTCATTTAAGGCCATGAAATAAGCTCCCTTCAGAGCACTTTGATTCCATCCGGAAGCCGCTGCCTTAATCCGGAAGTTGATCGAAAAATCAGCCACAGATGAGTTTCCCTGCTTAATACTGAAAAGAGCACGAGAGTCAATTGTTTGATCAGTTTCTTGATTAAAAATCTGGGAGAACTCAGAAATGAAATCAGAGTATCGGCAGTTGAGACTTTCATCTGAGGGGAATCTGGCCTGGGCCCACTCCAAAGCTCTTCCTGTTAGTTGAGAGAGAATAAAGGTTATTTTCTTAAAGTCCGTCGAAAAACTGTTGGGAGAGTTCTGGAACAATAATCTGCACTGAAATAAAAATCCTCTGCAATCCTTCATATTACCGGAGAATTTTTCAGGGAGGCTTGGGCGGAACTCTGATGACGTCACTGCTGGTGACCGCGGAGGTGGAACTGGACCCGGAAATGGTTGCGCTGCCGGTATGGCGTTAGCACTATTAAAGTAATTAGCTCACGTAAGGCCAAGGCATGTCCATTTAGTTGGGCCGCCTGCTCCTCCAAGTGGCGGGTGAAGTGATCTGCTGGGCCTTGTGTTTGGCCGCAGTGTTCTGTCATGATCGGTACACTAATGTGACCCAATTATGCAGAACACCACGACACAGGAAACAGATGAAAAGTTAACAGAGTTTATTGAAGACAATCCAACGATAGTATGTTCTGATTATGGTCCTGGGCAAACGGGTTCACCGGAGTCTGTGAGGAAGACAGTTAGTTAGCTGGGCTCTTAGCGGTTTGTCCTTTGATAGTCTCTGGTTTGTACCTTGTGGGTCCTTGAATGGATCTTGGAGAGGAAGGTTGTTGGAACTGGAGAGAGTCTGATTAGCTGAGTCCGTTAGCTGCTTCAGCGTCTTGCTTCTGAAAGGTAGCTGACCTTGACTTAGGATCTCCAGCTCTTGGTCCAGAGCTGCAAGAGAATCCAGGGGAAGTCTTCAGGTTTGGCTCTGAGGGCAGGCTCGGTGGGTTAAGTTCTTCCAGAGCTTCACGAGGAGGATCAGATTTTCCTGGAAAAACAGAGACAAGATTAGGATCCTGTCAGGATCTCAGAGCAAGCAAAGTTCTCAGAGGTTCAGGGCTTAGGTGCTAACCAACTGGCTCAACACTGCGGCGTTGAGGCAAGGTCTGAAGACAGCTTAAGTAGAGGGTCCTCCTGATGATGGTAACGAGCAGCAGCTGTGCAGAGGGCTCTGCTCAGGAGGATCCACAGCGGACTCTGCTGGAGAAGAGAGGTACTTCCCCAGCTTCCAACATTTATAAGGAAAGCAGAAAATCTGACATTTATAAGGTGAAAGATAAAGTCAGGGAGGTTAAAATTATATATTTTATAAATAATTTTGAACAAACAATAAAATGAAAATAGCACAAAACAAATAGTATAAATAGTTATATAGTGAGTTATTTAAAAAAAATAGCAGGTAGGAAAAATAATCAATATTCCTTTTTGTGCACCTATAAAATATATCATCATTCAAGTCTTTTCAAACCAGTTAGACCTTTAAAATATTCCCACATGATTAAAAAAGGTTTTTTTCTATTATTGGCTGCATAAACACATTATTATCATCAATAATATTATTCGATGTTCTTTAACCCCTAGAACCCTACGGACCCACCGGTGGGTCCAGCTACTACGTGACCTCGTAATTTTACCAAACCCCCAGTATTGATGTAAAAGACACATTTGGCACAGTTTGGTGACATTTATGGATAAATGTGCCAAAATGGCCTCTCCGCCTAAGAAATTTCTCACTAATACCATTCTAAAATAAATATGATTCATCTGATTGAGTCCAAATTTGGTATATTTTTACACAACATTTAGATTTGAAAGTCTGTACTACTTTTTTGTGCTATAAATAATATTTTGGTAGTGTTTTGCAATGTTTATTTCAAAGAAAATTTTGGCTAGGTTCAAAAAATGCAAAATATTTTGTATTTTGTCCCTAATATTTCAGGCAGGGTCAAAGCTACAATGGTGCTGACACCAGAAAACCATTCTATGACATCTTACCTTTACAGACGTACCAAAAGTTTCTTCTTAAATCTAATAGCTGTGAGGCTATAAGTGATTTACTTTTGTGTGTTTTTGTCAGGCAGAAATTTATTTATACCCCCTTAGGGTGTAAGAGGTTAAATGAACCATATTATTTAAAACATGTTCTAATGAGTTCATTTTCATAGTTTTTTAAACAGGTTTATTTGTTTTAGTTCATCATTTAATCTATTCTATAGATCCATTCCACACAACAATGTATAAAAACTCATATTTAGTCGTATTTTTTATTTTTTATCATAAGTTGTAACCATCACCTCCTCTTGCTTAATTTATTATTTCCAGCAGTTTTTTATTTATTTAAAAATGGTTAAATAGATGATTATTTTCCTTACTTGTAATGTTTTGTAAACCGGTTTTAAATGGTTTATCCAGCTCTTCCATATGTCTGATGGACAGGGTGTTAGTTTCTTGCGATGAGTCTTTTAACGCGATATAAACCTCTCAGTTATGAATCATTCTTATTTGGAAGGGTGTCGATAATCTTATTTTAATATAACCTCTAAGCGTTCAACTTGTGCTTTAGGTCCAGGTCCAAAAAGGCCATTTAAGAAAAGCATTCCCTCGTATTTCCACTTTGATTTTAGATATAAATCTATCCCTATACAGTGATATGCATGGCAAGTCTTTAAGTTAACTGTAATTAAAACTTTACTCAAGAAACCTTCGCTTGATCCAAAAGAAAAATTACAGACCTATATCTAATCTTCCTTTCTGATCCAAAATTCTCGAAAACATTGTTGCCAATGAAATTCAGGAGCACTTACAGCATAATAAGCTCAGCTTTTAGAGCTCATCGTCACTATTGGTATTCTTGTTGTGAATTGCTGCTATATAAATAAATTGAATTGAATTTAATATTCTCATGATCTCAGAAAATTGGATTGTATCCGAACTTTTCCTGTTGGATCTCGGTTGATGCAGTTGATCAGAATATTCTATTTGAATGCTATGTAGGAATTAAGGAAACTTCTTGAGGCTAGTTTAAATCTCATTCGTCCTTAAGTTCCTATATTTATTTCACATATAAAGCCTTAAATGGCCAAGCTCCATCTGATATCAGAGATCTGATTGTTCCTTATGTTCCTAACAGAGCACTTCGCTTTAAATCAGTAGGTTTACTAGGGCAGACTTCCTGTCAGCTTTTAAGGCTAGGCTTAGGTCTTAAGGCTGAGCTTGGCTATCTCTATAGCAGGGGTCTGCAACCTTTCATATCCAAAGAGCCATTTAGCCCCGAATCCGACCAAGTAAAAGTTGTTTAGGGCCTCAAAATACTTGGAAAAAAAAGACTTAAAAAAAAAAAAGCCTATTTTTTTTTTATATCTTATATGGGAAATTAGTTGCCAACAAATTATGTATTTTTAGCTTTTAAAATAATATTAAACACATAAATTCCAAGCTCATTCAAAGAAAAAAGCTTCTAAAAACATACTTCTGGTTCTTTTAATGTCATTATTTCCAACTTGTGTTTAAGAAAACATTTAAGACTAGTACATTATTTAGCTCTTCATATACATTTTAGCCACTATTAAGAGCCGCTGTAGGGGGTCCAAAGAGCCGTATGTTGCTCTAGAGCCGCAGGTTGCAGACCCCTGCTCTATAGTAATGCTGCTATAAGTTTAGGCTGTTGGAGGACATAGAGAACACTTTTCCTCATTTTGCTTCATTTTAATTCTGTTCTCCAGTTTTGCTGTAGGTATCAGTTCAACTAACTGGATGTTCTATTTGCTTGTCATAGTAGCTTCATCTAGCCTGGTTTTTGTTTAGCTGCGACACCATCCTGGAGGGAGGCAACAGCTAGGCTTTTTAAGTGCATAGTCCTGTTTTCTCCTAAAAATAGCTTTAATTCAGCTTTTATCGTGTCAAACTTTTTTTTCCTTTCCACTGCAGCATGCATGCTCTGTGTGAGGGATTGCTGCAGCATTAACGGCACAGAGGAAGCAAATGTCTGCTGGCTCCACATGTTCGTTCAGGAGCGGTTATTCCTGCAACGTAAATGACTGGATGAGAGAACTCTGATTGAATTGTGTCTGTAAAGAGCCTTAGGATGAAAAGTTGTCAATTGGCACGATAGAAATAAGCTAAATTTTATTGAATTTAAACTGGTTTCTGGGACGTAACAAGGAGTCCTCCGGATTCCAGTGGCAAATGAACAAAATTTTAACCCACCCAGATTTGTTATCAGAACCAGGTCCACTTTGGTCAAAAATCAATTAAGACACTGGATCATCAACTTCTAAACAGTAATTTCTCAGTCATCCAGGTCATGGAGATCACAAAACAGAAATCAAAGGTTATTCCAATCTTGCTTATTTTTGGGAACGTATACTGGAGACTTTCTCAATTCAAACTACTTTCAATTATCTATAGTAAACAGAATTTAGGCTTTTAACATGTTTTAACAGGAACATTTTGGATCTTATCAAATTATCTCATGTTTATCATTAAGGATAAACATTTTATATTGAATTCAACTAGAGAGTTCACAACTTTCACCAAATATCAGAGATCTTTTCAAACTGTCAGAATTTAAAGTCCATGGACCAATGAATCTATCATTTGAATTCAGGAAAGTTCTGGTGGTTTCTTCACTTTCCGAGGGCCTCTGGAGTCAGAGGCCCGTTCCTCAGCTGTCCTCAGTTGGCCTTTAACAGAAATAACAGAAAAAAGAGAACTAATCAGAACTTTTGGTCCAGTTTCAACAGAAAACTACAAACATAGAAGCTCAGAATGGCTGAACTTTGGAGTCTTAATTCTCAGTTTAGAAAACACTGACGTCACAGCCTCGTGCGGCCCCAGTGGGGCCCGACCTGAGCCGGGATTGAGTGGGTCTCAGTGGTCAGCTGGCACTGGGAGCTGAGCAGTAAGAGCATTAAGATCTTTCAGCTTCTTGGGCCAAAGAACGAAGACAAGAAAATAAATAGAACAGACGGAGGATGATGGTGGAGATGAAGGATGATGATGCTAAGAAAGTCTGGATGCAATCCTGTCAGAAACACCAGCTTCTTCATGACAAATACCCATCAGGACCATCAGGGGGCTTTACATGTTGTCACTGTTGAACTGATCTTACCGAACGGCGCCACTTTGAACCAGATAATCCAGGAGGTCAATATCTACGTGATGTAACAGGCAGGAAAACCTGTGAAGAATCCCCCTGATCCCCCACAGCCGCCGGCCTCTGCTCAGAGTTGTTAGGTAACCGTTTTCTTCGCTCTGACGTCACACCTGAGCCGGTACACAGCCAGGAATCTGCTGGAGTTAACGAACTTTGTTTTAAAATCCTGTAACTTCCTGTTTGGCTCGTTCTTGGCTAATCTCCTTGGCCTCATCCCGTAAACGGTGGCCGGGGTTTTGCAGAACTACCTGACCACAGGACATCAGTGAAGAAGAACTGTCCTCATGCTCGGCAGCTTTCAAAATCCCCTGAAGCAAGAAATGTTTCGACACAATGAGAGGCTGCAGGTGAAGCAGTCGATCGAGTCTTGAGGGAGATTTGCTCCACCAGGAGAGGTAAACTCACCTCAATTAGATATTTAACGTCCTGATTATCTATCCATTTTTTTGCACCACAATAGTCTAGATACTCTACATAAAGATATCTATGAGAAATATTTATCTGAAGGGAAGAAAATAAGGAGGTCAAGTCAGTATTTCTATAGCACCAATTCATAAAACATCATCTTAAGACCCTTTTACAGAGACTAAGCAGGAAAAAGGATCCCAGGATGCATCAGATGGATTCTTAGGGTTCTTAGAGAAACTTTCTCTGAGTTAGAACATGTGGAAATATCAACTTTTACCTCTTTAATGTTATATCTTCATACCAGAGCCTTCATCTGTTGAAAAGTAATGGAATTATGATTACAGGCCTAATCAGGTCCAGCTTTATTAGCCAAGACTGTTTCTACAAACAACAAAACTGACGTAGACTTCTTTTTTTTTACCTGCAGAAGCGAGTGTAAATACAGAACCTCAGAAGAAATAGAAATAAGGATCAAAGGAACAGCATATATGTTGATCTGCAACGATATAAATGTATTTTCTTTTGTAAAGATATGTTAAAGGTATCCTATGCAACCGGTGTTGATTTTCCAGCGAGGCTCCCCCCAGAGGGCGAAAGTAAAAGTGCACTGTCGTAAATATGCTTAGCTGTTCTCCTGGTTTCTCCGTCAAGCCAGGCGCGGTTGTTTTGAGCTTAGCAGACAGGCGAACTCAACCAATCACCATGTCTACTGCGGTAAGTGACTATTTTGTTCCAGTTTTCGAGTTTGAAAATGTAGCATGTTTTCATACATTATTTGTTGTGCATGTGTCTAAATAACAAATATTGTAGTTAGCCAAGTTCTCGCCGTAAAGCAAGACCGACTCTCGCGAGACTTCTGAGCCTGTGGGTGCGGGCCGAGGGCTCCTGCAATTGCAAGTGCGGTATTTCCCCCACAGACCACCAGGGCGGCCGAGAAAACCTTTGTTCGACCTGAAATGACTCATTTAATCATCCAAAACTTTATGGAACACATTAATTAACTGAAAAATGTTGCAGAGTATGCCTTTAAAATGCTGAAATTATACCTATATGTATTCCCATTAGAGGAGCTGACCGCTTATAAGGTGCTTATTGTATTGTTTAGTTATTGGATCGTAAACTCTAACGCTGCTGCAGCCAAGAACCGCCAGCTGGAGTTGCAGCCAAAGCTTCGTCTGCTATAAGATGGAGCCACGTAAAGCCAGAAGGAAATTCAGCTGATCTACCAACCAGCTCCCTCTAAAGTTCACATCCTGCCAAAACAAACCGTTTGGCCGCAGCTCCACCAATCAAACTGGTAGTAGCTAAAATGACCAGTCCTTAGAGAGGTGGATGGAATCCCAGAGGAGCCAATCAGAAGCTATGGTTGATGAATAGATTTATCAATCACACAGTGGGAGAGATTTTCTGTCATCCAGACTGATCCAGAGGAAGGTGGCTCTGATCATGGTCATTGTTGATTGGTCTTTGTGGAGAAATTATTCTTTTTTTTACCAGTGGTCCAAATTAACCACAAATGTTTAGTTTGAAGTTCCCCTAAAGGTGTGTCATTGCTAGCTACACTTTGTACGCGCTAAAGAGTGACATATCTGCAGCTGACTGACCAAGGCGACCTCGTAGGGGGCACTAAACAGTTCGGTGTCTTTGTACACGACCCTGTGGTACACCTTTGTAAAGTGAACTTCTTTTCAAGTGTAGAAGAAGAGGTGAAAATGCAGATTATTGTATGAAGTCCTCCTTATAACCTTCCTCATAACATGCAGAACCTTTTCACCAACTATCAGGGGCTAGAACCCATTACCTTAAAGGAGAATTCCGGTTTTTAACACTTTTAGCCCATTTTCTGTAGTGTCCAGGATGAAATCGAATGATCGACACCAAAATTTTGACAATTGGTCCTGTCTCTGCTTTTTGGCTCATGCAGAATCCCCCCCTGGCTGCTTCAGAATGGCTTCCATAGAGCATGTCCGATAATGTCCTTAAAACAACCTTAAACGTTCTTTTTTTAAAATATGCTACTCACCGGGTCGTCAGCGCTGTTCAATGACGTTCCAAAAAAAGTTTCGTGAAGAAAAACCGTTCCTGTCTTGTTTTATTTAGCATTTTGTAAATCCCAGAACTATTTTTTCTGATACATCACAACCGCTTATAAACTTCCGCTTCCCGTTCGAATCTGAAGCGTTGCACACTCCAGACCACTAGTTGGCGACGGTATCCTCTACCATCAAACTCAAAGTCCAATATGTCCTCCTCAAGAATCCACCTTTCGTATTCCATTTTCAGAGTTTTTTAAAGTGTTTAACAGAGACGTTAGCACCTCGACGTCGGAGTACACAGAGTGAAGCGAAAAGACTACAACTGTGTAAACAGGCCCCATTTCCGTTTCCGGTGGCGGAGGGATATTGACTATTCCAACAGAACTCAATGGGATTTACAAAATGCTAAATAAAACACTACAGGAACGTTTTTTCTTTACAAAACTTTTTTTGGAACGTCATTGAACAGCGCTGACGACCCGGTGAGTAGCATATTTTAAAAAAAGAACGTTTAAGGTTGTTTTAAGGACATTATCGGACATGCACTATGGAAGCCATTCTGAAGCAGCCAGGGGGGGATTCTGCATGAGCCAAATAGCAGAGACAGGACCAATTGTCAAAATTTTGGTGTCGATCATTCGATTTCATCCTGGACACTACAGAAAATGGGCTAAAAGTGTTAAAAACCGGAATTCTCCTTTAAGATTCCATGCCCAATGCCCTAACCACTAGGCTGCCACTCCCGAAAGCAGGCATTAGCGTGAAGGATCATGCCTAAGAACCGACACTGGCAGATCCCCCCAGCTCGGGTACGGACCCAGGCTTCTTGTTTGCAGGACGGGTGACTTACCACTTGAACTACACTGGAAAAAATGCCTTCTAAAAAATAAGAAAAAAATATACCGTTTTAAGTAAATAATTGCTTATTTTGAGCAAAATAATCTGCCAGTGCAGCAAGCAAATGAGACTTGGTAAGATTTCTTAAAGCAAGAACATAATACGGCGTTCCCTTTTAAGGCACACTGCAAAAAATAGAAATCTCAATAAGTAATTTTTTTCTTAAAATAAGTGCGTTTTTCCTTGAATTGAGGGGGTAAGTAAGACACTTTGCCAATGGAACAAGACAATTTCCTTTTAAAATAAGAAAAAACAATTTTATTGTCTTATTTCAAGTAAATATTATCTAACTATCTTATTTTAAGAGTAAAAATACTCATTCCATTGGCAGATCATCTTATTTACCTGCTCAAATTAAGGGTAAATATACTTAATTTAAGAATTTTTTACTTATTTCTTGATTGTTTTTGCAGTGCAGAGCTTCTATTATAATAAGCATATGTATGATGTACAGTAGTTTAAATGTAGTGTAGTTTACTTTGTTCTGCAAACAGCGAATGGTCCACTGGTGAGGTTCAGAATCTCAAAGCTAAACCATAAATGACAATCTCAATAACCCGATCAATTTGAATGCAATCAGATTTGATTAGCTGGAATATCTTAATGAGATGGGGTCAGTTCTTAAAACAGGTTAATACTGATCGTCTTATTGTCTTGAAACAAGTAAAAATGTGCTCACAGTCTAAATGTTAACGTGACACAGTCCGCAATGTGTGCTATTTTAAGAAAAAAGCTGCTCAGAATTAGTTTTATTATCTAGTTAGGATGAGAAAGGTGAATTTTCTTAAAATAAACCAAATAATCTTAACAATCTTCAGTCTTACTAAGAAAATACATTGAAAAACAATTGTAATAAGACCAAAATGCTTAATTCAAGTTTATTACACTTGTATAGATTTTCCTTTTTTGCAGTGTACACTGGATAAAATCGAAATCTAGATAAGTCATTTTTTTCTGAAAATAAGCGCATTTGTTCTTGAATTGAGGAAGTAAAAGAGACATTTTGCCAATGGAACAAGACAATTTACACTTAAAATAAGAAAACACAATCGCATTGTCTTATTTCAAGTGCATTTTATTTAACTATCTTATTTTAAGAGAAAAATACTAATTCCATTGGCAAACTATCTCATTTACCTACTCAATTAAGGGTAAATACACTTAATTTAAGAACTTTTTACTTATTTCTAGATCGTTTTTCCAGTGCAGCCGCTAGTCTTGTCCTTTTAGACTAAGGGTTTTAGTTTTTTCTGCAGCGGTTCAGTGTGAGCTTCTAGTTTGAGCTCCTAATCTAGGTTACAGCCTCATATCCAGGTCCTGACTCCCAGTTAGAGCTCCCAGTCTGGGCCATAGCTTTAAATCCCAGTCCAGACTCCCAATTTGAGCTACTGGTTTAGCAGGAACACCAACAGGCTCAGGTGAACTTGTTGTTGGATTACTTTGTCTCGCCGTCTGCATTGCGACGCCTCTTAACTGTGGGCCCATAATGATGAAGCGTTAATCTGTCGGTACGCCTCCCACATCAGACCAACCGGATCACACCTGAGAGGTGAGATCACTCCTCCCACACAGCCTGCTCCTGATTGGCTGCCAGGTCGGGACTTAATAACGTCTGCTCATCAATCACAGGCAGCTCCGACGACAGACAGGGTAATTACTGGGCTGAACATCACACATCGGGACTTTTATTGATTCAATCAGTCAGAAGATTAAAGAGCTTTCCAGAGACTCGCTGCCAGGCCTCGCACACAGCGCTTTATTTGTTTTCCACAGATTGTTTTCTGCACCACAATTACAGCTGTGGGCTGCAGGGAGAGCTGTGGGATTTAACAGGACAGTGGTGAACCGCAGAGCTGCACATCAGCCAATGACAAGATCATGGAAACACTGTGAGCAGCTGGGAGGCGGCCTTCCAGGGGGAGCATAAACACCCTCTCACATTTCCTCCTTCTCTCTTCACAGATCTTCATCATAACCCTGGCTGTGGATCCACCGCTCGGTTAGTCTCTGCCTCCAGGGCAGGTGGGTTCTGCATCCTTAAACCAGTACCAGTGACTGGTATCCAACTGGTGGCTCCACACCTCCAGCTGGTAACACGTCTACAGGGTGTACAGAAAAAAAAAACAAAGCTGGAGAATTATGAATTAAATCTAACAAACATTTGTCTGAAATAAAGTATTAAACATAGGGATGCAGAATATAATGGGCCCCCTATCAGTATCGGCCTTAACACTGAATATCGGACTTGGCCACCCCACCGATATTTAACCCGATATTTGATCAGCTTCTGAGTTAAAAAGTAAAATAAAAATACTACTTCTTCAAAAACGTCTTTTTTTCAGACTTAAAAACTTCTAAAGACGAGGGAAAAAATATTGATCCATTAAAATATCCCAATATCTTCATATGCTGATATATTGCCATTTAAAAACACCATATCAATCTCTTTTACTAATGAAATATTGCTATATGTCATCGTTATGCTACGAAATCCCCCGAAAATTCACCAAATGTTGCCATATTTTTATATGTTGATATATTGACGCGGTATCGATCTATTTTACTGACAAAATCTCACAAGAATTTGCAAAATATCACGAGAGTTTGTAACAGAACGATGAAATTTCACCAGATTTTGAAAGTAAAATAGATCGATACCGCGTTTTTAAAAATCAATTTGATATCAGCATATGAAAATATATTTGAGTTTATTATTTTTCAAAGTGTCAGAAATGGATAACAAAACTGCTATTTTCAATGACTACTTATTTTTGTCCAGCTTTAACATCGGTATCGATATCGGTTATCGGCTACATGGGTTTTAAAATATCGGATATCGGATATCGGCCAAAATCCCAATATCGTGCATCCCTAATTAAACAAGTAATATTAAATAATTTAAAACTTTCACAATTAAAATATCACATCGAAATGAATAAATAATACTAATAATTTATGACAAAAATATTCTTGCTTTTTGTACAATAATTTATTTCGTATATTTGTTACTTGAATTAAGTATTATGTCTTGGATTAATCAGCAGTTATATTTTTAACTTCCTTTTTTATCAAATGAATGGACCCGTCTACACTGGATTCTGCTTCTTCCAGGTGTTTTGGTTCCCTGCTGGTTGAACAGAGAAAATGAATCAGTTTCCAGATCTTCATTTCATCTGAGGAGCAGGCATGGTGAAGATGAAGTCAGCGTGGACTCCTTCTAAGCTCCTATAATTCTTCTTTCTTTCATCAGTTTATTTCCATTTTAGCGTTACTTACTGCAGTATTTTGATGAAGAGCACGGATTTAAACATATTTCAGATAAACTGGATGTTTCTGGATATGTGGCTGTGAAACAGATGGGAGACCTTCTGGAGAACATCAGGAGCTCTGCAGAACCACAGAGGTTACTGAGATGAGCTCAGGAAACCTGCCTGCTGCTTAACGGAGCACAGCTGATTTCAGTGAGGCCTTCACTGAGTGCAGGGATTTAGAGCTCAGATAAGGAGGCATCCTTAATGCATTTTGCTTCGCTTCTGTCTCCTCTCCTATGATGACCTTTGACCTGTAAAAGTTTTTTCTGCCGCTAACTACTGCCACCACCTAAAGGGCAGCGATAACAGAGCGACATTAATCTGAATGAGACTCCAGAAGCCAATGAGATGTTTCCTCCAAAACACGAAATATGAGGATGTTTCATCTGTTAGGGATCAGAGGTTCTGTTCCTCCCTGAAGAGGAACCACAGACCAACCTTGGCCAGTTTCAGAGACCAAATGAAGGATATAGAGAGAAATACAGAAACATATTCCAGCTAGACTTCAGGATGAACTTAGAACACAGAAATCATCTCTGATGTTTCCTTTGGTGTCTCTTTTTCATGATAGCTAATTTATTTAAAATAACATGCAGAGAAGAAGTTGCTCCTTTTACAAAATAAGTAGTTTGTGAAGGGGAGTGAATTAGATGGTTGCTCTTTGCAATATTTTCTGCAATACACAGGAGATAAAACGGGAAGAGATTCTTCAAAATGTATTACTCCATTATCTGATAGTGATCTGCTGAACTGAAACCTTATGGGGAGAAGAACTCTGTTAAAGTAAGTTTAAAAAATATAAACAAAGTGGTCAGATATTAAAGTATTGTGAGATAACACTATTGTTTCTTCACAATCTGTGCCATATGTCAGCACAGGGTCCAAAGCATGAAGATGAGAATGTGTGGGTTAGTACACATTTTGAATTAAGTCAATCAGGTGCATTTAACCTATCATCACAATGTTGGCATGTTGAATGTTAAAATCCCACGCTATAATAACATTGCTAGTATTTAACACTAAATCAGATAGGAACTATGAACAATGATCTAAAAAGGACAAAAGTTACAAACAGAAGAGGTTTGTGGAATTTACAATTCAGATGTAAACTAAGGGTTAACAACAACTCAGACTGAAGGACTGTTGCTACGACTCCTCCTCGCCGACAATTTATGGGCATGTGAAAATTTTAGTAACTAGATTGAATTTACTCATTTATATCAACATTGTCCTCTTGCCACAGCCAGGTTTCTGTAAGACTCAATGCATTTATCTGATTATCACAAATCAAATGATGACTAACAAACTGTCTGAGGAGAGAAATCCTATGTTCAATAAAACATGTTTATTTTGTTTAATTGTATGCTATACTGAAGCTATAGTAGTTTAATTTATTCTGATTTACTCCTTTTCTAATTTATTTGGCACTGTCTGGCAGTGGTGTCAAAATTACACACATTTGTTTCTTAAGTAAAAGTATAGATACTGCAGTTTAAAAACACTCTGGTAAAAGTTGAAGTATCAACTTGACCTCTTTACTCAAGTAAAAGTGAAAAAGTATGTGCTTCAAAAACTACTCTGTGTATAAAAGTATAAAGTAACCTTTAAAAAAACAGCCAGACGCCACTATATGAACAGAAAGCTAAATTTTTCTAATATTTCTATAAATTCTGTGAGATAGGGCCAAGGATGAGGGATGTCTGGTTGGTCTCCGTCTCCCGATACGCTCTCGCCTGTGTCCGACCTTTCAGACATTTCAGCATCTTTTTCTGAATCCCACATTGTAGCATGGCATAGACAATTCACGTTAGCAGTTTGAAGAACACCTGCTGGCTTCTGATGGTTTCCTTTAGCTAACCAATGAGTGTTTGCCTTCTATGACTCATCCAATCACACTAGTTTTCACTAGATGTGGGCGGAGCCAATGATCTGCATTGGATGGAGCACATGACGGGAAATAAAGATTTACAAACATTAAACCGACCACATCAACCAGTAAAGGTCGGGAGACATTTTTAATGATCTGTTACTTTAAAAAGAATTTAACACTGAAAATAAAATTAGGTGTTATACATTGAATTTTTAAATAAAAAAAAAATATATAGTTAACAAAAAAATTTTTTGTTTTCTTTTCTTTCTTTTTTCTGTCTTAATGTTGGCAGTGGGCTTTAGGCTGCCCTGCAAGGCTTTAAACCTGGGTTTAACCGGAGACTAAGCCATTCTCAAGCACATATCAAGGAGCTCATTTTGAGCCTGGATCCAGATTTATTGTTGATTCTGTTCATGGTGGAGAATCCTGCTTCACAGCAGCAGGTTGAGCCAAACATCCTCTAAATGTGCAGGCTCCGCTCCGGTCCGGCCAGGTCAGGATCCTCTAATCGCACCAAACAGGAGAAAGAACGGCGAGAAGATCCAGTTTGTCAAATTAAAATATAGTAACAACAGATCGGTAATAACTACAAATTAGAGCATAATCCTTATATATTTAAAAAAAACTAACACTGTTTATTTAAAAGATTAGATGCAAACTATTGGTTCTTCAACAGACCAGGAAGCAGATTTCTCATCTCCATCAGAAACTGAACATCTGCTGGATGCTGATGGGGATTATTTAATCTGTCACATTAAATTAAGCATTCATTTCTGCATGTTTTGCTCCTACTAATTTAATGATAATATGGCGCGTGCTCTCCTCGAGCTCCGAGGAGAATTTGGGAGGAAAAGCGGCTTTGCTTTGCACATGGGGTCTGCATTAAACCGCAGCCAAGAGTAACGAGTAACATTGGTTTTAAAAATGTAATGAATAGAAAGTACAGATACTTGTGCGAAAATGTAATGAATCAGAAGTAAAAAGTAGGAAGAAAAATAGGTCATGGAGTAAAGTATAGATACCTAAAAAGTGTACTTAAGTACAGTAACCAGTGTTGTGGTCAAGACCACCTAACCCGAGACCAAGACAAGACCAAGACCAGAGTGTATCGAGACCGAGACAAGACCAAGACTTTTAGGGTCCGAGACCAAGTCAAGACCAAGACCGAGGGAAGTGGAGACCAAGTCAAGACCAAGACTTTTAGGGTCCGAGACCAAGTCAAGACCAAGACCGAGGGAAGTGGAGACCAAGTCAAGACCAAGACCGAGGGAAGTGGAGACCAAGTCAAGACCAAGACTTTTAGGGTCCGAGACCAAGTCAAGACCAAGACCGAGGGAAGTGGAGACCAAGTCAAGACCAAGACTTTTAGGGTCCGAGACCAAGTCAAGACCAAGACCGAGGGAAGTGGAGACCAAGTCAAGACCAAGACTTTTAGGGTCCGAGACCAAGTCAAGACCAAGAGCGAGGGAAGTGGAGACCAAGTCAAGACCAAGACTTTTAGGGTCCGAGACCAAGTCAAGACCAAGAGCGAGGGAAGTGGAGACCAAGTCAAGACCAAGACTTTTAGGGTCTGAGACCAAGTCAAGACCAAGAGCGAGGGAAGTGGAGACCAAGTCAAGACCAAGACTTTTAGGGTCCGAGACCAAGTCAAGACCAAGAGCGAGGGAAGTGGAGACCAAGTCAAGACCAAGACTTTTAGGGTCCGAGACCAAGTCAAGACCAAGACCGAGGGAAGTGGAGACAAAGTCAAGACCAAGACTTTTAGGGTCCGAGACCAAGTCAAGACCAAGACCGAGGGAAGTGGAGACCAAGTCAAGACCAAGACCAGCGCCAGTATGTGACAATTAAATGTGAAACTAAATATGAAATTAAATGTGATCAAAATCACTAAAATTGATCTAAAAGACCCACATTCGCATAAAAACACCTCGATATTTAACACACATGCTTTTCTCTCAATGTTGCTTTACAAATATATTCTTTGTGATTTAAATAGCCGATTTATAACCGATGATTTGGCCGACATCTTATCCCGTTCTCAGACAACCACTTGTGACGTTCAATCGAAGTGCTGCAGCCCGCATGCAGGTGAAAGGTGGTGGGCGGGACAGCGGGAAAAAACAAAGCAAAAAAAAACATGCATTTACCAATGAGACAGGTTATTGCTTGGATTTGAATCCAAGCATCCAATAAAAAGAAGGATCTTAAAGAAACTGATAATATTCTGATGATTAGCGTTATTTCCACAGTTGTGGTCTTGACCGGTCTTGAAATAAAATGCCGAGTCCTCAGCGCCCGAGACCGAGACGAGACCATCAAAAAATGGTCTAAAGACCAAGACCAATCTCCAGTACTACAACACTGACAGTAACAAAGTATTTGTACTTTGTTACTTGACACCTCTGCTGTCTGGATAAGATGATGGGTTAGTTACAGTAGAAATCTGAGCTGTCAGGGTTTTTGCAGACTAAGAAAGAAGAGCTGCAGCATCCAATGGGGGATTGATGCCGTCTCTCCGGATATTAGACCAGGTATTCCCCCCAACATTTTGCTAACTATCAACTTGGCCCATATCGATTTCACCACCTTGACTAGACAACCAGTGTTTGAATGACACGGACTGGTCCAAGTATCACTGAGAATTAAATAAACTGATTTGACAGAGAATGAGCACATTCAGGCAGGTGTCTGGGTTCTGAACAGCTTGCCCCTCCCTCCCTCTCTATGGTGAACCTCTTTCTGAAAGCAGAATTTGATTTTAAGTTGCTTTTGTTAACTTAAACTCATCTAGGTAGCGTTAATCAGAGTCCTTTTAGTTTCTAATGCACTTTTTCAGTTTCTCTTTAGCTTTTAAATGGGTCTTTTTTTCTGGTGATTTTGATGAGTTTCTGTTTCAGTCAGTTCTGCTTCTCTTTGGTCACATGGTGATATTTTTATAGCAGAATGAAGAAGCAGGAGATGGGGTTTATTTGCCCATGTTTTACTGAAGAACAGATGTTTTCTGTGTTTCCCACTGTTCCAGGCTTTACACATGAAATAAGATGAAATCTTCCCGGTCACTGCTGGTTAAACATTGGCATTGCAGCTAGAATATTTTCCAGTTTGACTGACAGCAAGTGAGAGTTAGGAACAGCTGACTGACCCCAGAGAAAAACAGGAGTTGTCTGTCTTTAATCAGAGATGTAATTTAGTTTGGAGGGATGCTTTATGAGCCTGTGAGTGGCCAGTAATAACTTTGGTATGTTGTTGTCATGTGGTGATGTAGCTGCAACCACAGCTTGATTTAAAAAGGAGGAACTGTGCAACCACAGAAATGTAACTGTGAAAAAGAAAGAGAAGGAACCACTGCATGATGGACTGTTTGCTTTAATCAGACTTTATACAACTTCTGTATTGGATGCATATTAACAAACAGGATGAGTCCTTAATTTACAGCAGGAAAATAAGGGCAGAACATATGATGCTTTAGCTCATCAGCGTATTAATAACCATCCCTAATGTTTAACTTCTTCCAGACAACCAATGATGCCATTCTCTCCTTTTTTGTTCCTGGTTCTGGTTCCTGAATACTTCTTCTTCTTGTGGTTTCCCATGGTCTCCTTGGAGAAGATTTGGTCCTGCAGGCTGCAGATGTCGCTCAGAAATCTCTGTTGATCTTTTCCATATCGCAAAAGAGTAGATCCATGTCAGTAGCTTGATCTGAACTCTTACCATCAGATCCTGGCTGCAAGGAATGGATGCTCCTTTTCCATCAGACATCTGGAGATCTGATCGTTCTGCTTGATGGTCTTGTATTAAACCATCAGGAAGTAAAGAGCTGCAGCATCACCGTTGCAGTGCTGTGAATACGGCCTCTCCTTGCTTCTCTATGGCAGCTTGGCTGCTGGTTGCAGTTACCCGCAGCGCCAGTCGTGTCACTTGTGAGTCTTATTTCCTCATCCTGCCACTAGTATCCTTAAGAGTTTAGCATAGCGGTCAGATTATGTTACGACTCTGTTTGGGCCCAAAGCCAGTTTTCATGTTAGTGACAGTTAGGGACGTAAATATGAAGTAATAACCACCTCTGGTCTGGGGAGAGCCATTTTCCTACAGCAGCTAGTAAAGTCCTGATCATCAGAGGGTTTGCATGTCTTAAAACCGGTGTTTGTTGGCACTGAGCAGATTTTCAGGGGCACAAAGAGCAATTGACCAGACGATGTGTGCAACCGTTTTTTCTTTGTTTGCTTTCATTAAAGGAATAGTACACCCAAAACATGATTAGCCTTCATTTTCTACTCCCCCCCATGCTGAACAACACTCTGGAGTACTTTTTTGATATCTCAAATGCATCTGGAGATCTGGGAGGCTTCTTGCTGTCTGCTGACATTCAAATAATGGAGGTCTATGGCGCCCGAGGCAGAAAGGTCCATAAAAGTCCACAAAAAACGTGTCAATATTCCTCCATACTGCTCGTCCAATGTATTCCAAGTGTCCTGAGTGGGTAGCGTCCAGAATTTACTCGAAACAAAGTCATTTAGAATGTTTTTAGAGCACAAACAGTAGTGTATAGGATTTCCTGAAAGCGCGTTCACGACGCTACGGAAACCACGGCAGACCAAACCAGATGAAAGTGCGCATTCAGCTCGGCAAAGAACTCATGCTCTTCCTCAACACTGAAGTCCTCAGACATTTTTCTTTCGTTGTTTCTTTCTTTGCACGGGTAAACAGCACATTTCTTCTTCTACGCTTGCATTATCGGCAGAGCAGACGCTGAATGCGCACTTTCATCTGGTTTGGTCTGCCGCGGTTTCCGTAGACTCGTGAACACGCTTTCAGGAAATCCTATACACTACTGTTTATGCTCTAAAAACATTCTAAATGACTTCGTTTCGAGTAAATTATGGACGCTACCCACTCAGGACACTTGGAATACATTGGACGAGCAGTATGGAGGAATATTGACACGTTTTTTGTTGACTTTTATGGACCTTTCTGCCTCGGGCGCCATAGACCTCCATTATTTGAATGTCAGCAGACAGCAAGAAGCCTCCCAGATCTCCAGATGCATTTGAGATATCAAAAAAGTACTCCAGAGTGTTGTTCAGCATGGGGGTGAGTAGAAAATGAAGGCTAATCATGTTTTGGGTTTACTATTCCTTTAATATGCAGATCATTTTCTAATGACCAAACCAGGCGAATATCTACTCACTGTTCAGTCACTATAAATCTAACGTTACTTAAGATGGCACCAAATACAACACACTTGTGAGTCATTCCAGAAAATGCAAAGAGCACTAGAAGTGAGTTTTTAAAATATTTAATCATTTATATCAACCTAATACGTTCCTCTCCACCACTGAGCCCACCTGTCTGCACCTGAGCGTTTCTGTCTGAGCTCGCTGCTGGACTCTGAACCTGCCTGAAAACTCTGTGGATTCCTGGAACCCTGGATCTGTTCCTGTTTGGATTGGAACCCCTGGTTTGATCTCAGAACAGTCCTGTTCTGGACTGTTTCCTGGACCTGGATCGGTCTCCTGCCTGCTCACTGGGGTAGCTGCATTGGTGACGCTCTGGACGCCTCAGCTCCGCATCTCGCTGGCAGTGCATCAGCTGATCCTGCCTCTCCAGAGAGGATGGACTGAACTGTGGAACCAGGTAAGTGACTCAAACAGACAATAATCTTCTGTCAGATCATCATGGTCACTTACCTGTGTTTCTCCTTGAACCAGAGTGCCAGTGATGCTTAGTGTCCCGCCCCCTTGCAACCGCTGCATATCTGCTCATCCACAGCTTCGCGTTCCATTTCTGTCTTTTATTTTTCTCATTCAACATTTTTAAACTTCCCACTGTCTGTCTGTCTGAATAATAGATCCATCAGTCCCATTTCATGACAGAACCTGAATGTGTTCCAGCTGTTCTGAAGCTTAAAAACTCCTCTTCATCGCTCTGTGTCGATGCAGCAGGCTGGTTTTGTGCTTTTCTCAAGATAACATTATGAACCCATAAACACATTAGTTTAAAACTCCAATGTTAACTCACACCAGAGGAAAGGAGAAGTTTCATGCTTGCAGCCAGTAGTCCCAGCTGCCTCTCGTCCTGCAGAGGACCAATAAACAACAAGCTGAGTTCAACAGCCTGGAGTTCCAGCCTCAAACCTTTTGTCCAATGTTCACTTCCTGCAGGATTTTAATCCTGCTGTTTGTTTAGAGGACAACATTCCTGCAGCATCAGTAATCATAGAAGACACGATAGCTCCTGTCGGACAGGGCTGATGAATGGTGACTCTTTGCTGGATGTACACTGTATGAAAAGTAGCACGCCTATTAACATCAGGGAGCAACACGGTATGTGAACGCACCGCCGTCAGAGCGGAGTAGCAACCACACTGCAGTCATATGCATTCACATGGATGCAAGTAAAGTGAATACTACATTAGAACAACAAAAACAAACAGTGAGTCAGACACGTCGATTTTTCTCTGAAACTCTTCATGGAGCAACAGGAGCTGAAAATGGTGCACTTTCTGCTGACTTTAAATCAACCGGATAAAGTGAGGAACCAACATTAAGAGGAGACATGAGTCATGCAGCTCTCTAAGGGTCATGAAGCTTCTGTCTGTCCCTCCCTGCTCTTTGTCACCAACGGAAACAGCTCAGAGGTCACTGGGAGGGTCAGGGTTAGAGTCCACCTACTCTCTGATGACGGATCACTGGTCACCGTGGAAACCACAACATGGATGGATGGATGATGGATGGATGGATGATGGATGGATGGATGGATGGATGGATGGATGGATGGATGGATGGATGGATGGATGGATGGATGGATGGATGGATGGATGGATGGATGGAGGATGGATGATGGATGGATGGATGGATGGATGGATGGATGGATGGACGGACGGATGATTGATGGATGGATGATGGATGGATGGATGGATGGATGGATGGACGGATGGATGGACGGATGGATGATGGATGGATGGATGGATGGATGGATGGACGGACGGATGATTGATGGATGGATGATGGATGGACGGATGGATGATGGATGGATGGATGGATGGATGGATGGATGGACGGATGATGGACGGATGGATGATGGATGGATGGATGGATGGATGGATGGATGGATTGATGGATGGACGGACGGATGATTGATGGATGGATGGATGGACAGATGGATGGACGGATGATGGACGGATGGATGGATGGATGGATGGATGGATGGAGGATGGATGGATGGATGGATGGATGGATGGACGGACGGATGATTGATGGATGGATGATGGATGGATGGATGGATGGATGGATGGATGGATGGACGGATGGATGGATGGACGGATGATGGACGGATGGATGGATGGACGGATGGATGATTGATGGATGGATGGATGGACGGATGGATGGATGGACGGATGATTGATGGATGGATGGATGGATGGACGGATGGATGGATGGATGGATGGACGGATGATTGATGGATGGATGGATGGATGGATGATTGATGGATGGATGGATGGATGGATGGATGGACGGACGGATGATTGATGGATGGATGATGGATGGATGGATGGATGGATGGATGGATGGATGGACGGATGATGGACGGATGGATGGATGGACGGATGGATGATTGATGGATGGATGGATGGATGGATGGATGGACGGACGGATGATTGATGGATGGATGATGGATGGATGGATGGATGGATGATTGATGGATGGATGGATGGATGGATGGATGGACGGACGGATGATTGATGGATGGATGATGGATGGATGGATGGATGGATGGATGGATGGATGGACGGATGATGGATGGATGGATGGATGGACGGATGGATGGATGGACGGATGATGGACGGATGGATGGATGGACGGATGGATGATTGATGGATGGATGGATGGACGGATGGATGGATGGACGGATGATTGATGGATGGACGGATGATGGACGGATGGATGGATGATGGATGGACGGATGGATGGATGATTGATGGACGGATGGATGGACGGATGATGGACGGATGGATGGATGATGGATGGACGGATGGATGGATGGATGGATGGACAGACAGACAGATGGATGATGGATGGATGGATGGATTGTTTCCTTGACAACAATAATGTCTATTCTATTCTATTCTATTCTATTCTATTCTATTGTGGGACCCCTAAGCCCAGGCCTGAGGTCCCAGCAGGACTTCAGAGGACTTTGTTCCGGATTGTTCTTTGTGTTTCTGACCTTCAGAGGATGACGTAGAGGGTTGTGTAGATCTTTGTGCTCCATGCAGCTGCTTATGTAACGGATCTGAGGGTTTCTTTGCAGCCGTGAGGGGCCGCCACGCGCTCCCTAAGAGGATTTAGGCTCTGCAGCCTCTGTTGTTCTCCATCCTTCCTTCTGTCCATCCTGAGCCTGTTCTCTGCTCAAACAGAAGATCACAGTTTACTGCTTCCTCCTATATCACAAGTTCTGCTTCAAATTAAAAAAGGACCCAGAACAGGTTGCAGGTTGGTCACATTGGAGACAATAGCTGCAGGTTGGACTGACACTGAGATGTTTGTGTGAATTCCATCTAATGATCAGTTAGAGTTATGAACATGATTTATGTTCTTCAGAATCCAGTTTTACAGGATTTCCTTTTTGTTAACCCACCAGAACCCTGCAGGACCAAACATTGCTGTAATTGCAGGATCTCCTAAGGGATCATTGGGATCCTATGGAGACCTTGAAGGGACGGTTTGTTCTATTAGCTTCCAGTGGTTTTATTTCCTCATCAGCATCAGCAAGGGAACATAAAAAAGGGAGAAGGTTCTATTGATGAACATAGAAGAAAAAAACAGAGGAATTGGGAAAAAATAAGACTGAGAAGAAGCGCCACATTTCATGCTTCTCTTATTCGAAGATTTTGATGAGTTCTGGTTCTGTGTGGGTTCTTCAAGAAGGACAGGTGCAGGACCATTTCTCTCCATGATGGATCTCTGTATGTTCTTGGGCCAAGATTGTCCTCCTATAGGACGGCTGCAGCAGAAAGCTGCTGTTGCCCCCCCCCCCAATTACTAATCTCCAGAAGGTGAGGCCAGCAGCATGTGACTGGAGGTCCGATGGACCACAGCGGCCTGTTTGTTCCACCAACATGATGTTCATACATGGTTCTGCGCTCTTTGGGCCTTCCTATATTCCTCTGGGTATAGAAAGAGGAAACCCTGAATGTCACGGCGGGCTGGAGGTTTGACAGGAGGACCCAAATCCAGACTGAAGCTTAAGAAGATTATTTGAAAATGTATTATCCCAAAAAAATTCAACAATAGCAAAAATCCAAAAACTTAAATCCACACAATCGAAAAAGGCTGAAAACCAGGGATACGCACAACAAGTGGCAAAGAAATGACGACCAACCAGCCCAGAGTGACTGAGCAGGAGGTGTATATATGGGAGAGGGAAACAAAGACCAGGTTAATCAGCAGATTGGGAGCAGGTGTGAACAGAGGAGTCTAGAAGGGAGCAAGGAGAAGGAGACTGACACAAGAGGGCAGCAGAGAGTAAACCAGAAACACCTAAGAACTCAAATACAATAAAAGAAATAACTAGAATAACATAAAATGGAGAAAAAAAAATGAAAACTGAAATATAAAACTTGAACAGAACCAAACCATGACACTGAGGGACAAAGAGTGTTGTTGGGAACAGGTTACTGAATATATTATGGTTGGCAGTAAAGGAATAATATAATATATTATTAAAGTTACTACGGTGGGTAACAACCTGCGCTGAACAACACACGACCAACAGCCTAAATAAAGAGGAGATTTGTTGTTGTTTAATTAATAAGATGGTTTTAGAACAATAGAAGAAGAAGACGGTGGCGATACAGCTTCAAGTGGCTCTGTTCGAATTCATGGGCTGCGTCCCCTGAAGGCCAGATTCGAAGGCCGATGACGTCATAGCGCGGCGCCGAGGTCTGGTCGGATTCCAAGACTCCTCATTATGCGACCTGAAAATGCGTCCTTCTTTTAGCCCGATTTTAAGGACGGGTTCGATGTATCCTCGCTATCCTTGGGTATCCCAGGACTCATTGCGAGACCAAGCAAGCCGTGATCAGAGGAAAAAGGAAAATGGCGCCGATCAGTGGATTATATTTAATTGAAAGTTCAATTAAATATAATCCAGTCAGTGAATAGTTCCGTCTGAAATGAATGAAAATAGTTGTTTTAATGGTTATTGAGTCAGATATGTGGCGGTAAGGTTCTGCATTTTTTATTTTATCTTATTTTTTTCCTACTTGCTTTGATTCTGTTTAATTTTCCTAAATCGTAATCGTGTAAAGCACTTTCCATTGTCTTTGTACTGAATTGCACTATACAAATAAATCTGCCTTGCCTTTAAATCACAAAGGAACACATTTTCACTCATTACTTTTAACAGGCGTCAGACACTAGCTACGTTTACATGCGCAAAATTTCCCCGATCCGATCCAAACCTTGGTTGATCGGAAATTCAAAATCTCCGTTTACATGGACACTAAATGAAATGATCCGATCATGACGTGTGTATACATGTACCAAGCGTTGGATCAGATTAAATCTTTTAAGCATGCGCAGAACTTCCTGCCAAACTTGGCAGTTCTGTCTGCGTCTGGTTTTTGGGAGGCCTGACAAACGATGCGCTCGGAGCGAGCGGAAAGAAAAAAGGAGAGAGGAGGAAAAAAGCGGTTGGCAGCGAAATGTCCGAGAGAAAATGTAGAGAATGAGCGATTGAACCGGCGTGGGAGAGCGAGTGGGCTGTGGAGAGGAAGAAGAGGAAGAGGAGGAGGATAAACTCCTGCTTCCTGCAGCTTTAAATGAACTTGAGTGTATAAGTCGGCGTTCCTAGACTCCCCCCGCCATGTTGTTCACAGCGAGAGCGAGAGCGACCGGTGGTTTCCTGTTGTTGACAAGGCGGAAAACGTAGCGCTGACGTCGCACACATGCGCAGTGAAGATTATTTTACTCTTCAGATCCGAATGGGCGTTTACATGGACGCCAATCGGAAGGACGCCGATCGGCAAAAACCACCTCTCTCTTTCGGAATTAAATTTAGATCCGATCGGACCGAATCGGATTAGAATCTTCAGTCTGACATGTTTACATGAAACATTTTTGATCTGATCAGGCCTTCAATCCGATTAGTTGTTTCCATGTAAACGTAGCTACTGACTTCCTCACTTTAGACCTTTAGGTGGCGGTAATGCTCTTAAACTGGGTTTGCTGCTACAGAGAAGGTAACTGCAGCTAGTGTGCAGAGCCATGCATGAGATCAGAGCTAAGAGCTTTTCCACACACACATCTGTCATCAATGACCCCTGACCCCCCCACCATGGACTGTTCTCCCTGCTGCCCTCTGGGAAGAGGCTTCAAAGCATCCGATGCAGGTCCAGCAGATTCCAGAATTTCTTCCCAACTGCCGTTAGACTGCTGAATAAAATTTAAAAAAAAAAACTGAATGTTGGAAACTGTAAATCATATAGTCGCATGTTTACATTTATCACTGCTGCACTTTAAAAAATGAAAATGTCTTAAGAGCTGAACGAAATTTCATTTTATATACACTCTGTGTACAAAATGATGATAAAGTTGTCAGAGTCTTGGTCTGTTTGTTCCTGTTGATTTTAGAGAAATGGCATTTCTCTAGAAGTTCCTCAGAGCTCCCCTTATACCGGAGCCTGTTGCAGAGCAGCAGAAGCGGAGGCGGCGTCCTCCTCGGGGCTTCCCGCTGAAGCGGAGGCGCCGTCCTCCTCCGAGGTTCCTGCAGCATTGGAGACGCCGGCCTCCAGAGCGTCCGCCTTGCCTCCGGCCCCACGGCCGGCCTCCAGAGACTTTTCGTTGCCCTCGCCCACCCTGGGTGGGTTTGTTTTTTTTGTTTTCAGACTCTGTTTTGTTTTCGTGCCTGCCTCCCTAGTTCCCCCTCTGCCCACCCTGGGTGGTTTCTGGACATTTTAGGGCGTCTGGGATCCGCCCTTAAGTGGGGGGTATTGTCAAAGTCTTGGTCTGTTTGTTCCTGTTTTTCTTGGTTTTCCATTTGTTGTCCTCTGCTGCCCTCTTGTGTCCTCCCTTGCTCTGTTTTTCTGTTCTGCCTTCACCTGTTTTCAATTCCATCGTTAGCCCTCTCTTTGTCTCTGTCCCCTTTAAAAGCCCTCCCTCTTCACTTCCTGTTTGCTGGATCCTCGTCTAACTTCTGTCTGCCTTCCTCGTCTCTCCTTGGCTCCTAGTTTTGGTTTACCCCTGATGTCTCCTTGGTTCAGGTGCGTTAGTAGTTTTCTGTTGGACTCTGATTCCTGGCCTTGGATCTGTGAACTTAAATAAATTGACTTTAATTCACCTCTGCCAACTGGTCTCTGCATTTGGGTCCTCCAAACAAACACCGCTTCATGACAAAAGTCTAGTCTAAGTCTAACTTAACACACACTAACTAAAGTCCTGTCACAATGTGCTCTGGACAAAAAACCATGAAATGAAACATCTACATGCTGGCGGTTGCTGCAGAGGAAAATCCAAATAAACTTGCAGTATTGGTTGAATAAAATGCCATTTCTCTAAAACCATTCAGGCCGACTTTAGGCCGACTGGGACGGACCTGCTGAAGTCTCCAGGCTGTCAAACACATAAAGCCTTGGATCAGCTCCATTTCATTCAGATGGATCACCAGTCGTCTCAGCTCCGTCTCCTCGCTCCTCGCGGTGTCGCTCTGAGGAGGAGGAGTTGCAGCCTGTTGCCTCATGCAGTGGAGATGACAGGCAGCTCTGAATGCTTTAGTCATGAGTCTCTGAGCAGCAGCAGCAGCAGCAGTTCGTCTCTTTGATGCTTCAGCGCTGATGACGACATCCAGATCAGTGAAGGTGTAACGCTGCTCAGAAAGCAGGAGAAGAAGAGCAAGCAGTCGCTCCTCTAACTCCATCATCTCAGCTCAAAGGAAGTCTCTGTCCTGACCTTTCCTTTTGGTTCTGAATAAAATGTTATAATTCAAACAAAGATAAGCTGATATTAGATAAATTTCTGTTTTTAAATCATGCTTCCACTAATCATGAAGAGAAATCTGCTGTTAAAAAAGATTCCTCCCGAAACTCTGAGCTCAGGTTGTTTCTCCATCAGCAGCAGCTTATAAAGGCGGATAGAAGAAGAAAATCCTTCAAAGTCAAAGACTGGATGCAATCAGCTGCTTTTCTTTAACTTGTAAACAATCTGACTTGACTGAAATGTTGGTGCTATTTACATAAATTTAATTAAATTGACTTGGTACAGAGTTTTATCATCAATTGAATTCAGTTTATTTATGTGAAAATAATTACTATAATTACCTCCAACTATGAGGCTTAGAGCAGTGCTCCCAATTTCTGGTTAGATGTCCTTCACCTTTGAGATTTGGCTCTTCTTCAACACACCTGATTCATATAATTAGGTCAATAGTACGACTCTGGAAAACGTGACTGTGTGCTGAAACGGTAATTCTGCCGTTTGATTCAGTGTGGAAGCAGAAAGATTTTTAAAATCTGCAGAAAACCAGACCTAGAGGACAGTAACTGAGGAATTCTAGCTTAGAAAATCCCAATGCTAATGGCCACTTCCAATCGCCTATAGAACATGCAATCTGTTTAATTCAGGCATCCCCAAACTCTGTCCTCCACGCCCCCTGTCCTGCAGGTTTTAGGCCCCGCCCGCACAAAGTCAAACCCTGGCCTGAACGCACACATTTTTCACCAAACCAGCCTCTCATCCATACGAAGCCGGCGTTTCGGGGGTCTGTAAACGATCTTTTTTTTATTAAGCCTTCAGAGTGGGAAGATTTTGAAACGCCGTTTTCGCGTTTCCATTTTTAAGCTCTAACCGCATTTATTTTTTTTACACGCATCGTCATAGCGTCGCCTCTAAACACGCATGCGCGACACAGTATCACAACAACAATGGCGCCGTACTGTGTTGAATGGTTGCTGCTCATGCTACTCACCCTGCTGTCGGGCTTACAACAGAATCTTCTTCTTCTGGAATATCTCCAGGAAGAACATAGTTCATCACTTCAATTTGACTGAACCACGAAAATGGACCCGCAGGGCCATTTTCCGGTTTTCCGGTTTGGTTGTTGTATAAATATTACTGCGCATGCCCAACATTTCGTTGCCTGTTTTCGCCTATTTTTGCTTTGGCACCACAGCGCCACTTACAGGCCTGGCATACATTTTGCAGCGTTTTCGTGCATTGGTGTGGTCGATCACATTTATTTTACGTCTCCGTCTTTACGACAAACGTTTTGGAAAATATTAGCGTTTCGTGTTCGTTTTGACTTTGTGTGGACGGGGCCTTAGAGGTTTCTCTGCTTCAGCATAGCTTGTTATAATGATTGCAGTAAACCAAAAGCCTGTTAATCAGCTGTCAATTAAAACCAGCTGTGCTGGAGCAAGGAAACCTCTAAAACCTGCAGGACAGGGGGCCTTGGACCGAGTTTGGGGATGCATGGTTTAATTCATTAAAGGACAGAACCAAACTGATTTGCACATCTCAGCATTTCTGCAGCGATCTTTGTAGAACAGCACCAACTTATTGCACATACTGTCATAGTTCTGTTCTATTATGTTTTCTTTTGAGTTTGCAGTTTTACTTTGCTCAATGTTTTCTAGTTTTAGTGGTTTGATTGGTTTGGAAGGTAAAAGACATATTTTGCCAATGAAACAAGAGAATTTACATTTAAAATAAGAAAATACAATTATATTGTCTTATTTCAAGTGCATTTTATCTAAATACCTTATTTTAAGAGTAAATATACTCATTCAATTGGCAAATCATCTCATTTACCTACTCAAATTAAGGGTAAATTCACTCAATTTGAGAAATTTTTACTTATTTCTAGATCTTTTTTCCAGTGTAGCCAATAACCGCTCACCATTTGAACTGAAGGTGGATTAAATTAAAGAAATAAATAAATCAGAATCTTTGGAGATCATACACACATAATTTCAGAGCGTTTTTAAATTTTGTGCTCAGTCTGTCTTCGCCTGATTTGGAACATTAGTGGAGGGACATTTCTGATGTTTCTGTACCTATAGATCTCTTAGAACGGTTTGCTGTTATTATTTGGGTCCTATAAGAACTACTACATAACTTATAGCATAACAGTTCTCCGTTGTTGCACTGCAACACATCAGGACCGGAACATTTGGGTTTATTTCTGTGATTTTACTTTCAGGTTCTTGAAATTTTGTTGTTGTCGTTAAAATAACTATAATCATATACTTGCGGTCAGATGGTGAGGGGAACCAGACAACATTTGACAAAAAAAAAATGTCTTTGTTATTACTGCATGTGGTAATAAAACAGTAAAAAGAGACTCATTGAAGGTGAAACAGGATTTCAAGGGATCTGGTGCTGCTGACCCTTAGAGTGAGAGTTTGGATGGAGGCTTAGTTTCGCTTAAAAAAGAGGACAAGCTGGAAAAACAGCTAATAGGTGAGAAACAATGTTTTCAGTCCTGGGATCCAGTCCTACTCCTCTCTGTAGGGGAATTTCTACTGCAGATCAGACCCAGAGGTCATGCAGACAGAGGAGTGAGTAGACACTGACATCTAGTGGTCACAGACTGCAACTCCCTCCCTGTTTGTAGCAGGGTTGCATCAAATGCTTTAACTGGGCTCTGAAAAATAAAAATGCAAACCCTGCAGCTGGAATTTATAAACTAACAAAGAGGATTAGAGCCAATGAAAAAATAAAAAAGTTAACTGATTATTAAATATTATTTCAGATTAATATGGGGAAAAAGTCAGAAGACAGAAATACCAGTTTTGAACATCTCAAAGACAAAAACTTTAGTACTTGGTTCAAACAAGTCTAAAACATGTCCTAAACATGACCCAAAGTTAAACTTGTTAATAAATAACACACTCATTGAGCAAGTAACAGAAGCTAAACTTCTTGGTGTCTTTTTGGATAATAAACTGTCTTGGTCAAGACACACTGAAGCTGTTGTATATTGAGAAGATGTAGCAAATTTTTGCCAGCTGATTTGACTATTGCTTACAGTAAGAACATTAATAATTTCTCAACTTGACCACTTTTAAACAATATGGTCAAATGCAAAAAGAAAAGATTTAGAGAAACTTGAAATAATGCAGAATAAAGCTGCCTGCGTAGCATTAAATTGTTCTTATAGGACCAGTATAAATACCATGCATTCAAATCTAAGCTGGCTAAAGGTTCTTCGCTATTATTCTCAACGTGGAAAATCTTAACACTCCAGAGTCCACTGTTTCTGTTTGTTCAGTTGAAAAATAATTCGGACTCTCATGTTTATGCCACGACACATGCAGCTGAAGGACGATTTTTCCCCTTTTCTACGAATGTTCAGTCTTATTGATATGTATATAATATTTGTCATCTGTCAAACATGTTTATGAATTTACATAGTATGCTGTATTTTAATGATGTGGACCCCAGGAAGAGTATCTGGGTGTAACGCATAGCTTATGGGGATCCTAATAATAAATAAACAAATAAACAGAAAAACAGACTTTTTTTTCCAGAATTCTGACTGAATTCTGACAGCTAACAAACATGTTAGCATGCAGCCGTAGCCATGTCTGTTTTAGAGACTAACTCTCTTGTTTTAATCACCTTCTGCTCCTCCATTAATCAAATATAATCAGCAGGGACGGAAAAAGTCGCCTAATTCCATCATTTTCCACCAATGTGTTCCTGTTTCTCCCAATCAACTCACATCTCTGTCAGTGAAGCTGAAAGCTCCACATCTCTGCCTCCATGGTGCCCATCTACATTAAGATCCACAATTCTGAGATTAAAGTCAGAATTCTGACCTTTTTCACACATTAAACTGAAATTATATTTAAAGACCAGTTAACTTTTTTTTTATTTTTTCAGTGGCCCTAATCCTCTTCCGTAATAAACACATCTCTGCATTTAATTATTTATTTTGCTCAAAAAGATAACCATCTGGTTTAATTCAGCCAAGGTTCTGTCAGTTCAGGCAACCAAGCTTAGATCCAGAACCGACTTTTAGCTCCTCAAGTCTGACTAAATACTGATGTCTTTTATATTTTGCTGCTTTATCTGTTGAGTTCAACATAAGACACCATGAAAACTAAAGCAAAGAGATTCATTTAAATGTTTACTGGTAAACATTAACGCTCACAATGACACATTTAAACTGTAGCAGAAAACCAAATCAAGTCTCAGGATAGTGAGGCCTTCTAAGCAATGATTCTAAGCAAAAAATAATAATATGTAAATAAAAGGATTGACCGTCGTCATGGGAAAAAAGTATTCAACTATTCACCCTAGTTAAATAAACGGAGATCGATGGATTTCACCTAGTCGGCACATTTATTCATATCTTTGCAAAGAGAGAACAGTTCATCATACAGTCCTTATGGCAGCAATCTGCTCTGTTCTGCCTGAGCAGCGTTCGTTCCTCCTTACTGACAACAATGGAAAGCAGTCAGAGTCTAAACTAATTACAGACACTTTGGTTAAACAGTAAAATGTCATGAATAAACCTGAGAAAGAATCTGGATTGTTATGGAAGAAGCTACGTCTGCTCTACAAACACCATCCTGCAGAGAATGGTGCAGCCTTCAAGGTGAAACAGACTGAATGAAAACTTATAGTGAGTAAATAGGATAAATTATGTGTAATAGAAGATAAATTAAAATTTTCCAACAACACTGTGCACCACACCTGGGTCTACCCACAATGCCAAAGATGTAATTTCAACCAACTACAGCAGCGTGGTCCATCTACAGTTGAGGGATTTTCATAAGATGACATTTGCATCTATTTAACAAGGCATCAAACATAAATAGAACAAAACCTGCCATCTTAAAAGGTTCTTTTAATGTAGTTCAAACTTAGCCAAACAGCATAAACACAATTTCTTAAATTAAGCATGCATTTAGCGAAAGTGGCGAGAAAAAAAAAAACTTTTAACAAGAACAAACCTCCAGCAGAACCAGACTTCTGCGGAAGCCTTTTGGAGGTTGAAGAAAAGCAGACAAACAAAAGAAACATAAAGGCACTGATGCATAAATGCTTCCATGTTTGGGAAGATAACTGTAAACTAGCTCCATAGGTGGCTCTGTCTAGGAAAAATGGTTAAGGATATGAGGTCAGAGCCAGTTTTAATGTCAGCAAGTATGAAAGAGCAAACAGGCGGTTAGTTACATTAAAACCAATGGCTATGTCTAGAAGGGAAACTGGACTAGGCACTGAAAAACAGGAAAAACTATGTTCTAGAATACAAGCAGCAGCCCAGCTGATGACTCCCTCCAGGATGATGTCACTAGTAAATAAAATGAGAGCTGATGGAGCTGCTATGATGGGAAAAATCAGAGAGAAAATAAAGTTTAATCAAAAACAACGCAGGACTGGAGAACAGAAGTGGAATAAAGCAGTGAGGAAAAGGGGTCCCTATGTCCTCCAGCAGCCGAAGCCTTTAGCAGCATAACTATAGAAATAGGTCAGGATTGCCTGAACCACTCTAACTATAAGCTTTATCAAAATGCAGTTTTAAGCCTAGCCTTAAAAGAAGACAATCTGACAGTATCATCCATTAGTGGGAGTGGTCTTCAACCAGCAATATCAGCAATGGCATTGGGTGGATTCACTTTTATGACCAAATCTATCTCTGTTTGCTTTATGTTCTATATCCACTAAAATCCATCAAAGTTTCATCATAAGACATTGAAACTAAGGGAAAATTCATAATGATGTATTTTAACTTTTGTAATTTTAGCTGTAAAACATTAAAGCCTCATAGAAAATACTGTAAGAACAACTTTTATGAACTAAAGAACTAAAATGTTCTTCTGGTGTGATCCAACAAACCTCTGGCAGGAAGAATCTGTCGTCTTTTTCACCTTTTTCACTTTCCTTTCTGACTCTGCTCTATCCTCCTGGTGTATTTCCTGTCACTACTGCTGTTACTGATTGGCACTATTATAAGTGAACTAGTGAGCTGATTAGACAGAGAGGCGGACAGAGTCATTAAAACATTTCTTTTCAGCAAAACTTTTGGTCCCCCTTAGAGTTTTCTTTTTTCTCTTTTAAAACAGCTTTTATTAATTTATTTTATTTTATTTCTTTTATCTCTATGTTTTTCTTTTTTAATGCTTTTTTTAAAAAGCTTTTTTGTAGCACTTTGAGGCCTTTTTGGTGAAAAGTGCATTATAAATAAATGAATTATTATTATTATTATAAAATGTTTCTATTCATTGCATTTTTGTAAACGTCTGACTGTTTCACTTTAAGCCTGGTTAATTCAATACAGCTGATATACTTCAAAACATAGTAAACTATTTGCCACAAGTCAGAGGCTCTTTTAATCCTCATCAAATGGAAAAGTGGAGAAAAAAAACGAAATATAATAAGTTAGACCCTAAAGAAAAGAAAGTAGATTTTTAGCCGATTCTGAACTTAAAAGCTTTTCAATAATTTAAACTTTAAATCTTGATTTAGTTTTGTATGGAAGCCCGTTTCCGCCACTCAGTACAAAAAAAAAAGAAAAAGAAAACATTATCTCGTTATAATGAGTTACTATCTCATTATAGCAAGAAATTATTTTTTTTTTACAGAGTGGCGAAAACGGGCTTCCATAGTAAAGCTTTATCACCATGAGATGCTGCAGCTTTTCTGTTGGAATCTCATCGTTACTTTGATACGGAAGAGGATTATAAGGAAGAGGATTAGGGCCAGTGCAAGAAAAAAAAAAAAAGTTAACTGATTTTTAAATTTTTATTTTAGTTTAGTACGGGAAAAAAGTCAGAATTCTGACTTTTACCTCAGAATTCGGACTTTAATCTCAGAATTCTGACTTTAATCTCAGAGTTCTGACTTTTTTATTGTCAGAATTCAGTCAGAATTCTGAGAAAAAAGTCAGAATTCTGACTTTTTTCAGTTAACTTCTTTTTTTTCAGTGGCCCTAATCCTCTTCCGTACTCCTCCGTACTTTGACGCTTCGTCTTCGCATGTATTTTATCCCTCTGCAGATGCCGTAGTTGTGTACAAACATGGCGTCGGAAGGCGGCGGCGAGGAGGACTTTGTGAGTTTCGGGACTCCTCTGGAGCCTCTGGAGGAAGGTGAGGTTCTGCCCATCATCTCCCTCAGATGCTCTCCTTCTCCATTAGAGCTTGGCGGAGGTTAAAGGAGGAGCAGCAGGAGGAGAGGAGCAGGTCTTTGATGGAGGCTAAGCTAACAGCTGCTAGCTTCTGCTCAGACTGAGGCTTAAAATGTCCTGAAATTAATTAACTTCTCAAATGTTGATGTAACTGAAATACAAACTTCATAAATCCACTGATTTAAACCCGAACATCAGTTAAATGTATGATTGTCACACATGTCCACTTTAGACGCTTTTTATTTCAGACCAGAAGGTGAAATTCACGACTTTCTTAAACAGTTGATTTAAAATAAATAAAAAGTTTTCTGTTCAAGGGAGAAAAAACCGT
Organism: Cyprinodon tularosa; assembly: GCF_016077235.1. NCBI lineage: Eukaryota > Metazoa > Chordata > Actinopteri > Cyprinodontiformes > Cyprinodontidae > Cyprinodon > Cyprinodon tularosa. The sequence continues at coordinate 128,729 of NW_024039421.1, read as the reverse complement.
CATCAGCAACGCAGAGACTTATGGAGGACCAATCCTGCCTCAAATAAAATACATAAATGACTCATAAATATATGGCCTGAAATTGTAATAAGTGAGCCATTAAATGCAACAATATGATTTAAAAAACAAAAAGTATATTAAAAAAAATTTGAAATTATTTTTATATGATTATATTTAATTTTATTGTTCTATTTTATCTCTGCACCAGTAAATAAGTAAAGAACAAATACAGCTTTGCAGTAAAAAAAAAAACTAAGTTTAAATACTATTAGTTTAAATAAAAATAAGTGCAGAGATGACATAGAACAATTAAAATAAATGATAAATATAATCGTATCAAAATAATTGATACATTTTTAGATATATAATATATAATTTCAAGCCATTATTACGGCAATGACAGATTTGGGTGATTTATTTATTTCTGTATGCACCCGGTATTGTATGGCAGGATTGGTCCTCCAGAGAGACGCCCCTCTCCACTAAACACGTGACGGTGGAGAAGAAAAACTTCCTTAAGATGAAGAATCCTGCAGAATCACTTGAATTTATCATTGGTGGAGATAGATGGCAATAATTGCAGATTTGGAATGTAGAAGTATAATTAGGCAGAGAGAGGAGAAGGGGTCCCTATGTCCTCCAGCAGTCTAAGCCTATAGCAGCAGAACTATAGAGATAGCTCAGGAGAACTTTAGCCACTCTGTCAGGTTTATCAAATAGGAAAGTTTTAAGCCTAGCCTAGCCTAAAAGTAGACAGGGTGTCTGCACCATGTACTTAAAATATGAAACTATTAGTATTTGGTGTCTGTATTTTTCACAGACCAACTGATTTGAGATTATTTATTTTTTTGGGAATCTGAGGGATTCAGATTACAGCACAGGTAGCCACCTTCTCCACAACCGGCTATTCATTTAATCCAGTCCTTAAATTGTTACCCAGAAAATAAGCGCAGATCAGTTCTTACTGATCCTGGATCGTCAGGATTGTCCTGCTAAAACGCCTCATGTTTTTTGGGGGGGGTTTCAGACGAGCCTCTGAAGAAGCCCATCCCGCTGCACGAACAGACCGTGAAGGATGAGAAGGGACGCTATCAGAGGTTCCATGGAGCGTTCACCGGAGGCTTCTCAGCGGGATACTTCAACACGGTGGGATCAAAGGAAGGTCAGTCCTGTTAGAGGTTGAATTTAACTCGGACTTGTGTGACAGACGGCTCTGAACACACTTACTGTTCTGCTCCCAGATGTTAGATCGTTCCTTAGGATTGATCTGGATGTTTTTTAGATTATTTTAATCCAGATTCTGAAGCGCTGCAGGAATCTGTAGTTCACATCGACCTATTCCAACGTCTCAAGTTTCATGTCTCCTTCCTTCCCCATGAAAGGAGCAGCTTATGACTAGGGATGCAGGATATTGGGATTTTGGCCGATATCCGATATGCCGATATTTTAAAACTCATGTAGCCGATAACCGATATCGATACCGATGTTAAAGCTGGACAAAAATAAGTAGTCGTTGAAAATAGCAGTTTTGTTATCCATTTCTGACACTTTGAAAAATAATATACTCAAATATATTTTCATATGCTGATATCAAATAGATTTTTAAAAACGCGGTATCGATCTATTTTACTTTCAAAATCTGGTGAAATTTCATCGTTCTGTTACAAACTCTCGTGATATTTTGCAAATTCTTGTGAGATTTTGTTAGTAAAATAGATCGATACCGCGTCAATATATCAACATATAAAAATATGGCAACATTTGGTGAATTTTCGGGGGATTTCGTAGCATAACGATGACATATAGCAATATTTCATTAGTAGAAGAGATTGATATGGTGTTTTTAAATGGCAATATATCAGCATATGAAGATATTGGGATATTTTAATGTATCAATATTTTTTTTTTAAGTCTGTAAAAAAGAAGTTTTTGAGGAAGAAGAAGAAGTAGTATTTTGTTTTTTTTTGTTTTTAGACTTTAGAAACTCAGAAGCTGATCAAATATCGGGTTAAATATCGGTGGGGTGGCCGATGTCCCATATTCAGTTTTAAGGCCGATACCGATAGGGGGCCGATTATATCGTGCATCCCTAATTATTACAGGATGTTGGTTGAAGGCAGGCCTTGCATGACCGAGTCTGGTTCCCACCACAGGAATGGAATCAATGAAAATAAATAAAAAAGGTTTATTTTATAACATGTTCTGTGTTCTTTTATAAAGATATAGAGGTGTTTGTTTGAATCCTGAAAGTATGATGATAATAAATCCTGAAGGTTTAATCTCTGATTAAGGATTATTTGATGAAATAAAATCAGCCAAACATTAATTTCTCCTAGTTTTTCTGATATCTTTATAATTTAGGCTGGACTCCTTCAACCTTTGTGTCGTCACGGCAACAGAAAGCTGAGAAGCAACATGCCCGACCCGAGGACTTCATGGACGAGGAGGTAAAACCCTGATGATCTTCTTCCTATAGATAAACCTTCCCTGTGAGGCAGAGCAGCAGGTAGAGGACAGGAGTGACGGAGAGATGCAGAACCAGAACCGGGCTTTACGGAGAGTTTGATCCCAAGATGACAGAGAACTGCTGCTTGTTGTCAGGATTTCAGCGAGCACGGCATCGCTCCCAGAGAGATCACCACCAGTAAGGAGTTCTCCTCCAGCCGCAGAGACGAGGCGGCGGAAAAGGCCAAAACCATCAGCGCTCAGGCGGCGCTGATCCCCGGAGACACGCTGCTGGAGGAGCTCCTCTCACCAGCGAGGTAGGAGCTGGCGCTGCTCATTGGTTCGGTGTGTTATAACGGCTGAAGGTTGTCGGTTCTGCTCCCAGGTCGTCCATCGGCATAGAGCTGCTGACCAAAATGGGCTGGAAGGAAGGACAGGGCATCGGGCCTCGGCTGAAGAGGAAACCCCGCAGACAGCTCCAAGGTCGGGAAACGCAGCGCTTCGGATCAGAACCAGAACTGATAGAACTGAACTCAGCGGCTCCTCCCACTGAACATCCATTCATGTGTTTCATATTTCTTCTTTATCTATGTAACAGCGGAAGCATCCAGAATGTACGGCTGTGCGCTTCCCCCTACTGGCTCGGAGGAATCAGAGGTAGGTCGTAGCTTCAGACGACCCAGTTAGAAACCATCAGGCTCTAAATCTGGATGCAGCAACAGACTCAGAGGTTCAAATATACGGGAACAAAGTCAGCTTCCTATCACCTAAACAACATCTCCAGGATAAATAACGTTATTGACATTCTGTAGGGGTTTTTTGTAGACAGAAATGCCAATAGTTTTAACTATCCTTAGTTTTATTAAAATAGTTTTATAAAAAAAAAAAAACTGCCATTCAGTGACTCTAGCGCCGCTCGGTGACTGAGGGAGGAAACAGGAGTGACGTTAAAGTTTCCTGAGGATCCGCAGCTGCTTTCAAAGTGGATGAAGCAGGTCAGAAGCTCTCCACAGTTTCTCTTCTTTGCCTGGAACATTTTCAGAAGGATGTATTTTTTTTCTTCTGTTCCCTCGTTGAAAGAGTTGTTTGGTGAAACGCTAAAATGAGCAGCTGCAGCTCATGTGGAGCTTAGATCGTCGATTGCTGCTTTTTCAGATGATGATCCAAAGCTAACTGCTGTTAGCGGAGCCTAGTAGTGACTATAGCGCAGCTCTGTATTCTCTATCAGGTGTTTCATATGTCCGTGGTTTTAGCAGAAGCTTCAGAAGAATTTATTTATTTTCATTTCTTTTTAATGAGGCGGTGGATTTTCATCTTATTTTAGGTTGGAATCGTAGATCTGACAGCCCTGCAGGTGAAGGACGGGTGGAGTTATTAGCTATGTCTTTATCAATATAGTAGATATTTTTTGGTAACAGCAGAAGAGGATTTATTTGAAAATCATATTCATTAATCAGGGTTCCTGCAGGTCCTTAAAAAGTCTTAAAAGGCATTGAATTCTTCAAAATAAAACTAAGGCCTTAATTGATATTAAAATGTCTTAAATCAGTCTTTCGTAGGTCTTAATTTTAAAAACATCATAAATAGGATTATTTTTATTATGATTTATTTTTGTAATCTAAATAAAACATTAAAATTGACCTTTTTATTTAAAAAAAAATAACTGCTCGCCATTATTGGTTCCGTCCCGATAGCGGAACCAATAAAGCGTTGTTGCGGTCGGGACATTTGGGAGATGCACCATTAACTTTTTGTCTGGAAAATATGAGCAAGTGTAAATGTAAGGAAAATTGTCTCCAGCCAAGAGTTTTCTCCATGGCTAAAACCAGGGAACATACATGAGGCTCAGTGGATTTAGTGCAAGAAGTCATTGAAGCTCAGAACGATGGGAATGAAGGCAGTGGAGTCGCACATGCGAAACACGAAACACAAAACGTCAAAATGGAGTTACAGAGAAACAGCCGGTATTTCTCAGTTTAGTTCCACCCTTGTCTCTGCAACGCCTCCACTTATCACCAAATCAAACAGACTAAGAAAACCATACAAAGAAAAATAGCTGCAAAAAAGACTTAGCCTGGTTATGTTGGGGCTTTAAAACTGATTTGTTTTGTTCCCTGCTAAAACAAAGTTTGTGAATTCGGTTAAATAATTGTTCAAATATATCTGTCATTGGTGTGTTTTTAGCTTTCTTCCTGTATGGGAAGCTTTTCAACATTTGAAGCATTAGTGCAGTGGTTTATGTTAAAATAAACCTTTGGGTTAAGTTGTCGCAAGCAGGTTTTTCTTGTGAATTTGGTCTTAAAATTTTATTTCAAGTGGCATTATAGTCTTAAAAAGTCTTGAATTTAACTTGCCTTATGCTTTAGGAACCCTGATTAAAATCATTATATACCAATTTATATTTATAAACTAGTAAATGGTAATGCTATCTGTACCAGAAGCGCAGCACGCCATTTCTCTCTGCCGTGGTTTGCTACACCGCTCATATTAGCCGTATTATTAGTCCAACTCCAACAAAAAACCAGACTAGGGGCGGGGGCGCTTTGGTGGCGCTTTGGTGGCACACACGACCCATGCATGGAGGCCTTAGTCCTGGACGCGGGCGACCCGGACCAGGATCCTGGTCCTTTCTCGCATGTCTCTCCCCCTCTCTCGTCCCCCCCCCTCCTGTCGGCCTACTGTCCAAAAAAAAAAACCAGCCACTAGTGCCTTAAAAACTCAAAAAAATAAAAACAGACTAGATGTTCTGGAACAATCGTCAGTGTTTCCATTCATCTCCATTATAAACTGCTGACGTCCCTCTGATGTCACCACATGGAGATGTGCCAGCTATGAAATAGGCTGCTGATGTGGAGCCACTCAGTACGTCCTGCTGCAGGATTTTAATGCTTAGTTACAATAAATCGACATCACGTTATCATCACTTTAAAGGTCTGATTCTCTGTCAGACCTTAAAAAACGGCGGCTGCAGCTGATCCGACTGATGGACAGATACCTGCGTCCTCACTAGAAATGAGAAAGTGGAGAACATCAGCCCAGTTCTAAATAGGGGTGTGCAAAATAATCGTCATGACGATGCATCGCGATTCTAATTTTTGTGATCTACTGCATCGATTCTTGACGCCAAGTATCGATTCTTAATTTTAAAAAATGAACAAATAAAATACATGAATGGTTGGCGCACATCAGCCAAACCAAGTGGAATACAACTTCCAGTCCAGCAGATGTCGCTGCGGATGAGTTGACGCCCACTGCTTTGTGTCACAAGCATTTCCGGCCGTGGGATACTGAGACGAGTCATTCGAAAACAAAACATGGAGGACACTAAGAAAATTCGCCCGGTGGCTCCATCAGATTTCAAGTCAGATGCTTGGATGCATTCTGGCTTTAAAAACAAAGAAGGTAAAAATGAAATTGATACGATGCACGTCATTTGCAAAAGGGGAAATATACATTTGAATGTTTTCGTTTCATTGGTTTAAAGGACCACTGAGGCCATGTAAACGGCTCTGATTATCCTTATTTTGTTATTTTAAGTTAGATGAATCCTAAGATCTTTTTGTCAGTGTGTCCACGTCAGTAATCGTAATATTTCTGTCCAGTAGTTGTTTCCATGGCAACACCTCCAAAAGTCGGTTCATTAAATACAGCTATGTATGAATTCAGTTGCTTTCAGTTACGTATCAATTGAAGACACGATCCAGATCATTTATTGCCAGTCAGCCACTGGTAGAGGCTGCATCTTTTTCTTACAGTGTTCAGTGAGAATATCGCAATGCATCGTGATGCATCGCAATATTTCAAGTATCGTGATGCATCGTGAGAGAATCGCATCATGGCATGTGAAACTTCTTTGCCAATACCCACCCCTAGTCCTAAAGTCCTTCCACTGTCTGCCCAAATCTCAGAGCAGAGATTTTAAAACATTTCTGTTAGAACCAAAAGCAATGACAGACTTTCTGTCAGTAGATCAGTGGGTCAGACCTGCAGGAGCAGCCATTAAAAATGGCCGTTCACAGTCAAACGCCAGCCGAATGGCAGCAACAAAATCCCCTCCAACTTCCAGCCACTGAAGTGACCCCCCTCTGGCACATTTCTTTACTCTGACTCCACCCTTTGACTGAATTACAGGGTCTGACCAGCAGATGGCGCTTCTCTTTAGATCTTAATGTCCTCAAATCATGACAGAATATTTTAGTACAAAGATTGATTTTTAAAAAGGAATTATAGGGGATCAGCCAGGGACCCATCAAGGAAAGTGGGGAAATTTTGAATGGCTGCTGCTGTATCGGGGCTTCTGGATCAAATCTACTCTGCATTCCTGAACAAACATGGAGACGCAGCATTTATCTCTTACGCTCCGCTAATCTGTAACGTGAGTTTCTTTAAATCCAGATTAAAAACATTTTTGTTTAGAGTCGCCTTTGGATTCTTTTTATTTAAACTTGTAAATGAAACATGAATCGGTTCAGTTTGATTTTATCTTTTCTCTCTCTGCCTCTAAATGTACTTTTTTAGGATTTCATCACTTTGAATAATCCTTTTGATGCATAATAAACTTCTAGCCAGTGTAACAGTTATGGGCTAGGCAGCTGACTGCTACATCAGAAAACAGTTCGTTAAGGAGCCTGAGGTGTGAATGAAAACACAAGGAAACTGTTTTAGTTGGTGTTACATGCAAGTGTATTATTGTTTTTCCTTGTAAACATGGAAAAAATAAGGGGCAGGAAAAAACAACAACAAACAAAACAATTACAAATACACAAATAAAGCAATTAAAGAGTCCTGGGGGTCTTGTCCTTTTTTAGCTCGCCATCAGTTGTTCAGGATCTGAGGATCTGATCCATCATATATATAAAAAACCCGACCTAAAAGGCCAGAAAACCCATTAAGTGTTTTAACAAACAACACAAATGCAACAAATAAAGTCAATACAACTATCAAATATCTAATAATTAAACATTTCAATCAGGTTAAATTAACCATAATTTAAACAAACAAAAAGAATAATCATTTCAAACTAATCAATTAAGGTTAAACTTGAAAAGTTGAAATCAAAAGTTAACTTTCAAAATATCAAATAAAATAAATTAACTCAAATACTCAAGCAGTGTGAGGAAAAGAAATTAAATAAATAAATATACTGCGCAATATCAATTTAAATGTAAATGTAGCTACATGATCCTATTTTAATGCATTTCATTTCACAAAGTGCCCAAACACACACACCATACCAGCAGGTTAGTTACCTTAAAGCAGGGAGTGGGGCGCACCCAACAGCGATCAGCTGTGACAGCCCAGGCACAACAGCAACTGTTCTAATAAAACAATGCTCCAATGAGCAATCAAGCAGCCATTGCATACCAATCCGATATCGCTATGCTAGGAACAAACTCACCAAGAGAGCAAATCAGTGGTTTCAGAGATTTGGATTATTTCCAGGGTGAAATGTTCAGCAGGATGCCAACAGCCAGCCACAATCACAGTGGAACAGGTGATGTAGTTTAACCTGGCTGGAGGCGGGGCTTTAAATAAGTTGAGGAGTTTGGGCAAAACAGGAAGTGGGCCCGCAACAATAAAAGTCTCGAATGATTGACTAATTGCGGGTTACACCAGACTTTCTGAAGAGCTTCCTAAAGTAAAACCCTTAGAGGTTCTGATGGGTCTGAAGGTGTTACTTTCATCCTCAAACAGGCCTGGAGCCGCTTCTCCTCCTGAAGATCTGTCTGTTTGCTTCTGCTCAGGAGGACGATGAAGAGTTTGCCCCAGAAAATGTTACCTTTGCTCCAAAGGATGTGACTCCGGTGGACTTCACCCCGAGGCTGGGGGTTCAGGGTCTGGGGTACCGCGGTCTGGACCCAGGTCTGGCCCTGCTGGGGCGAGTCACGGACGAGCATGTGGACCTGTTCAAGCCTCAGTCAGAGACCAGGAGTCGGCTGTTCGGGGACCGGCAGAGGAGCTCCAGGAGAGGAGGGGTCGCCGGTCAGGTGGGGTTCAGCTCCTTTAGGGGGTCAGAATGATGGAGGTCTGGGTGTTGGTTGACCTGAGCTTTGACCTGCAGGCGTTTGGCGTGGGGGCGCTGGAGGACGAGGACGTCTACCACAGAGACTCCATGTTGAGATATGACACCGTTCTGAAAGACGAGGAGCCTGGAGACGGTCTGTACGGCTGGACGGCTCCGCAGCAGTACACCAAGCAGAAAGGTAAAACCCGGACAGTCCTGGGAACGTCTGAAGGGCGTCCGGCTGGAATTACGTTCATGTTTGTCTGAATGTTTTCAGACAGAAGCAGAGACGCTTCGTACCTGGGGAAAATCCTGGAGGGGTTCACTCTGGCCCAGAAACCTCTGGAGGAGAAAACGGTGAGTCTGCAGCTGAGAAGCTTTCTGTTTCTGGAGGAAACTCCCCGCTGACTCCTCTCTCCTCCTGCAGATCTTCCCTCCTCCCATTCTGCCCAGAGATTACCGCCCTGTCCATTATTTCCGTCCACAAGTCATCGTCTCCAGACTGTCTGGAGTCAGTCCGGCGCTCGCTGAGGCTCTGAAGACCTCCCGGGGTCACATGGTCAAAGAAGAGCCCCAGCAGGGAGGACGCCACCAGCTGGACTCTGGCCAGAGGGCGGCGCTGCTGGGAGAGGACGCCCTGAAAGGTGAAGGGCTCCGTCTAATCTCTGGGTTCACCAGTAAGCCTGTGTTTAGGTTTGGACTCCCGCTCCAAAGACCTCATGATCCGATTCTCTAAGAGTCTTAAAGCATCAAACTGACCGACCAGAATAGAACCTGCTGGTTCTGCTGGTTCTGAGATCTCCGGTCCATCCAGAACCAGAGGCAGGATTTGGGTTTTCCAAACCAATTTGCTTCCATTCTTTGAATCCGTTGAACTCATTACAAAATAGGTTTTTTATCCCTAAAGCAAATGATACGTTATAATAACTCAGGGATTTTTATGAGTTGTTGGTGTTGAAAGCTGTAAGCAGGACGGATATTCTGTAGAGTTCTGTGTATCAGTAGATCTGTTGAAGCCTCTGACTGAAGACAGTCTGATGTTTTTTATCGACTGATGTCCATAATGTTCTTCTCTTTATGAATAACTCTTCTTTGTGATTCTAGAAGAGTTTCTGGAACAGACCGGCCTTTAATATTAGCTTGATGAGCTTTTTTAAAGTCGTAGGGAAATCATATTTAACCCTTTAAAGCCCGATCCAAGAATAAAACAAAACAGAAAATTACTTTTTTTTGGTTTGAAGTCCTTATTTGGCCTTTTAACAAAATATGTAAAAAGAAAAAACAAGAAATACATTTTTGATATTAATAATTTATTACTATGCGATAAGTCAAGATTATTTTTTGTGTAGTCTTCTACTGGCTGTTATCAGGTATATCTGATTGTGTACAATAGGATTTTGAGCAAAGTTTTTACCATTAAATTATGCAAAAGGTGTCAGACGCAAAACATTTCAGAAACCGTATGTATCAAATATGATACATTAGGCATTATAGGGTTAAATGTCAAATCATTCTGGCTTAAACATGGATATAAATGTTCTCTTTATCAGATGATATTGTCCCAAAAGTTAGAAAAAGTCTATAAAAAAAAAAAATCCTGCCTGTTTTTTTCCGTTATCTTCTCCAGGCCAGTTAGTTCTACGTCAGCCTGAACACCTAAATTCGGCCAATCATATATCAACGGTCATCTGTCAATCAAATGTTTTCGGGTCATAGCATCTTGATTCATGTGTCGCAGCTAATATACGCAACGGTTGAAACCAGAATCCTTTCCTTTCCCATTGAGTTGCGTCCCAGTGTTCACGGGGATGGACGTCTGTGTCTTCGGCAGGCGTAGAGCTAACAGAACATTATTTTCATACAATAACAGAAAAAATAATAAAGATTACATTTCTATCCATGCAGTGGCGGTTCTACACCAAATGTACCAGGGGGCCAGCGTGTTTCATGGGGGCCCAGAAAAGCATGAAATAAAAAAAAAACTGGGCAAGCAGTTCAGATATATAAAGAGAGCTGCATGAACAGAAATTTCTCTTCAACTAGGTTTAATAAAACTTCTATTACTAATTAGGTCAATATATATTCAGAATTTATTTTATTTTTTACTTAATTTAAGTTGAAATTACCGGGTTTTTTTTGTTTGTTTTTTTATATATAAAATCTGAATTGGAACTCAAGAAAAAACTGATAAATTAAGCTGTAAAAATTTGAGGTTTTTTTTTTTCATTTTGAAAAAAACCATTTAGCAGATGAAGACTGGGATCCTATCGCAGCACCACTGCAGATATCGCCTCATTGTTTTTGAATAATTAGTAAAACAGAATTTGCAACCATGTCTGTTCCAGCGCATATCATCTTTAGAGTTTCTTTGAGCATGATGTCTTCAGTACAGGGGCCATAACGGGGACCAGGACATGTTCTAGAGGGGCACTGGCCCCCGTTGGCCCCTGTCTAGAGCTGCCCATGTATCCATGTTTCAACCAGAATGATTTGACATCTAAATTTGATTTCCCTACGAATTTAAGTTAGCAGAGCTACTTCACCATGCAGCCATCTTTATCAACACAATTCTAGAATTTATGTGATTAATTAATTGTAAAGATATGATGAAAACACTTGAATATTTTCCCAACATAAATCTAAAATAAAACTTGAATTTTAAATATTGAGGGTTGGCCCCAAACCGGGAATAAATCTATTTAGCAAAACCCACTAAAAGAAGCAGCCTTTATGCAACCAGATGCTAACAAGTCAATCCTTTTCCTCCATCAGACGCGCAGAGTTACTGATTATTAGTGGGTTTTTGGCCACACCCCCTACACCCGTCGCTGGTTCGACATGGGGTCCTAGATCTATTCCTATCTATCTAGATATAAACATTTCTGCCCACTGTTCCCTGAAGGAGGACTTCAGCTTCATTGTAATGTAGATTTGCAGGGACCAATAAAGTTGATTGTCTTTGCTCCTTTAGTCGGTGAATTACGGTAATTATTGTGGCTTAATTCCTGATTCCTTCATCTGCTTCCTGGTTCTGACCCGGATCAGGTCCCAGTTCAGTCTTGGATCTGCTGAGACCTGAGGACCGACAGTGCCTGCTCAGCCTTCGAAACTCCTCGGCCCAGAAGCCATCCACGCCCGACCCCCCCCTGCCCACTCCGACCGGACCGGTTCCGACGCCATCCGCCCTCCGGGAGCAGGAGGCTCTAGCGGCGTGGAGAGGCTCCTCCTCCTCGCAGAGCTTCAAACCTTTTGAGAAAACCCCCAGCAAGCAGGCGCGCTACGAGCTGTACCTGAGCCGCCTCCGTGACGGAGACAAAGGTAGGAGACGTCCCACAGAAACCAGGAACCAACTGAATCCAACTGAAGGTCTGAACCGGGACTACAACTAACTAGATTTAACACATCAATTAAACGATTGATTACTTTTTCAATCAATCGATTAATAATCAGATAGCCAAAGGTTCCTTAAAGAAGACTTTTTGTTAAATTAAACCTCATGAAGCTAAAACTTTTCCACTTCAGACGTTCTGGATAGAAAATATGAGAGAAGAAAAATATTTTTATCTTAAATAAAAAATCTTTACATATTATTTGGTATAATTACTGCTCTAAGGTCGCTCTGTCAGCTAAAGGCATGTTTTAAAATCTCTAAACTCCAGTTAACAATTAATCGACTACTAAATGATTTAAAGATTATTTAACCCTTTAAGCACCGAGGCGCTTAGGAGTAACTTCTGCCTGAAATTCCAGATGTGAATTAAAGCAAGTTTAGCTCTAAACTATAAATCGGAAATAAAATTGTTTGTATTTGTGTGACATAAAGGCACTGAGGAATAGTTTTCAGGTGGAACCACTATTTTAAATGTCAGCATGTCTGATTTATAGGAGATTAAACAAAGAAAAAAAAAAAAAAAATGTTTTTTTCCACGATAAAAACTGCAAAATATCATGAAAGCCTGTTTTAAACTCTGGATGAAGCTCAGACTCCATAGATCCACATCTGGACTAGAACTCAAACACATTTGGACCGAATATGATGAAGCATGTTTGTTCCACAAAGGTTTTAGCTGGCAGTTTGCTGGGAGGAAATGGGATTTTAGCACAATGCCAAATGTACAAAAATGCATTTTTTCCTCTCATAAAGGAGAATCTGGTCAGATAAATGTGCTGATTTCCATATTTGGAGACCTTCTGCATGAGGCAAAGCCTTTGCTCCTCAGATTTAGGCGTTTGTTCATTGAAATTTACCGATAAAATCACCAAACTGAATAGAAAATAAGAGCAACAGAGCAATTACCTCCAATGATGGCGGCCATTAGGAGGCGGGGCTAAAAATGAATACCTGCTGATGCCACACAGAGTCGCACATGTCAGGTGGAATTTTAAATCTTATTTTGTTTATTTGTTAACCCAGCTATAAAACAAAAGGTACTCGTGAAAAAATTATTTTAGAAATTTTAAAGCCCCATTTGAAAGGCGTGTGGAGGATAAAAAGTGCCAAAATTAAATAAATAAATACGGCATTAAATAAATAATTAAATGTGTCAATAATTAATTAAATGTGGAATTAAATAAATAAATGTGTCATTCATTAATTAAAACCACGTCACTAATATAAAGTGCCGCAATTAAATAAATAAATACAGCGATAAACAATTAATTAAATGTGTAATTCATTAAATAAATACGGAATTAAATATATAAATGTGTCATTAATTTAATTAAATACGTCTTCATATTATAAAAAATATATATATAATTATTTCAGTGCGTCGAAACCATTAAAATAATCTGTCAAACTCCCCCATCAAAGTTAGGGGGCGGGTATCTAACACCTGATTGGTCACCCTGCACATTAAGGCGGAGCAAATCGATTACAGAGACCCGATTGGCGTTAGCCCCGCCCCCTAACTTTGATGGGTGAGTTTGACAGATTCTTTTAATGGTTTCGATGCACTGAAATAATTATATATATTTTTTTAATAAAATGAAGACGTATTTAATTAAATTAATGACACATTTATATATTTAATTCTGTATTTATTTAATGAATTACACATTTAATTCATTGTTTATCACTGTATTTATTTAATTGTTGCACTTTATATTAGTGACGTGGTTTTAATTAATGAATGACACATTTATTTATTTAATTCCACATTTAATTAATTATTGACACATTTAATTATTTATTTAATGCTGTATTTATTTATTTAATTTTGGCACTTTTTATCCTCCATATGAAACACCATGTGACTGTGTTTTGGCCATGAGCCGGTGTCAGCTGGGCCCTGCGCCGGGCCCGCCGGGCTCAGGCGGGTAAATATTCGATTAAATCGGATGAACGGTCTCAGCCCGTCTTAATGTTGTTCCTGTGGATCTTCAGGTTTAACCGGTTAATCTCGATCATTTCCTGCTTCCTTCATGAGCAGAAACGACCATCAAACTGGTCATTTCAGTCCCACTGGGCCAGAACCAGTGGGCCCAGTGGGCCAGAACCCGTCTAAAGAGGTTCTTCTGTCCCATAGATGCCCTGGAGCAAAGTCTGGACCCGACCATGACTGAGTGGGAGCGCAGCAGGGAGCGCGAGGAGTTCGTCCGAGCATCCATCTTGTACCGACCCTCCTCTTCCTCGCTGTCGTCTCGCTTCACTAGCGCCAAGCACCAGGAGGACGACGACACGGTGGAGGTCCACCTGGACCAAGAGGTAGGACACCCAGATGTGTTCTGCTCGGAGACGCTCCCCCTGTTCTCCCGGGAAGTCTGAGCTTGTTGTTTGGTTGCCAGGGCGACGTGGATGATAAGCAGGAAGCCGTCAAGATGAAGATGTTTGGAAAACTGACCAGAGAGACGTTGGAGTGGCATCCTGACAGACTGCTGTGCAAGAGGTTCAACGTTCCGGACCCTTACCCTGGGTACGAACCGAACCGGACCAGAACAAAGCCCCGTGTCCCAACGTGACGCCTAACTCTGCCTCTGATTGGTCCTTCAGGTCGTCGTTGGTGGGTCTGCCCAAGGTGAAGAGAGACAAGTTCTCCGTCTTCAACTTCTTAACTGTTCCAGAGAGCCGGCAGGCGGCAGGTAGGTCCACTGAGGAAGAACCGGACCCGCCGCGTCCAACCACTGGTTCTGGACCACAAACACTTTGCATCGTTTTCTGGTCCATCAACAAACGAGCGACCGACATAGAAGCAGAACCTTCAGAACTCTGGCTGCAGGTCCTCTGGGCTCAGACGGGTTGGAGACGTCTGGACTTTGACTAGACTCTATGTACAGATTGAAGATTATAACCGTATAATCAGACAGATACAGCGAGGATTAGGGCCACTGGAAAAAAAATGTTTACTGATTTTAACATTTTATTTAAATTTAGTATGGGAAAAAAGTCAGAATTCTGACTTTAATCTCAAAATTCTGACTTTAATCTCAGAATTCTGACTTTAATCTCAAAATTCTGACTTTAATCTCAAAATTCTGGCTTTTTTTCTCAGAATTCTGACTTTAATCTCAAAATTCTGACTTTAATCTCAAAATTCTTACTTTAATCTCAGAATTCTGGCTTTTTTTCTCAGAATTCTGACTTTAATCTCAAAATTCTGACTTTAATCTCAAAATTCTTACTTTAATCTCAGAATTCTGGCTTTTTTTCTCAGAATTCTTACTTTAATCTCAGAATTCTGATTTTAATCTCAAAATTCTTACTTTAATCTCAGAATTCTGGCTTTTTTTCTCAGAATTCTTACTTTAATCTCAGAATTCTGACTTTAATCTCAAAATTCTTACTTTAATCTCAGAATTCTGACTTTAATCTCAAAATTCTGACTTTAATCTCAAAATTCTGGCTTTTTTTCTCAGAATTCTGACTTTAATCTCAAAATTCTTACTTTAATCTCAGAATTCTGACTTTAATCTCAGAATTCTGACTTTAATCTCAAAATTCTGACTTTAATCTCAAAATTCTTACTTTAATCTCAGAATTCTGGCTTTTTTTCTCAGAATTCTTACTTTAATCTCAGAATTCTGACTTTAATCTCAAAATTCTTACTTTAATCTCAGAATTCTGGCTTTTTTTCTCAGAATTCTTACTTTAATCTCAGAATTCTGACTTTAATCTCAAAATTCTTACTTTAATCTCAGAATTCTGACTTTAATCTCAAAATTCTTACTTTAATCTCAGAATTCTGACTTTAATCTCAAAATTTTGGCTTTTTTTCTCCTCAGAATTCTGACTTTAATCTCAAAATTCTGACTTTAATCTCAGAATTCTGACTTTAATCTCAAAATTCTGACTTTAATCTCAAAATTCTTACTTTAATCTCAGAATTCTGGCTTTTTTTCTCAGAATTCTTACTTTAATCTCAAAATTCTGACTTTAATCTCAAAATTCTTACTTTAATCTCAGAATTCTGACTTTAATCTCAGAATTCTGACTTTAATCTCAGAATTCTGACTTTAATCTCAAAATTTTGGCTTTTTTTCTCAGAATTCTGACTTTAATCTCAAAATTCTGACTTTAATCTCAGAATTCTGACTTTAATCTCAAAATTTTGGCTTTTTTTCTCAGAATTCTGACTTTAATCTCAAAATTCTGACTTTAATCTCAGAATTCTGACTTTAATCTCAAAATTTTGGCTTTTTTTCTCAGAATTCTGACTTTAATCTCAAAATTCTTACTTTAATCTCAGAATTCTGACTTTAATCTCAAAATTCTTACTTTAATCTCAGAATTCTGACTTTAATCTCAAAATTCTGACTTTAATCTCAAAATTCTTACTTTAATCTCAGAATTCTGGCTTTTTTTCTCAGAATTCTTACTTTAATCTCAAAATTCTGACTTTAATCTCAAAATTCTTACTTTAATCTCAGAATTCTGACTTTAATCTCAAAATTCTTACTTTAATCTCAGAATTCTGACTTTAATCTCAAAATTTTGGCTTTTTTTCTCAGAATTCTGACTTTAATCTCAAAATTCTGACTTTAATCTCAGAATTCTGACTTTAATCTCAAAATTCTGACTTTAATCTCAGAATTCTGGCTTTTTTTCTCAAAATTCTGACTTTAATCTCAGAATTGTGGATCTTAATGTAGATGGGCTCCATGAAGGCAGAGATGTGGAGCTCTTAGCTTCACTGACTAAGATGTGAGCTGTTTGAGGTGGCCAGTGACACATTGGTGGAAAATGACGGAATCAGGCGACTTTTTACGTGCCCGAGGGGTCCCCTCATTAATGGAGGAGCAGAAGGTCATTAAAACAAGAGAGCTAGTCTCTAAAACAGACATGGCTATGGCTTGATGCTAACATGTTTGTTAGCTGTCAGAATTCTGAGATTAAAGTCAAAATTCTGAGATTAAAGTCAAAATTCTGAGATTAAAGTCAAAATTCTGAGATTAAAGTCAGAGTTCTGAGATTAAAGTCAAAATTCTGAGATTAAAGTCAGAATTCTGAGATTAAAGTCAGAATTCTGAGTTTAAAGTCAAAATTCTGAGATTAAAGTCAGAATTCTGAGATTAAAGTCAGAATTCTGAGATTAAAGTCAGAATTCTGAGTTTAAAGTCAAAATTCTGAGATTAAAGTCAGAATTCTGAGATTAAAGTCAGAATTCTGACTTTAAAGTCAGAATTCTGAGATTAAAGTCAGAGTTCTGAGATTAAAGTTAGAATTCTAAGAAAAAAGTCAGAATTCTGACTTTTTTCCCCATTCTAAACTGAAATAAAATGTAAAAATCAGTAAACCTTTTTTCCCTAATCCTCTTCCGTAGACAGAGGAACTGTCCTAATTAGATAAACTATTATGGAAAACATCGGTTCTGACACCAACAGGCAGCTCATATTAAGCTCACATATCATCAATGATCCTAACAAAGCTAAACTTCTCACTTGTTCCTCTCAGCTCCTCCAAAGCCTCTGGAGCAGGAGAAGAAGTCCAGGTGGGATGTTTCAGAGAAAAGCAAAGAGAAGAAGAACCAGGATTCGCTGAGCGAGCGTATCAGCGATGCACAGAACCAAGCTGAGCCCAAATCTGAAGAGAACTCACCTCCCGGGTCCAACAGCATCCAGACTGCAGCCGGCAGCAGCGAGGTCCGTCTGAACAAACCGGACCTGCAGCTTTAGGTGGATCCTCTGCAGGTCTAACCTCTGCTGGGCTTTTCTTCCAGGGGGGGTCAGCAGATCAGCCCAGCTCAGAGCAGAGAACAAAGGATGAAGACCAGGAGGAGGAGGAGGAGGAGGAGAGGCCTCCTATGGATCTGTTCAAAGCCATCTTTGCCAACTCCTCTGATGAGAAGTCCTCCTCCTCAGAGGGAGAGAGCGATGAAGAGGAGGGGGAGAATGATGCAAAGGAAGAGCGATCAGAGACGGAACCAGTGAAGCTGTTCGTCATCTCCTCTTCCTCCTCCGCCGCCCCCCCTGCCTCCTCTTCCTCCTCCGCCGTCCCCCCCGCCTCCTCTTCCTCTGCTGTCACCTCCAGGCTGCACACAGGTTCTCCAGCTGTTCTGCAGATGTTATCAGCATCAACCGGACTCTGAGCTCAAAGGTTCTCTTTGTTCCCCAGAAGCAGCAGCTTCCCGTCAGACGTCGGCCAAAGACGAGGAGGAAGAGTTTGGACCGAAGCTGCCGCCTCCTTCGGCTGCTGTCGGTGAGAAGCTGCTCCTCCTCTGAGTTCTGGTGCTGAGGAGACTTCCCTCCATTTTTCACGGTCGGTTTAAAGCGGATCGGGAGGTTTAACTGTTTGCTTGTTGTTCTCCTGATCAGACAGAGGAGGCGCCACCTCCACGGCCTCCAACCGTCAGGATGAGAAGTCCAGCAAGAGAAGCAAAGAGAAGAAGCAGAAAAGCAAGAAGCACAAGAAGGAGAAAAAGGTTGAGGAAGAGGAGGACCAGTTCAGAGGTGAGCTGCTTCTGATCTCCGTTCTGATTCTGTTTATTTCTGCAGAAGAAGAAACACAAGAAGCACAAAAGCAAAGGGAAGAGTAAGAAGGAGGAGTCGACCAGCGGCTCTGAGGAAGACGAGGAAGACGCCGAGCTGTCGACGGACGAGCTGCTGAGGAGGTCAGAGGTCGCAGCGAGCTTCGGCTCATCAGCGGTTCTGATGTTCTGATCCTAAATCCGCCTCCGTGTTTCTGATCTGCTTTCAGACTGAAGAGCATCCGGACCCCTCGGATCCGGTGACCCGGAGGAACGCATCATCAGCCGTCTAATAAAAACCAGACATCTTGTTAATGTCGGTTCTGGTTTACTGGGTTTTCACTGTTCTTCCATTTTATCACATTTTAAAGAACAGATTTCTGTTGATCTGAAGTGAAAACCTGAGTTCTGAGCGAGGAAAGGAGGGCCGGTTCTGGTTCTGTCTGCGTTCTTTTCCTGGTCCCCCTGAACCAGAACTAAATGCAGACTTTTGGACTATACCTCTGCTATGATTGGTTGGTGCCCAGCTCCCCTCTGGGTCCCGTGCTCCCGTTTCCTGGGTGATGGATGGAGCAGGACACAGGAGGGTGAGAAGCTTCTGTTGGACGACCAGAACAGAACCCGCTGGAACCCAGAGAAGATTGATTAAAGCCCCTAATTAAAAACCTGATCTGATAACGGCCAGCAGTACGGTTTATCCCACAGGCCCTGAACGCACCATTTCAGACGCGTTTCTATGGAAACCACTAGCGGTCAACACCTAGCTTCCGCATAGATTCGAGGTTTGAGTTTTTCTTTGGTTTTATTAAGAATGAGTCCGATAAACAAGCCATGGGTGGAGGAGGATGAGGAGGAGGATGAAGGGTGGAGCTGCAGGTGAGATCTACCTGCAGGACTTCAGAGGAAATATTCTGGTAAATGTGTTGATGCTGAGTTGTTAATAAAGTTTGTTTGATTTTGGTTCTGGGACTCTGGTATGGAGCTGTCACAGAAAGAGTCCAGCGGGAAAGGTCAGATGTTTTACCCGACCAGGGCTCACCCTGAGCGGTTAGGAGGACCTCTGAGAACCAGGCCTTGGAGGGAAGCTTTACCAGGAAGAAATTAAACCAAAAACACCCGAACCTGAACTGGGCGGCATGATGGATGAAACTTTCCAGAGAATTAAAAAAATTTTTTACAGTGTACTGTCTGGCTATGGCCAGATGTCAATGTCAATCTTATTTATAAAGAATCCCATAAAATCGTTGCTGCTAAGAGCAGGTGGAATGGACGGTTCAACAGAGCTATGGCTCTGGGTGAGTTTGGCAACTGGATTAAAAAGAAATCTAGGATTATTCTGATTCTCCTCTATTAATGAGGAGAAGTATGCTGCTCTTGCTTTACAAAGGGTCCTCTTATACAGCAGTAAACCATTTTTCCAGACTAGGAAGGACTCCCGTAGGCCTGTGGAGCGATATTTTCCCTCCAGTTTCCAAGCATTTTGCTTCAAAGTGCGCAGCTCTGCATTAAACCAAGGAGCAAGCTTTCTATTTTTAACGGTTTTCATTTTCAAAGGAGCTGCGTTGTCTAAGGCAATACGCAGAGAACTAGCAACCCCATCAACAAAATCATCAACCTGTGAAGGGGAATAAGCTAAGCTTTTGCACTCTGCAGCACTGCTCAGCGACACAGAGGAGAGAGAAAGTGAAGCAGATTCTTTAAAATTTATAACTGCACTATCTGATAAAGATCTACTAAAATGTAACCTTCTTTTGGGGGAGGAGAACTCTGTTAAAGTAATCCTGAAGGTTATTAGAAAGTGGTCAGAGAGGACAGGGTTGTGAGGAAATACTGTTATTTCTTCACATTCTATGCCGTATGTCAGCACAAGATCCAAAGTATGAAGATGAGAATGCGTGGGACTATTCACATTTTGAACAAAGCCAATAGTGTCTAAGATAGCATTAAAGGCTGCTCTTAAGCTATCGCCTTCAATGTCAGCATGGATGTTAAAATCTCCCACTATGATGACCCTGTCAGTATTTAATACCAAATCAGAAAGGAACTCTGAAAACTCATCTAAAAATTCAGAGTAAGGACCTGGTGGACGATACAAAGTTACAAAAAGAAGAGGTTTTCTTGCCTTGAAATTTGGATCAGGGAAATTAAGGGTTAAATGTTCAAAAGAGTTGTAGGTATTAATTGTTTTGGGAGTAATCAGTAAGTCAGACTGGAAGATTGTTGCTACTCCTCCTCCTCGCCCAGAACTTCTGGGGATGTGAAAATTTAAATAGCTTGAAGGAGTTCCCTCATTTATGCTCACATAATCCTCTTGCTGCAGCCAGGTTTCTGTAAGGCAAAACAAGTCAATGTGATTATCACAAATCAAGTCATTAACTAGTAGACTTTTAGAGGAAAGAGATCTGATGTTAAACAGACCGCATTTAATCGTTTTTAATTTTTTCCCCCCAAGTGCAGTTATTTTTATTTTTATTAGATTATCGAGATGTACTCCTTTGGGAATATTTGCTAATTTATTAGATTTTAGCCGCGAGCAAGACAGTCTGGATGGAGTAATGAGGTGTGTTAACCATACATGTAAACAAAGTTTTATGGGCCCCAGGAACTTGGGGCCCTGGGAAACTGGCTAGTTTTGCCACTTTATTTTTCAGATCAAGGTCCAATTAAAGGAGGAAATGATATGTTGATGTGATAGATGCAGTGTTTCAATTAGGCAGAAAAATAGTGTTATATGCAGCTCACAGGCAGCCGTGGCAGATATGATCTTGTCCTTGCCCCTCCCTCTTTACCCAGCATGCATCAGAGCAGACTTGTTCGTCCTCCAGGCTGACAGCTGTCCCAGCATGCACTGCGGCGGGAGCAGCTTCCAGGTTAGCGCTCACAGAGCTCAGAGGATTAAAGTAAAAGTTCTCTTTTCTGTTGCTGTTCAATAAAAATACATTTTTAAATAATTTGAGGAGAAAACATTATACTTTAAAGCGTCACTATATGGACCATTTACTGATTTAGTGCGGAATAAAAAAAAATTCCGATGTTGAGTGGACCGCGGCAACCAGCGGAGCTCCAACAGCAACTTTTAAACAGCGCGTGCACGAGGAGAAACGGGCTCATGCACGCTCTCGCACGCGTTTAACAGGCGTTCTCCCTCAGAAGCGCCTACATGGCTGTGCATGTGCAGGGCGGGTCTTTTCAAAAATTCACAAAAATCCTCCACTATACCTTGAAGAACAAAATAATCCTCCCCCCATAAGTAGCAGCAAGTTAAGAAAAAAATCGGTATGCCTCAGGGCTCTGTCCTGGGGCCCCTACTTTTTAGTATTATTTTAAACATGTCAGAAATGTAAAATTCCTCTGAAATGTTATCTGGATGACACTCAGGTCTATTTATCTGGTACATCTAACCCCAAACCCCCCCCCTCACCTCCTGCCTAACTAAAAATAAAGCCTGTTTCACCTCAAACTTTAAGCTAAATTGAACCAAACGGAGATCCTCCTGGTAGGAATCAAATGATTTTTTCCAAGGCTGACATTTTCTGTCTTCCATCTGACAGTTCGATTGTCTTTTTTTTTTTTGTTTCCTCAGGTGAAGAGTCTGGGTGTCATCCTCCCACATCAATAACTTTATCTATTTAACGTTCCTTCATCTATAAATCATTGTCTTTGTCCCTTTTTTCCTGCATTCTGTTTTTGTTCTGATCCATATTGATTAATGCAACTCTCTTCTCTCCGGTTTACCCCTAGACTGTATTCCTCATTCTGTTCGTTTTAATATTTTAATCATTAGATTTAAAGCATCTTCATGCAGCTCTGATGATACTGAGGCCTTTCTGATAATGAATAAAACTTTATTTCTTCTTCTAAGGTTTTAAGTCTGTGAACTGGGTCCAACATGAGATTTTATTGCATAATTTCATCCAGCATCACTGTGGAAACGGTGTCAGTTTTGATCCACTGTGGGGAAAAGACACTATCTGAATGAATTAAAGGCGAAACCCGATCGTCTGTAGTTCTGATCTTTCAGACCGCCGGTCCTGACGGAGCTTTAGAAGGTGCTCTGCAGCAGGCAGGGGCAGCCGCAGCCGGCCGGACACTCGTCCCGGCGCCGGAACCAGTCCATCATGTGTGCGGTGTGACCTCCGTGTCCGCAGCTCAGGCAGAAGTTGGACAATCCTCGGACCGCCACGTGGCAGATGGCGCACTGGAAGGTCAGCCGCTTGCAGACGGCGCACTGGGTCCCGCGGGCCTGGCTGCGGCAGTGGCAGCAGTACACCCCGAACTCTGCAGACACACAAAGCCTGCCTGTTCAGAACAGGAGCATCGTCTGAAGCGGTTCTGCAGGTTCTGATCCTGGATTGGAAATACTGGATCCACTGACCAGACCTTCTGATCCAGGAGCAGAACTGCAGAAGCCTTTCAGACCTGCGATGAACCGTGAGGGGAACCTACCGATGCCTTTGTGAGGTTCTGGGGGGCTGGAGGTGAACTTCAGCACGTCGGCCCGCTTGTCTCTCAGACCCCAGCGGTACAGGATCTCGCCGTAACACTTCTTAAAGTCGTCGTACTGCAGCGTGTACGCCGGGTCCAGCAGCCTGGGCGGGAACAGGAAGTGACATCATCTCACTGAGATTTCACTACAGAACCGCTCCTAAGCGGCGTTAACCGATTTTACCGAACCACCGTCAAACATCTGAAGCTGCAGGTTCTATGAAACACGGACCGACCCGGGTTCTGGTTGGTTCTGGTCGGTGCTTCAGTCCAAACAGCTGCTGCAGGAAGGAGACCGTTTCCTTTCTAAAGGGTTTAGGGTTCTGCTGAAGGCGGGCCGGTCAAGGTTTCAACCAGGGCTGCAACTAACGATTATTTTAAAAATCGATGAATCGGCCGATTATTTTTCGATTAATTAATGAATCGAACAAAAAATATTTTTTATATTAACCTCTTTATTCCAAAATAAACATTTTAGACAGAACAAACAAGCACACAAGTACAGGTTGCTCATTAACTGTACTGGTGCAATATGAAAAATAAATGTTTGTGTTAAAACTACGCAAACTTACATGAGAAATGTAGCTGTACATCCACAAAATATAGGCTACTTTGTTTCATAAAGCGCAAAAAAAGACATTTTTGTTTTTAAAGCCCCTAAGGGATTCAAACAATAGGCCCCCCCATTTCAACAAATGAGGTTTTTTAGACTAGAAGAGTTCTGCCTTTTAAGACAGGAAAGTATAGCAGTTAAAGTTGCTGCTTGAGAAAATACTGAACCATAGAGATAAAAATAGCCCTGTGATTCAAATTATAAATTGTATTTGGAATAAAAATGAGAGAACTAGGGGTGCTAAAAACACATCCTCCAAAGACAGATATTTACATGGGAATGTGGCAGATAATTAATTGACATATTACTGATCTTGCTGGATTTTATTCTGCTTTACTTCCATAAATTGCAGGATCTTCTTTACTTTATCTTTGCCAGAAGATTTAAACTTTAAAAGCCTTGTCCTCATAATTTGCAAGTTAATGTATTTATAAAGGCTATTTTAATTATTGTGATCAATTTGCGCCGTCAATCCCGGCGCATGCGCGCTTCATTTGCAGTCTGGACGCTGAGGGTAAACATCCTGCGGCTCTGACTGCAGCGCTGAGAGGGACTCCTGCAGGAGAACGGGGTTGGGATGGGGGAGGCGCCCCACGGCAGAGTAGGAACGATACATGCTTTCACGTAAGAGTCTCCAAAAGCCGCCAGTGAAACCATAAAAAGTCGCCAGATTTGTCGCTAGTCGCTTTTTTGAAAAAATAGTCGCTGGAGGGGTCTGAAAAGTCGCTAAATATAGCAACAAAGTCGCTGAGTTGGCAACACTGCGCACCTGCAGCGCTGGCTCGCTCTGCCGTATATTTTTTCTTCCCCCGTTTCAGTCATGTGGATGTGATGACGGCGGCGGATGACGCATTAATCGCGCGACACAACTAATCGATGATGAAATTCGTTGCAAACGCTTTTAAAAGTCGATTTTATCGATTCGTTGTTGCAGCCCTAGTTTCAACCATCCGACCCAAACGGGCGACCCGGATGGTTGCAGTGTTCAGGAACAGAACCAAAGCTTGAGTCTGGGTTCTGCTGTGGACCGACTGTCATACACGACAGTGGCAGCATAATGCTGAGGGGAGATTTAGCTCAGATCCAGAGCCGCAGGGTTGAAACCTTGAACCAGAACCAGTCGCCTCTGACCGGCTGTAATTTCTGACCCTGGTCCAAATTTGTGTCAGCCCAGGAAACCGACCACCCAGTATAACTCAACCCCAGTTTTCCCCAGCAGAGAGGAAGCTTGGAAAGGATCCAGAACAGGCGTGAATAATTGTGACCCTGGCAGGATCTGAATCTTTTGGACCTGAGTGGTTCTGGAAGCGATGCTAAAGAAGAGCGGATGTCCTTCTGCCCATTTAGCAGCATCACCTCTTGTTCATGTCATGGAGCTCCCGCTCTCGCTCCCGAGGGTCCGTGTAGCCCTGGTTGCCATAGCGATAATCGTCAGGAGAAGACTCCCCCCAGGGGTTGGGGTGCTCGGGGTCTCTGACTGAAAACGAGACAGAGGAAGAGGTTTGGAGCAGGAGGCGCGGCGGCCTGACAGCAGGGGGAGCTGTAGAGTCTGACCTGTGTTCCAGGAGTCCGAGGCGCTGGAGCAGGAGCCGGAGGTGACGGAGCTGGACGTGTAGCTGGGCTAAAGGTCAACACACCGGGAACGTTAGAATCCCTGTCGCCAGCAGGGGGCGCTCTGTAAGCTCGTGACTCACGTATCGGGAGTGGAGGCGTGACGGAGGCAAAGAGTAACCGTCAGGGGGCGGAGCCTGAGCCCTGAACACGCTGCACAGCATACCCAGGGTCTGGACGTCGCTCATCTGGCTGTAGTGCTCCAGCCTGAAGGAAACACAGACTTCAGCTTCAAAGCTACGCCGCTTCAAAAAGGGCTCACCAGATGATCACTTACAGCGTCTCCAGCAGATGGCGTCCGAACGGATGTCTGGCCCAGGGCGTCTCTGTGTCCGGGTCAGAATCTGGACTCAGGTCTTGATTGGTGGCTGCGGAGGCCAAAGCCCAAACCTGCAGATCAGAGAACTGTGAGCTGCACAACGTTACCTAGAGGCAAACCTCTCTACTCTAACAAGCTGGATCGCCGTGGTAACGGATGCTCAGGTCCAAGTGGGACCTCACAGTATCCAGGTTTGCCAGACTGAAGCTCTTCAGATCGGACCGACCTGAAAGTTTTGTTCTAGGTTGGTCCAATCAGAACGTTCTGAAACTTTGCCTCAGAAGGTTATGTCTGCAGACATCAAAGCTGTTGGAGATAAACCTCAGAAGACCTGCAGGCACAAGATCAATGTCAGGGTTCTGACTTCCCATTTCTGCTAGGAAACCATGGAAACCATGGATCCGTTTGACTAAAGGAGCTGCTCAGCTCCTCTACAGTCTGGTGCAGAGGGTGGAAGGTGTGAAGTCCAAAGACTTTTACAGCCTGTTTTTTAAAAAGTAGCGCTACCACAGGTCATTCATTCCTGCTGCAACCAAACTCTCTGGCAGTAACTTGTGCAATGTCATTATTGTCATTCTACTGTCACAAGTATAGAGTAACGAAATTAACTCATGCATTTAACCCAACCCGTTGGGGAGCAGAGGGCTGCCATTGTACGGTGCCGGGGGAGTAGTGTTGGGTTAAAGGGGAACGCCGTTTTTTTGTACATTGGGCCCTTGACAGTGATTGGCCTCCATGATCTGAATGCTGGCGTACCATAAAGAATAAATGATGAACAGTTTAGTTTGTGCCTTCAAGTCGTTGCCCATAGGAAGACGTTACTGGATATAACCTAACAGAATATCTTCAGAACGGCTCCAAATGACACTAAACTCATATGGGAGAGTAGAACATGATGGAATAACGGAAAATCAAGGGTCCAGTGTAAAAAAACGGCGTTCGCCTTTAAGGGTCTTGCTCAGAGACCCAGAGTGGCAGTCTGTGGGAGCGGGGTTCAAACTCAGAACCTCTGGATTCCAAGCTCCATGCCCTAACCACTAGGCTACCCTATACCCCATACACCTTTTTCTTCCTTTGGCACCTTCTTCTTCCTTTTTGACCATTTGAGCTGATGTAATGAGTACATTTCACCACTGTGAGATCAATAAAGTCAATCAATCAAGATTGAAGTATGTTCACCTTGGCCAGGTCTCTGCGCCCCACCGCCAGCGCCGCTGCTGCGTTCTTCTGACACGTTTCTTGGATGTCGTTTATGTTCAGACTGAGGAAGACAGAGGAAAATGGAGACGTTCAGGTAGGACCCAGCTAGAGCTGAGGGAAGGTGTCTCTACTTCGAGTGCAGAACAGTCTGCGTTCTCCAGCTGGAACTACAGAACTACGTCCAACACAGTGCTCTTTGGAAGGGATTCCAGGAGGGGTACCACAGGGCTCAGTGTTGGGACCCATTGGCCAAATAAATCTATTTTTATTTAAAGCCAACTTTATCCACCCAGTAAGCTGAGTTAGTAGTACCCAATGTTGGCTCTGTGATAGACACCATCTACATGGTAAGTGACACCATTTACTAGCTGTCTCCTGTTTAGGAAGCCGGGTCCTGTTCTATTCTGCTGGAAATCACATATGGAGTTCCACAGGGCTCAGTTCTGCACCGCAAAAATTGAAGAAGAGTAAGTCAATTTGTTCTTAAAATAATTGAGACAATTTGTCAATGGCTAAAGACAATTTACATTTAAATAAGAAAAAACAATTGCACAATAGTCGTATTTCAAGTGTATATTATCTAATTATCTTATTTCAATAGTAAAAATACTCATTCCATTGGTAAATCATCTTATTTACTTAAATTAAGGGCAAATACCCTTAATTCAAGACATTTATACTTATTTGTAGTTAGTTTATACAGGTCCACCATAAAGAATAAAAATAATGAAAAATGGCCAAAAATCGCACTTTGACCCAAAATGGCTGACTTCCTGTGGGCTTTAGGGCATACCTCCAAGAGACTTTTTTTCATGATTTGATGAGATCTACCTGTGTGCCAAAGTTCAAATCTCTGTGACTTACAGTTTCCCCCAACTCACATTAGGGGGCGCTGTGGCGTAATTTGGGGGCCGCCATTTTGGATTCCATTACAGACCGGCTATTTCACGCGGGGGACAATTTACTGCCACGTTTTCCTGAGTTTTTGAATATGCAAAGTCCCCGTAAAATGCGTTCGAAGTGCCAAAAGAATAATAATAAGAAGAAACTTTCGAAATACAATAGGCCTTCGCAGCGCTTTGCTGCTCGGGCCTAATAAATCCTTTATTTTCCTGCAGTGGCCATTATATTTTTTATTCTTCTCCCTCACGGCTGTTTTAGTCCTGTTTACAGACTCTTAAAGGGATCCATCATAACTTCAACCAATAGACTTAACTTGGGAAATATTTATTTACAGTTTAATGACAACACTGTAAAAATAATCTAAGCTGTTTCAAATATTTCCATAAAATATTTTTAGACAGATGTTACCATGTTGTTTGAGCTTCAATGCATTCTGGGAAAATGGCGTACGCTAGTTCCTGTAGTGCTACTCACTCTATTACAGATGGAGTAATGTAACTAAAGTAATCCCTCCCTGGGATTATTAAAGTATTTCTGCCGCCATTTTTCTGTTTACTACAGTGTGTTGAATTCATGTTAATGTGGGTTTAAAGACATTTCAATTAGGCGGTAATATAAAAGAAAAAAAAGTCTAATCAACCTAAACTTTTGCGAACACCATGCAGTACCTCTGTGGACCCTCTAGGGGTCGCGGACCCCCTGTTGAAGACCTCTGCATTAAACCTTTCCAGTTTGAACCAGAATGTGTTGAAAATGGTGAGAATGTAGAAATCACAGGAGGAAGAGGGAAGATTTGTCCAAAGAAGTTTGATGTTTGTGCTATTGCTGCTAGCAGATGCTAACCCAGATGGAGAGCTATGTGACCGTTTACGGTTAGCAGTAATTATGATTTTTTTTACATTTCACGTTTTAAGTTAATATAAAAATGAAATGTTCAGGTAGTCGGGATCCCTGTAAACTGGTTTACTGGTTTCACACGGGGGATTATCACTACTGTCTTGGGTAAATAGCTGGAGTTTGTTATGCGCCTCGTGTTTCTACCGGATAAAGAGCTCTCCCTTAAAACACACATTTGGTTCAAGAATTGATGAGGAAGATTGTGTTGTTGTTTTTTTTAAAGAAATTTAGCAAAAAGAACATTGTTGTCAGCGGCCATTTTGCCTCTTGATTATAGAGATGTTGTGTATATGAAGGCCTCAGCCAGGTGTTCACTGGATCCCCTTTATTACTGCGCCCTGTGGCGTCTAACAGGCTGCAGATGGTTGAGTGTCCTTTGAGTTCCTCACAGACTGAAGAACGTCTGATGGTTGGACCCGTCTACAGGACCCGGTGGACTGAGTGGTTTCACTCACATGTAACTCTCTCCCAGAGCTTTGTGGACGGGCAGCAGGCAGGAGATATCCTGGATAATGACTTTCCCCGCCAGCTTGATGGGACGGCTGCCGTAGTCCACGCCTTCCCGCTTTGTCTTGAAGCGCCGGGATTTCTGTGGGGAGACGGGGACAGAGAGGAGGACGGGGACGGACGGCCGAGGAGACAGAACCGCAGCTGATTAAACTGGATCGCAGCAGAGTCTGTTCACACTGAGAGTCAGGAATCTCTGGGAAGTTCTCTGGGTTCTTTACATCCTGGAACTGATACCAGGAAGTCCAGCAGAACCATCCGTAGGAGAAACACTTTACCAGGTGGTCCAGAACCTGGACCCATTGGTCTGTCAGTGTGAACAGCTCATTAACACGCAGCCTGAAGAGCCAAATTACTGCAGCACAGGTGAGACAAAGTCCAGACAGAACCTACCTGGAGATGTTAGATGTTAGTGACGATACTGGACAAAACTTTCTGAGTTAGTTTCACTAGTTATGTGTTCAGAACAAACCCAGAACCCAGAGCTTCCAGTAGTCCCATCATCTGCTATCAGCTCTGTTTAATGGGAAAAGTTCCCACAGGCCCTCAGAGATGAAGAGGCTGAAAACTTCATCACCTTCTACTTCACGTCCAACAGTGTCTCTGAGCTAACAGCGTCCATGTCCAACAGTGTCTCTGGTCTAACACCGTCCATGTCCAACAGTGTCTCTGGGCTAACAGCGTCCATGTCCAACAGTGTCTCTGGCCTAACAGCATCCATGTCCAACAGGGTCTTTGGTCTAACAGCGTCCATGTCCAACAGTGTCTCTGGCCTAACAGCATCCATGTCCAACAGGGTCTTTGGTCTAACAGCGTCCATGTCCAACAGTGTCTCTGGCCTAACAGCATCCATGTCCAACAGGGTCTTTGGTCTAACAGCGTCCATATCCAACAGTGTCTCTGGCCTAACAGCATCCATGTCCAACAGGGTCTTTGGTCTAACAGCGTCCAAGTCCAACAGTGTCTCTGGCCTAACAGCATCCATGTCCAACAGGGTCTTTGGTCTAACAGCGTCCATGTCCAACAGTGTCTCTGGCCTAACAGCATCCATGTCCAACAGGGTCTTTGGTCTAACAGCGTCCATGTCCAACAGTGTCTCTGGCCTAACAGCATCCATGCCCAACAGGGTCTTTGGTCTAACAGCGTCCATGTCCAACAGTGTCTCTGGCCTAACAACATCCATGTCCAACAGTGTTTCTGGCCTAACAGCATCCATGTCCAACAGTGTTTCTGGCCTAACAGCGTCCATGTCCAACAGTGTCTCTGGCCTAACAGCGTCCATGTCCAACAGTGTCTCTGGCCTAACAACATCCATGTCCAACAGTGTTTCTGGCCTAACAGCGTCCATGTCCAACAGTGTTTCTGGCCTAACAGCGTCCATGTCCAACAGTGTCTCTGGCCTAACAACATCCATGTCCAACAGTGTTTCTGGCCTAACAGCGTCCATGTCCAACAGTGTTTCTGGCCTAACAGCGTCCATGTCCAACAGTGTCTCTGGCCTAACAGCATCCATGTCCAACAGGGTCTTTGGTCTAACAGCGTCCATGTCCAACAGTGTCTCTGGCCTAACAGCATCCATGTCCAACAGGGTCTTTGGTCTAACAGCGTCCATGTCCAACAGTGTCTCTGGCCTAACAGCATCCATGTCCAACAGGGTCTTTGGTCTAACAGCGTCCATGTCCAACAGTGTCTCTGGCCTAACAGCATCCATGCCCAACAGGGTCTTTGGTCTAACAGCGTCCATGTCCAACAGTGTCTCTGGCCTAACAACATCCATGTCCAACAGTGTTTCTGGCCTAACAGCGTCCATGTCCAACAGTGTCTCTGGCCTAACAGCGTCCATGTCCAACAGTGTCTCTGGCCTAACAACATCCATGTCCAACAGTGTTTCTGGCCTAACAGCGTCCATGTCCAACAGTGTTTCTGGCCTAACAGCATCCATGTCCAACAGTGTTTCTGGCCTAACAGCGTCCATGTCCAACAGTGTCTCTGGCCTAACAGCATCCATGTCCAACAGTGTCTCTGGCCTAACAACATCCATGTCCAACAGTGTTTCTGGCCTAACAGCGTCCATGTCCAACAGTGTTTCTGGCCTAACAGCATCCATGTCCAACAGTGTTTCTGGCCTAACAGCGTCCATGTCCAACAGTGTCTCTGGCCTAACAGCATCCATGTCCAACAGTGTCTCTGGCCTAACAACATCCATGTCCAACAGTGTCTCTGGCCTAACAGCATCCATGTCCAACAGTGTTTCTGGCCTAACAGCGTCCATGTCCAACAGTGTCTCTGGCCTAACAGCATCCATGTCCAACAGTGTTTCTGGCCTAACAGCGTCCATGTCCAACAGTGTCTCTGGCCTAACAACATCCATGTCCAACAGTGTCTCTGGGCTAACAGCGTCCAAGTCCAACAGTGTTTCCGGTCTAATAGTTTCCATGTCCAACTGGGTCTTTGGTCTAACAGCGTCCATGTCCAACAGCGTCTCTGGCCTAACAGTGTCCATGTCCAACATTGTCTCTGGCCTAACAGCGTCCAAGTCCCACCGTGTTTCTGGCCTAACATCCATGTCCAACAGGGTCTTTGGTCTAACAGCGTCCATGTCCAACAGTGTTTCCGGTCTAATAGTTTCCATGTCCAACAGGGTCTCTGGCCTAACAGCGTCCATGTCAACAGTGTCTCCGGTCTAATAGTTTCCATGTCCAACAGGGTCTTTGGTCTAACAGCAGTTTTAGAAATGTCTTGATAGTTTCATGTTGAAATGACCTTTGTCCTCCTGTAGAACCCTGAACCCAATCAGAACTCTAACTGGACGGCTTCAGAACATCAACACTGCTTGATCACATTGAAATTCCGCTACTGGAACATTTGATCGGACCCAGAAAATATCATTTTAACACAGATATGTCATCTTTGGACCTCAGGGTTTGATATGTCCTCCACAAGGAGGGTTAAACACCTTAGATCAACGCTTAAGGTGCGTATCCAGGGGAAGTTTGGTGAGTGGAAAAGCTGTCACAGAAGGATTACAATCAAAAAGTGAGTTGATTTTAAAATAAAGAACTAGAACTGAGAGCAGATACCAAACAGAACGTGACCACCCTGTTCAGCAGAATCACATATCTGGGTAAAAATCCTTTTACTGGTCTCATGTCATACTATCAAGTTCTGAGAAATGTCAAAACCATTGACACCTGTGAGTGAAATGAGTATATAAACCATCGAACGGTTTCCCCTTCAGATTAAAGCAAAGTTTTTCCAACAGGTTTCCTAAGAAACAAACAAAAAACTTCTGCTGGAACCAAAGCTTCTGTAGAAAATGACAACAAACAGAACCGTTTGGATCTCAGCATCTGGGGTATGGACCCTGTGGCCGGGTGGACCCTGTGGCCGGGTGGACCCTGTGGCCGGGTGGACCCTGCAGCCGGGTGTATGGACCCTGCAGCCGGGCCGCCCAGCATCAGCTGGAACTGGCGTTTTATTTCCGAACACATAAATGAGAACGGTAATGTAGATGATGATGCATTAGAGGTTAGTGGAGGAGAAGCAGCCAATCAGAGACATGCATGTTAGAACAACATTCTGCACTGGAGGGATGGGCAGATATCTGTACCGGCCAATCATGGAGGGTTTGAACAGACCAGCGACGGGAGGCAGACATAGGAAGCTTCTGATTGGAGGAGAGTGGGGAGGAGGCGTGGCCCAGCAGCAGGGTGGGCAGGTGATTGGTCGGGGAGAAAAAATAGCAGAGGAAGAAAAAAAAACAAAGAAAAGAGACAGAAGCCAATCAGGATGAAGGCGGACCAAAACCAGAACCTCTGCAGGGTTCCTCCAGCACCATCTCTGTTACCATGGTTACCTTAGGGAGAGACGGAGGAACCCAGAGTTCTACCTTCACTTTGGTTTCTCTATTAGGACTTGATTCTGATTAAATGGATGAAATCTAGCTGAACTGGATCCAGGAGATACATTTCCTAGGTGTGTATCCACCAGGGTTCTGAGCCTGGCCCGACCCAGTGGACTCTCAGTTCTCCTGTGGGTGAGTACCTGGGTTCCATTGAGATCAATCCATCGGGTCCTAAACTAGTCTTCCAAAAGACACTTTGTTCTAGTCTGCTAACCCAACATCCCAGCACTTCCAGGCATGTTTCAGCTGAGGTTCTGCTAAAACTGAGAACTGAGACCAACCTCCGGTGTTCTGAGGTCTCAGGTTCTGCAAGTCTTGCTCAGATGTCCATTAAGAAGAGCAGAGGTTCTCATGGTGAGGATGTTTGGGATGAGAGTCTAAGAACAGGTCTGGTCTGGTAAAAATCCTTCAAAATCAGACCTCCGATACCGCTAGCACCCAGCAGGGGGACGCTGTGCAGAATCAGCAAAACGCAAATGACAGAGAAGATGGATACCTGCCTCACTTCCTGGGGGAAAGAACCAGCCCAGGAGTCAGTTTCCCTCAGCTGAGCCCAGATCTGAAACCAAACTGAGTTCTGGTTCTGTTTGTTTAGTCCTTTAGTGAGTGTGTGTGTGTGCGTCTCACCCGCTCTTTATAGTAGAAGGAGGAGATGGAGACGGTGTCTTTATCGGAGCGGGTCGGGCTCCCGCTGTAGAGGCGCAGGGTGCTCTGAGACTCTGAACGCATCTTCATCGGGGTCAGAACCCCGCTGTGATAGGCTGACAGAGCCGACAGGGACCTGCACAACAACACACACACACACACAGGTGTATTTCTATCCATATTGGAACTTTTTAATTGACTGTCAAGAATTTTATTTATGCCTAAACCTGACATTCACTGTAACAGTAACGTCTACCCTAAACCCTAATATTAAGCCTAACCCTGACCTACTGACTGTAAAATCTATCCTTACACTGACATCCACCCCAACATATACCCAAAGTTTGACAACCACCCTAATCCTAACATCTAACCTAACTGATATCTACCCTAACCCTGACATCCTAACTCAGATGTCTAGTCTAACCCTGACCCTAATCCTGACGTCTAGTCTAACCCTTAAGTCAACCCTGACCCAGACGTCTAGTCTAACCCTGACCCTAATCCTGACGTCTAGCCTAACCCTTAAGTCAACCCTAACCCAGACATCTAGTCTAACCCTGACCCTAATCCTGACGTCTAGCCTAACCCTCAAGTCAACCCTAACCCAGACGTCTAGTCTAACCCTGACCCTAATCCTGACGTCTAGCCTAACCCTCAAGTCAACCCTAACCCAGACGTCTAGTCTAACCCTGACCCTAATCCTGACGTCTAGCCTAACCCTTAAGTCAACCCTAACCCAGATATCTAGTCTAACCCTGACCCTAATCCTGACGTCTAGCCTAACCCTCAAGTCAACCCTAACCCAGACGTCTAGTCTAACCCTGACCCTAATCCTGACATCTAGCCTAACCTTTAAGTCAACCCTAACCCAGACATCTAGTCTAACCCTGACCCTAACCCTGACGTCTAGTCTAACCCTGACCCTAATCCTGACGTCTAGCCTAACCCTCAAGTCAACCCTAACCCAGACGTCTAGTCTAACCCTGACCCTAATCCTGACGTCTAGCCTAACCCTCAAGTCAACCCTAACCCAGACGTCTAGTCTAACCCTGACCCTAATCCTGACGTCTAGCCTAACCCTCAAGTCAACCCTAACCCAGACGTCTAGTCTAACCCTGACCCTAATCCTGACATCTAGCCTAACCCTTAAGTCAACCCTAACCCAGACATCTAGTCTAACCCTGACCCTAATCCTGACGTCTAGCCTAACCCTCAAGTCAACCCTAACCCAGACGTCTAGTCTAACCCTGACCCTAATCCTGACGTCTAGCCTAACCCTCAAGTCAACCCTAACCCAGACATCTAGTCTAACCCTGACCCTAACCCTGACGTCTAGTCTAACCCTGACCCTAATCCTGACGTCTAGCCTAACCCTCAAGTCAACCCTAACCCAGACGTCTAGTCTAACCCTGACCCTAATCCTGACATCTAGCCTAACCCTTAAGTCAACCCTAACCCAGACGTCTAGCCTAACCCTTAAGTCAACCCTAACCTTGCCCTTTACCCTGACATTTACCCAAATATTCAGTCCACCCTGAACCTGACATCTGAAATATCTGACAAACACTAAACCAATTAACAGTCCTAATGGGTCTTACTCTGGGTCCTTAGAGAAGAACATTTCTACATTAATAAATCATCCTAAACGAGGTTCTAATCGATTAAGAGAGCAGACCTATGATTCTGAACAGTTTTGTCCTCCTGGTAGGACAGGACCATTTGGTTTGGTGGCTTCCTGACAGATCTTCCTCACCAGGAACACCTGCCTCAGATTTTACCTGGGAGTGGGTTCAGTGGGAGGGGCTGAGCGGTGCATGGTGATTGGTCGGGTGAAGTAAACAAGACAACCCGTGCCACAGAAACGAGCTCCCGATGTCCGAGGAAACGGGATGTTGGCATCCTGAAAGAAACGCAACCATCGTGTTAATGAAGAGGATCATCATCATCATCATCATCTTCAGAGAGCAGGAGCATTACCTGATAGGAGCCGTAGGTGTTGGTGACCCGTGGAAATGCCTGCAGGGACGGAGTCACCGGATTGGACAGGACAAAAGGGCCAGAAGCAGGACTGTCCTCCTGAGTCTGATGGGAAGAAAGACGATCAAAGTGCTGATCCTGATGCCACCTGCAGGCCAGCGGAGGCACCAGAGCTACAGAGGCAACTGGAGCGGTCCATTGAGAGGTTTCTGTCCCGGCTCCAGGGTTCTCACCATGTCAGACTCCAAGCAGGACACCAGCTGCCGCACGCATGGCTCCAGACAGTTCTGGTTCCTCTTTACTTTTTGTAAAGAAGTATCAGTCAGAATCTGAGGCAGAGAAACATCCAGTCGTCAGTCCCAATGGAGGACGTTAATGCCCCTTTCTAACCAGTACCAACTCTGGGCCATTCATTTCCCCGACATATCCGTCCAGTGTGGCACCTACCTTCTGGATCTTGATCTTCATGGCAGAGGGGATGGTTGTCGGGGAGACAAACTGGAACGAGGGTGCTGCGTTGTTAGGGTACTGAGCCGGAAACTTAACGACCAGGTGAACCTGATGACTTCCGAAGTGGGCCGACACCACACAGCTCCGATTCATGGCGTCCATCTGCGAGCAAACACACACAGGTTGAACAGATGAAGCATACGGGTCGGTTCAGACCCGGCGGCTATCCAGGGTCCTGAACCTCACCTCCACGTTGACGTTCCTGATCTGCAGGTTGACCAGAGAGAACTCCTGCTGCAGAGTCTGAGCCAGACCAGAACCTGTAGCTGATTCCTGACGGCCGGCGTCCGGATCTGGGAGAAGAAGGACCAGAATTAGAAGATAAAGCCATGATGATGTCATTCTCTGTGCTTCCATCACTCTGTGATTTTAATTAATGCCATCAAGTGTTCATCTGCTGCCCGGAGACTCTGTCTGACAGCTAAACGTTAGCATGAAATATAAAATTGGCTATATATCCATCAACAACGATTGTATGATGATGTATTAACAGTATAATGCAAAGAACTAAATCCATCTACAGAAACCAGGGTAGCTCCTGCAGTGAGCAGACTACGTTTGGCCTATTTACTGCAACATTTATCACTTTATCTGAACTAATAGTTTAATATTAGGAAATCTTATCTTAAACATTGGTTATCAAAAGCAAATAAACATCCGTCTTTCCTGAAATGAACGCAGCTTTTAAGCAAAACATTGTCAGACTGCAGAGATCCATAGGTTTAAACTGTTAAACTGTGTCATCTGCATAAAATGTAACTCAGCGTTTGATAAATCATCGAAATGATCGTTTACTTCTAGAGTAAAAAGCTCCTGATATGGAGCAAGTTTTTATGGAGGGAATTTTACTCCATTATTGTTGCAAGCAAAGGGCACATTTTTTATGAAAAAAACAAAAATGTTTTATAAACAAAACTGTACAAAAAAATTACCTTTTCAATTTGACTTTTTCTAAGAATTTGTATTTGTTGCTCTCGTCGAGTTTTACGCATTGTTTTGAAATAGCATTTTACAGATCACATTCAATTCAACCCCAAACCCTCCATGCAGGACAATAGAAATCCCTCCAAAGGAAACACATTTCCACCTCTGAACCCTTCCTGAGCAGAATCTGGACCCTGAAGAACAGCAGATAAACATATTTTACATCATTCATTATTTCAAAAATACAGCTTCTTAACCTACCTGTCTTCTCAGTCATAGAATATATTGAAATCTGTCTAATAATCAGCATAGAATCCACTAGAAATGCTCTTGGTTCTGCTGCATTAAGGCGGGCGAACACACTGCGATTTTTTTTTCCCTTTTTCGGCCGATTTTCCAGTCGATTCTTCTTCTTCCTCCCAGATGTAAACCCAGCAGCATGGCGGGGGGGCAGTGAGTGAAATGGAGTTCTTTCTGTCAAACTGACAGACCGTAGTAGCCACGTTAGCTCAGCCATGTCTTTGTCCAAATACGTTGTCTCCTTTTCTTTTTAGGGCTTTCAGCACTAAATTACCCAAATATCCTAGTGAGCCACAAATTCCTCTTCTACTGCTTTGCCTTCCAGATAGACGAGTCCGAGTAGCGCCATCTCACTGCGGAGTCCCACCTGGTTAACCTGCTCACACATGGTACAGCGTAAGCAGGTAGATTTTATCATAGCATCGGGCTGAACATGCACCCTGAGCTGTGAACTGTGCAGCTGTAGCTGCGTGCAACTATTGAATAAAATCGCACAGTGTCTGAAAGACTTTATTAGGATTATAAGAGTTGGTAACAGTTCAGATAATCCTGAGGGTGGTGCTGAAAGCACTGAATGACTACTACCTACAAGGAATCCAGAGCACCTATTAGGGATGGGACGGTTTATGAAAACCGTCCAAACTGTTCGGTTCGACTGTCTCGGTTCCGTTCGCGTGTGTTGCGTTCGGTTCATGCGCTGCTCCTTTTTCTCATAGGCGAAGCGATTACACTCCAGAGCAGAAGGTGGCGGTACTGCGACCAAAGCCAACCACCAGTAGTAAACAAGAAGAAGAAGAAGCGAAGCAGCGTAGCCGGGTGTAGCAGGGAAAAAAATCAGTAGTTGTGGAGAATTGTGTGGGTATGGCGAGTGGGAAAGAACAGGAGTTGGAAGACGCGCCATCAGCACTTTATAGGTCTGCTGTATGGGACCACTTTGCATTTAGAGTGACCTACGATGACGGCGGGAAGAAAGTTGTGGATAAAAGTGCAACAGTGTGCAAGCATTGTGCAACACGTTTTGTCTACGCTAACAGCAACATGACCAACATGTCATGTTAACCCCGAAATCCCTCATACTCCGTCAGCGCTCCGCCCCGCTGCGCTCCAGACCGGCTGCTCAAAGCAAAGCCTGCAGCCTCCACTGTGGCTCCCGTCCGCTCCGCTCTGAGTTCCTTGGAGATCGTAGAGAGCATGCACCAGATGATTAAATTCAAAGCAGCAAAACATGCGGAAATGATCCAGGGTTTCCGCAGATCATTAAAAATAATTACAATCCATTAATTTTTTTGGAAATTTTTCATTAATTTCATTAATTTTTATGGGATTTCGGGGTAACAATCAACATATACCAAACCGAAAACCGTGGATTTTGTAAAACCATTCCACCCCTAGTACCTATGGTAATGAGAAGACCCAGATGATCCTTCTGTAAGAACCTGGACTAGAGGACAAGGGGAGGCCACATCGTGTAAGACTTTCAGTACCGTCTTTAGCTGTTAGCAGGGACTGAATTGAAATGGAGAACTGGACGCGTCTGGACGGTGAGATTCACTGAGACAGCCAAACAAAGTCCAAAGAGGATCTCTGCCCCAGAAGTCCAGCTTCAGATGAACTCTGCCTGGATCTGAACCTCCTGAAGCCGTCAGACCGGCTCAGTGGGACAGTTTCTGGTCCTACCCTGAAAGCTGTCTGCAGAAGGGCCCGTGCTCTGCTGGCCTTCAGGCTCCTGGGACCCCAGAGACTTCTCGGACTCCACGGTGAGCGTCATCCCCTCCATCAGCTCCTCCACCATGTCGCTGACACACAGCTGCATAAAACACAACCGATCAGAACCTGGTCCGTCTGAGCTGGAGCGTAAAGCTGCACACCAACCTTCTGCAGCTGAGGGTCCACCCTCCATATCCTCAGAGTCTGGTCTCTGGACCAGGTGACCAGCTGGAAGTCCTTGGAGCCTAAACAGCAGCAGACAGGAAGGAGTCAGTGTTCTGATGGGTCAGCGGGCTGCAAGCGGGCTCACCTTCTTTCTGTGGACGCCACTGGAACTCCAGAACCACGTCGTCGTGGCCAACGAAGGCATGGACTGGGCTGTTGAGGTCCAGTGTGCTCCAGAGCAACAGACTGTTCTCCCTCCTCAGCTGAGGAACCATGACGGTTACCAGGCCGTTGGAGAACGGCTAAAGACACGTAAAAATGGACACATTTTTAGTTTTTAGTGCGACTTCCTCAGCCAGTGTTCCAGCGGCACCGGACTCACCGTGTAGCGGGCCTTCCACACCGGAACCTGGCAGGACAGGATGTTCAGGTATTTCCTGGGCTGTCGGTAATCCCAGAACTAGAAAGCAGACCCAGAAAGGCCGGTCAGTTTGTGAGGTCTTTCTCTTTCCCTTTGGATCCACTGGTCCAGCACTAGAGGAACCTTTTCACCCAGTTTGGACCGATTCCGGGATCCAAACCTGATGTCACCAGACTGAGGACCAGGAGGAGGACCTGATGGTCTCAGCGGGAGATAACTTCCCGTTTCCTCCCAGCTTGGACTGACTGAGACATCGGGACAGGGACGATGCGTGTCCTCACCCTGACTGAGTTGTCCTGGCTGGACGTGGCAAAGATGAACTCGTTGTCCGGATGCCAGTCGAGGCCGTGGATCTTGGACAGGTGAGCGGCGACGTACTCCACCGCCGTGTTGGGTTTCTGTTCAGACACATGAGGACAGACTCCATGACGCAAACTTTACTGTTTCGCATCCAGCAGATCCAGTAGTCTGTCGCTGCCATGCACTTTAATCTGTTTTAATCAGAGGTTTATCTGACTCTAGAAATCTAGAAAATATCTAGAAAATAGAAACCAGGACGGAGCTGCTTCTAATTTCCAAGTTCCTGTTATTGTTGCGAAGCAAAGCACAGAATCTGTAAGTTAGTTTTTAAAAATGTAAACCAGAAATCAAACTTTGAAGAATGTTTTAATTAAGAAAAGGTTTTTAGAGCAACCTTGTCACCATTTCAGATTTTGTTTTTTCAAATACATTTTTTTCTATTTTCTTTTTTAATAAAATTTTCTTTTTTTTCCCTTTTTTTAATTTTTTTTTATAGATTTTATATTTTCACTTTTTATTTCTGTTTTACAGCTTTAGTTATAATAAATTGCATTTTTTTTTTTTTTTACAGATTGCATCCTCTCCACTTCTAGGCGGCTTTGCTCTGGAGTTATCAAAACCATTTTTATCGGTCAAGCGTTTATAATGAGACATATTTCCTGCAGAGCTGAAAGAAATAATCAGATCAATTATTTAAATAAAAAAATCAACTAATTTAGTTATCGATTAATTATTCACTCGAGTATAGAGACCCACTTAGAGCAGGAATTATATCAAAATACAAAAAATCTAAAATGTAAACATTTTGAATTTAAAGGTATAGAGGACGATTTATTTCCAGGTGGATCATCTCAATCAGTGGTCCTCCTAGCTGTCAATCATTCTGGTGATGTGTTTCCGTAAGGCCGTCCTACGTTTTCATCCCGTTAGCGATCTTTTTCTTTCAGGCGTATATCTGTGGTGAGCTGCGGTTTCAGACAGTCAGTGAAGCTCACCTTTCTCACCGCGGTTCTTTGAAAATGGCCGACGGTCGGGAGAGAAAAGTGTCTACGAAGTGGATGAGAAGAAAGGAAAGGCCTCAGAAGAGGCAGATATATCCCAGAATGCTTTGCGTGGAGAGCTCTCTGAGCAAAGCATCATAGATATGCTGTCACAGCGGCCCACTGTCGCCATAGGCTGCCGCTACCCGACAGCAGTGGCTAATAAAGATGGTGGCGGCACCACGCGGTGGAGGAGGAGCAAAAAGCAGTGATCATCTGTCTGAACGGTCAGTTAACTGAGTTCACTATAAAGTTCACTATATAGCACCTGCTACATGTGGACACAGTAAGACCGTAGGAGCCATGAGGACAGCTTATTTCAAACAGGGCGTGCACCAGGAGAAATGGCTGTGCACGCTCTCGCACATGCATTTTTTTTTTAAGTGGAGAGGACCGGTCTTCACTACTAAAGGTATATCCTCCACTATACCTTTAAGATAAAAATCTTTTTCAGCCGTCAATAGGCTTTCCGTTTCACCTGGTTTCATTTCATTTAAAAATCTCCTTTAAGGAACCTTTGGATATTCCATTATTAATCAATTAATTGAAAAATAATCAACAGATTAATCGATTAGCAAAATAATCACTAGTTTCCTGTTTTTTTTTGTGGCTAGCTGCTCTCTGAACTTTCTGACTGGCATATCTAGATCACACATTTCTATTTGGATCGCCCATTCTGGGTTAGGGTTGTCACGATACTAAACTTTTCAACTCGATACCGATACTAAAGAAAATATTCGATAATCAATACCATTTTCGATACCACAAGGATAAAAACTCCAAATTTCAATAGAAATATTTCGATTAATAATTAAAATACAATAAATAAATGCAATAAACAATAAGAACAATATTTTGAGGCTGTATATTAAGCAAGCTTGATAAAAAAAACTTGATAAAAAACGTATAAAATTAAAATCCTTCCTTGGCTATGCTTTGCACACATAGCATTGACGCTAGCCAAACCGGTTAAGAAACTAAAATAATTCTCAGCAGCTGCACATCTTAGAAGTCTGAAACTGAAAAGTGCGTAGAATTATTCAATCACACAGTGTTCAGAAAGTGCATTTTCCTCTATTCTGCACTTTAGATGAATGACTGTTTAGGTGCCACTGGTGGTAGCACTGTATCGATACTTTTAAAAACGAGTATTGTATCCGGATACAACATTTCAGTATCGATACTTTTGACAACCCTATTCTGAGTCCGTATTTATCCGATCCGATCCAACTGTTAAACTCTGCTTTAAGCTCTACAGCAGATGTGATGCAGCTTTAAACCTGAAACCAGCAACACAAACCAGAAGGTTCATTTTATCAGGGAGGAGCATCCAGAACAATCTTCAGGCTAGAATCCAGGACTTTAACAAAAGGACAC
Organism: Cyprinodon tularosa; assembly: GCF_016077235.1. Taxonomy (NCBI): domain Eukaryota; kingdom Metazoa; phylum Chordata; class Actinopteri; order Cyprinodontiformes; family Cyprinodontidae; genus Cyprinodon; species Cyprinodon tularosa. Next base: position 86,570 of record NW_024039421.1, on the reverse strand, counting down.
ACTGACAGCTGTTAGAGATTTATATTTATTTAAGGATGGACGTCATTTTATGAGTGTTATAAAAATCGTCTTTAACTAATTTAAAATTGGGTTGGCTTTTAGGAACTTGTGGAAAGGAATGGTCTCACTCACCCTTTTGTCCCAGATTCGGACGTCTCCATCATGGCTGGACGCCAGCAGGTGTTGGTTCCTCCGATTCCACTTCACCTGAGCCGCTCCGGCTGAGACAGAGACACGGAGACGGTGGGTTCTACAGAACCAGTGTCTAACAGGACGCGCTGCATTCAGGTGAACTGGGACAGCAGCGTTACTCACCGACAGCAGAGAGCGCCACCGTGGGCTTCCGGGTGTCCCTGAGGAGGCAGACAGACAGACAGACAGCGGCTCAGTCACCCAGATCATCAGCGGAACCAGAAGGACTTAACGGGTTCTGGTCTCCTCTTACCTGGTGTCCCAGATGTAGATGTACGTGTCCACAGAGCTGGTCACCAGGAGCTCCGGATCGAACCAGGACCAGTCTAGATCGCTGGAAGCACAAACACACCACAGTGAATCAGGCCTGCAGGCGGGTCGGCCCGTTTGACCAGAACCTGGGCTCACCTGATGACCCGGGTGTGTCCCTGCAGGGAGGTGTGGGCCTCCCCAACGCCGTCCCTCCACGAGTACAGATCCACACGCTGGTTGCTCTGCAAACAAAAAGCAAAGTTTTATTCAACCGCAGAACCGCCTCAAAGCAGCAGCGGAACGTCCAGAACTAATCAAACCTCTGAGTGGGACCGGTTAACCCAAACACCTGCTCTGACACCTTAACATCCCTGCTTCATGTCTCCACTGGATCCAGATCTGTCCCGACTACGTATGAAACCGGTTTACTCCTCCTGGTGGCCTGCCAGGCTCCAGAGGTCTCTGAGGGACGTCTGGAGGACAGCGGGGGACGCCACCAGGGCTAACTAGTTACATCTAACTAGTTACAAGCTGATAACTCAGGTATTGATCCGTCAGAATAACCAGCTGTTTGCAACTAGAAAGAGTAACAAGTAACTAGGATACATAACTAGTTATTATTGCAAGTAACAAATTACTAGATGAAAAAATTGGTCACCAATAAGAGCAACTACTTACTGGGCAAAGTAACTGGTGACTAGTCATAATAAATAGTAACTAGTTGGTTGGCAAAGTAAGTAGTTAGTAGGAAAAGTAACAAATTATTATTAAAAGAAAGTAGTTACTAAACATAACAGAAGTAATTGGGCAAAATGGGCAATAACTAGTCAGAGTAATTAGTTACTAGTCAAAGTAGCTAATTACTGGGCAAAGTAACTAGTAACTTTGACTTGTAACTCATAACTGGATGACGTAACCTTGTTCCTGGTTTCAGTAATCTGTCAGAATAAGTCGGATTAACAGAAAGTATTAACCAGAAAGTATTAAACAGAAAGTATTAAACAGAAAGTATTAACCAGAAAGTATTAACCAGAACGTATTAACCAGAAAGTATTAACCAGAAAGTATTAACCAGAACGTATTAACCAGAAAGTATTAACCAGAAAGTATTAACCAGAAAGTATTAACCAGAAAGTATTGTGGTTTCTCATGGCGTCTGCTGCCATTTCTGTTGTGACCAGGATTGGCTGAAACCACATCTGGTAGAAAGACTTTAGGCGTCGTTTTGCCAAATCAGCTGGAAAGGTTCAGTTTAAAGGAATAGTACACCCAAAACATGATTAGCCTTCATTTTCTACTCACCCCCATGCTGAACAAAACTCTGGAGTACTTTTTTGATATCTCAAATGCATCTGGAGATCTGGGAGGCTTCTTGCTGTCTGCTGACATTCAAATAATGGAGGTCTATGGCGCCCGAGGCAGAAAGGTCCATAAAAGTCCACAAAAAACGTGTCAATATTCCTCCATACTGCTCGTCCAATGTATTCCAAGTGTCCTGAGTGGGTAATGTCCATAATTTACTCGAAACGAAGTCATGTAGAATGTTTTTAGAGCATAAACAGTAGTGTATAGGATTTCCTGAAAGCGCGTTCACGAGTCTACGGAAACCGCGGCAGACCAAACCAGATGAAAGTGCGCATTCAGCTCGGCAAAGAACTCATGCTCTTCCTCAACACTGAAGTCCTCAGACATTTTTCTTTCGTTGTTTCTTTCTTTGCACAGGTAAACAGCACATTTCTTCTTCTACGCTTGCATTATCGGCAGAGCAGACGCTGAATGCGCACTTTCATCTGGTTTGGTCTGCCGCGGTTTCCGTAGACTCGTGAACACGCTTTTAGGAAATCCTATACACTACTGTTTATGCTCTAAAAACATTCTAAATGAAGGCTAATCATGTTTTGGGTGTACTATTCCTTTAATGTCTCTCCTTCCTCCAGACAGATGATGGGAGCAGATGCAGATTAATCCAACAAAACCTGAGATTATTAATCTGGCTTCCAGGTTAAGAGTAACTAGTTACAAGCAAAGTAATTCTGCAGATCCTGGTTTATGATTCAAAATCTGAAAAATGAGGATGATTGTCCTTTGTTATTCATCTGGTAGTTTAGTTATCTACGGAAGAGGATTAGGGCCACTGAAAAAAAAAAGTTAACTGATTTTCTAATTTTATTTCAGCATAGTATAGGAAAAACGTCAGAATTCTGAGAAAAAAAATCAGAATTCTGAGAAAAAAATAAGAATTCTGAGATTATGTAGAACTGTAACTGGAGCGTGTAACAAAAGTAATTTCCCTCTGGGATTATTAAAGTATTTCTGATTCTGATTAAAGTCAGAATTCTGACTTTTTTCCCATACTAAACTGAAATATAATTTTAAAATCAGTAAACTTTTTTTTCCCAGTGGCCCTAATCCTCTTCCATAGTTATCAAATATAGAATGTTTGATATAAATAAAAAAACTTATTGACAAATTAATCCTCTGAGGATCAGAGGAGACACCTGAGCGTTGCTCCAACCTGGAAACCCCACAGCTGAACTGAATCAGAGGCTGAATCCTGGTTCTGTTCATCGGATGTTTCCATGTTGGATAAACGCTTCCTGATGTTCCACAGAGACACGAGCAGAACTCACCGAGGCAGCGAAGACGTGGGCCTCTGATCTGTGAGGGTTCCACTGGACCGTCCCCACATCCCACTTACTGTGGCGCCCGATTTTCCGCGGCGCCTCGGACGGAGCCTCCAGGTTCACCATGTAGAGGAAGCGGCGCCTGAACAGCAAGAGAGGCGTCAAAGAAACAGACACTGACCGTTTTCTCTCAGAATCTTAACTCCTGTTATTAAATCAGCTCGGATCAACAAGTATAGCGATGATTCTTAGTGCCTGCAGCCGGGAATCGAACCATCGACCTCAGCAGCAGCAGCTCACCCTGACAGAACGGCGTGGGATCCCAGGCAGTCCACAGACATGGCGGTGGCCTAAAACAGAAGAGAGAAGGTCTATGGTCCATAATGAACTTTTTGAAGAGTTTCAGTCTGGCTTTAGAGCTCATCATAGCACTGAAACAGCTCTGGTGAAAGTCACTAATGATATTCTCATGGCCTCAGATAATGGACTTGTATCTGTGCTCGTCCTGTTGGATCTTAGTGCTGCATTTGATACAGTTGATCAGAATCTTGGAGAGAAATATCAGCTGTGCTGCTGCCATCAACACCTTTGTTTCTAGATGTTGGAGCTTGGCCTGTTTTCCAGTGTAGTCCTGTTTCTCTGACTGTGACTAACTGGATGTGCTCTCTTCATCCTCTGACATGGGAGCTGGCTCGGAGCTCGTCTGCCTGGCTGTGTGTTTCCTGGACGGGGCCGCCTGTGGAGCTGGTTGACAGTTGCCTTTTGTATCTATGCTTCTTTTTCTATGTCTGCTTCTGTCTCCTTGAACCCCAGTGGGCCTCAGCAGATGGCCGCTCACACTGAGCCTGGTTCCTGCTTCCTGTTCAAAGAGAGTTTTTCCTCTCCACTGTCGCTACAAGCATGCTTAGTGTGAGGGATTGCTGAAGAGTCAATGAGTCGATGCAATCAACTGGTTTTCCTTAGATAGAAAACTTTGAATCAATCTGACTGGATGATCTGGTGAACTGGAAAGTTGAGATGACATGATGTGAATTGGAGCTATAGAAATACACTGAATAGAATTAAAAATTGAATTGACGGTCAGAGATGATCATGGTGTCTCCAGGATTATCACTGCAGCAGAACCAGAACTCTTTAGAACTGTGACCTTCAAAGCAAAGAAAAAGGTTCTGGCTCAGTAAACACCAGAGTTCCACATTAAGTTCAAACTTCAGTACTAACCTAAAGCTACATTCCAATATGGCTGCTGAGGGAGTTCCTCAGTTTGAACATCTGGTCTGAGTCTCACTAGAAGATCGATGTTCATCAGAGAAAACATCGATCTGCAACCAGGACCAGAGATACCAGAGCAACCAGTGACAACATCTCACTGGGATGGTCCTCAGGAGGAGCTGGACACCACAGGGATGTCTGAGGCTCCCTGCTGTCGCCTTAGCAACCTGGACATGTTTATCACGTGACCTTCCGGTCAGAAACGGCTGAGTCAGCATAAAAATTTATAAATTAAATAAATAACTAAATAAACACCTGAGCATCCCGAAACTCCACCACTACATTCTCACTGCTCCAGCGCGCCGCCATCTTCCCCTCTTTCTCCACTGTCAACAAAACCTCACGTGACCTTATGAGCTCGGATGAAGCGTTCTGGGACGGTGGGAATTTAGAAGTCCAATGATGAAAAGCATGAATCCCATGTCCTCTACCGGAATGACTTAACCTTTCCTGCACACTTATAAGATCATTACCTAAAGAATTACTGTTAATGAATAATTAAACAGTTTATTCAGTGTTTTCTTATTATATGGAGCACATAAGCCAGGGAAGCATGACACAACTAATAATGTGATGACCATTAATAACTTCAAGTATTAATAGTTTATAATCACATTAATTAATTTATTACTTAAATATTAATGTTATCGTTTGGGTAAATCTATTTTACAGGGTATTTATTTATTTAAAGCGATGAAAGTTCCCACCCGGAGGATGGTTTTAAAGCACCTTCTACGTCATCAGACCGTATCCTCGCCTCTGATTGGTCGCCGGAGCTTCCAGTCGTCAAAGCAAGATGGCGCCGTCCCTGGTGGAGCATGTTGTCGCGGATGCTGGAGCGTTTTTAAAGAAAGCTCCGCTGCAGGTGAGTCGTTATGTTCCGGTGAGCGGAGCCGGGCCGCCGGTGGCGGAGCTTCGGCTGGGGGGGAGGGGAGGCTCCGCAGGCAGACCGACGACAGCTGCTCTTCAGCGGCCAGAATGTGGCCTCGGTCCGCTGCTGGGAAGCCTGGGGGAGGATTTAACGGTGGGTCACAGAGCAGAACCATTCAGTACCGAACCTCCAGGATAGTTAACAGGGTTATAATCCCGGTCACAGCGGGATCCCACCCACTATAGACCTGAGCTGGGACCAGTCAGGGAGTCCAGGAGCTGCTGTGGTAGCGCCTGTCCATGATTGGCTTGTGGGTCACCTGCCAGGTGTTCTGGAATCAGAGACCATGTTTCCATGGCAACCGGAACCACGAGACATGAGCTCTTTGGACTACTCTGGTGTCTCCATGTCTGCTGAGGTTCTGTTCAGCAGTAACAGAACTTCTGTCCTGACCAGGAGGATCCATCCTGAGAACCATGGGCGGTTCTAGACAGGGGCCAATGGGGGCCAGTGCCCCTGTAGATCATGTCCTGGCCCCTGTTATGGCCCCTGCGCTGGAACAGACATGGTTACTGAGAGGTCCTTTGGATCTATTTCATTTATGTCTTTACAAAATTTGTTTTACTCATAATTTAAAACAATAAGGTGATAATAAGGCTTCAGTGGCATTAAGGTAGGATCCCAGTTTTCATCTGCTAAATGTTTTCAAAACAAAAAAAGTCTAATTTTTACAGCTGAATTCATTTGTTTTTCTTGACTTCTAATTCAGATTTGATTGAAAAACTGTAACTTTACTTAAATTAAAGGAATAGTACACCCAAAACATGATTAGCCTTCATTTTCTACTCACCCCCATGCATAAACAGTAGTGTATAGGATTTCCTGAAAGCGCGTTCACGAGTCTACGGAAACCGTGGCAGACCAAACCAGACGAAAGTGCGCATTCAGCGTCTGCTCTGCCGATAATGCAAGCGTAGAAGAAGAAATGTGCTGTTTACCTGTGCAAAGAAAGAAACAACGAAAGAAAAATGTCTGAGGACTTCAGTGTTGAGGAAGAGCATGAGTTCTTTGCCGAGCTGAATGCGCACTTTCATCTGGTTTGGTCTGCCGCGGTTTCCGTAGACTCGTGAACGCGCTTTCAGGAAATCCTATTCACTACTGTTTATGCTCTAAAAACATTCTAAATGACTTTGTTTCGAGTAAATTCTGGACGCTACCCACTCAGGACACTTGGAATACATTGGACGAGCAGTATGGAGGAATATTGACACGTTTTTTGTGGACTTTTATGGACCTTTCTGCCTCGGGCGCCATAGACCTCCATTATTTGAATGTCAGCAGACAGCAAGAAGCCTCCCAGATCTCCAGATGCATTTGAGATATCAAAAAAGTACTCCAGAGTGTTGTTCAGCATGGGGGGGAGTAGAAAATGAAGGCTAATCATGTTTTGGGTGTACTATTCCTTTAAGTTACAAATATGTTAAATCCCTAAATTATGAATGTATATTGCCCTAATAAGACACAGAATTTTAATTAAATCTAATTGAATAGAAATTTCACTTCATGCAGCTCTCTTAATATAGTTGAATCTCTTGTTTTTTAATTTCATGCTTTTCTGTTCCCTCATGAAAACAACGCTGCCCCCTCCTGGCCCCCTGGTAGACTTTTCTTCTAGAACCGCCACTGCTGAGAATCATTCACCCCGTTTGTTTTCTGCTGCAGGAAATGGGTCGGAACATCTACACTCTGAAAGAGGTTCTGGACGAGATCAGAGACAGAGCCACAAGGAGGAGCCTGGCCTTCCTGCCATACCAGCTCATCTTCAAGGAGCCGCACCCAGAACACATCAGAACCGGTAAGAACCCGACCCAGAACACATCAGAACCGGTAAGAACCCGACCCAGAACACATCAGAACCGGTAAGAACCCGACCCAGAACACATCGGGACCAACCACTAACCGACCCAGAACACATCAGAACCGGTAAGAAACATGACCCAGAACGCACTGGGACCAACCACTAACCGACCCAGAACGCACCGGGACCAACCGCTAACCGACCCAGAACACACCAGGACTAAATACTAATCAGGGGTAACTGGGTCATTAGTTTAACCAAAGCATTAAACTTTAATCCAGTAATGAAACTCGGCGAGGTTCTGGTCCAGTCATGAAACTCGGCGAGGTTCTGGTCCAGTCATCCTGGGCTCCTCTTATGGTTCCAGTGACGGAGTTCTCCAAGAAGACCGGGGACTACCCGAGCCTGTCGGCCACCGACATCAAGGTTCTGGCTCTGACCTACCAGCTGGAGCTGGAGCACGTTGGACCGGATCACCTGAAGACAGAACCGGAGCTTAAGGTAGCGGCTCCGTTTGCCTGGGTTCTCATCCGTCTGCTCCGGGTGTCACAAGTTAAACCAGTAACTTCTGTTTCAGGTGAATGTTCAGAGCACACGGCGCCACCCAGAGGCTCCAGTCAACATCGCAGGATTCCATTTTCCCTCCAAGGTACCGGACCGGCCGCTGAATTTAACCTCCGGGACCCAGTGTGGGAAGCCTGAGTTCTGTTTGTCTCCTCAGAGGTCCGCAGACGGTCCGGCCGTCGGACACGTTCGGAACGAAGCGGAGTCCCCAGACCAGTCGGACCAGTTCAACAGCTTCCAGTTCTGGAGGGACCCCCTGCCGAGCATCCAGGGAGACCTGCTGGAGCTACTGGTGGGTCGGCGCCCTGCAGACTCCGCCTCCAGCCGGCGGGTCGTTGGTACTAACGGGCCGTGGTTCTGTTCCATCAGGGTCCAACTGAGTCTCTGGAGGCTGACGTCCAACAGACGGTCCCAGACGGACACTTCAACAGCTTCCAGTTCTGGAGGGACCCGCTGCCCTGCATCGACGACGACCTGTTGGCCCTACTGGTGAGGTCATCGCCCAGCCTGGTCTAGAACCCGAGACTAGAACGGCAGGCAGAGGGACCCGTGACCTCTGGGGTCACCAAGGGTCTGGGTTTGTGTGTCACTTTAGGGAGGAACCAACCTGAGAAAGTAAACTGCCTGTGATTGGCTACTTCTCAGGAAATCCCGCCTCTTGAGACGGAACAGTTTTCTTCCTGGTTTGGCTCCTGGTGTTAGCAAAGCATCTTTAGGCTAAAGGCTGAATGAGATCATCACATCTAGAACATCCTAGATCTATGAAACAGAATAAAGTGCTGATCCAAGCAGGGCCAGGAAGGATTTAGGAAATTTGGGGCCCGGGGCAAAGACAGGCAGGGGCCCCTTTGAATTAAGACAACGCATAGAACAGCCCCATTCTCCAGATAGAGAAATGTTAATAGAATAGACATCCATTATCTGTTCTGGGTTGTGTCCCTCTCTTCTTGTCCCTTTTCTTCTTGTTTTCCTCTCTGGAGAGCAGAGTTCGCTGCTTTTAGATGTTGTCTCCAAAGTCTCCAGTAGCAGAAAAAAGTCTCTAGATTTGGCGCTAGGAGCTTTTTAGAAATCAAAGTGCTAGAGGGGTCTGAAAAGTGGCTAAATATAGCGACTAAAGCGCTAAGTTGGCAACACTGCTCTTTGCATGGTTTGTTTTCAAATGGTTTGCTGCTGTCTGGTTGGACCTTTCTGAACATGTGCAGCAAATGGACTGATCCAATATGGTGGACACTGAAGGGGGGGGGGGGTTCTCACGGATACGGTGGACTGGGCACCATAGATGTCTAATAAGAACGCTTATTAAGTGTTCTGATGGCATTTTAGCGAAAGGATTTATATAAAAAACAAATACGGAATAGTTCCCCCAGGAACTTGGGGTCCTAGGCCGGGTCCTTTTGCCTAAAGCCAGGCGTACACTGTACCATTTTTATTTTTTTCTCCAATCATTGCGTGCAGCTACAGCTCACACTATACGATGAAACCGCAGAGTTTAAAAGTTCTCAGCTCACGATGTTCGGCCCGACGCTCTGATGCGATCTACCTGCTCACACTGTACGTCTAAAAACCAGGTGGGACTCAGCTCCGCAGTGAGATGGCGCTACTCGGACTCGTCTATCTGAAGCCAAACTTGTAGCAGAGGAACATGAAGCTCACTAGAGTGAAACGCGCTGCCTTGGATATTTGGGCGATTTAGTGCTGAAAGCCCTAAAAAGAAAAGGAGACGACGGATTTGGACAAAGACATGGCTGAGCTAACGTGGCTACTACGGAAGAAGAAGAAGAAGAATCCTTGTTTGCGCTCTGAGCGATTTATCTACGACCACCTTACGACGGCCGACTGAAAATCAGACATGTTTAATTTTCTCCTGACCTTCTGATTCCTGATGGGGGGGGGGGTCGTTAGAGGCCGATCGTCCCTCGTTAGCCCCCGGTTACTTTACACGATGCACCATCAGGATGAAAGTTGACCCGATCGAATAATTCTCCCACGACTGGAAAATGGTCCAGTGTTTGATCGGCTTAATGGTAAATCCAGCTACTGAACCTTTGGTGTTTGTTTCCAGGATGTAGACAGAGCCTCACCGCAGACGGAGCAGAGGGCAGGGGGGCTGCAGGACGACCAATCAGACGACGAGGATAAAGAGAACGAGGATGAGGATGATGATGATGGGGGTGGTGGGGGCTGGATCACTCCCAGTAACATCAGTCAGGTGAAGATGGAGTCAGCTGATTGGACGGAACCGGCTGACGTCAGAGTCGGCTGTCTGACCACCGACTTCGCCATGCAGGTAAGGCTCTCTGAGCTGAACGCTGGAGGTCTGCGCTGCAGAGGAGGTGTGATGAAGTTCCTGTTCTTCCAGAATGTTCTGATCCAGATGGGCCTCCGGGTTCTGTCTGTGAACGGCATGGTGATCAAACAGGCCCGCAGCTACATCCTGCGCTGCCACGCCTGCTTCAAGTGAGTGAGTCCCTTCCAGGGAGACGGGTCAGAACCGTCTGGCCTCGGTGTGTCCATGAAGAACCTTCGGTTCTGCTCTAACATGAAGGTTCTGTCTCCAGGACGACCAGCAACATGAACAAGGCCTTCTGCCCCCACTGTGGGAACCGGACCCTGAAGAAGCTGGCAGTGACCCTCAACGACGACGGCAGCGTCCAGATGCACTTCTCCAGGAACCCAAAGGTTCTGAACCCCCGAGGGCTGCGGGTGAGGATCTCCTGCTGGTTCTGATAAGATCAATCATGGATCTTTGATGTTCTGATCCGACTCTGATCCTGAAACCTCCTGATTTAACCAGAGATTCAAAAACAAACTTTACTGATAAAAGTTTCTATGAACTAAATCCTGCAGGTCGGTAGATTGATCTGCTCAGAGACACAAGAACAGGACCCGTTTAGGACGTTTGGACCGGTTCAGAACCGGTCCGCGGTTCGGTCGGTTCTGCAGCAGAACCGGTCCGCGGGTCGGTGGGTTCTGCTGCAGAACCGGCCCGCGGTTCGGTCGCTTCTGCAGCAGAACCGGTCTGTGGTTCGGTGGGTTCTGCAGCAGAACCGGTCTGTGGTTCGGTCTGTTCTGCAGCAGAACCGGTCTGTGGTTCGGTGGGTTCTGCAGCAGAACCAGTCTGTGGTTCGGTCTGTTCTGCAGCAGAACCGGTCTATGGTTCGGTGGGTTCTGCAGCAGAACCGGTCTGTGGTTCGGTCTGTTCTGCAGCAGAACCGGTCTGTGGTTCGGTGGGTTCTGCAGCAGAACCGGTCTGTGGTTCGGTCTGTTCTGCAGCAGAACCGGTCTATGGTTCGGTGGGTTCTGCAGCAGAACCGGTCTGTGGTTCGGTGGGTTCTGCTGCAGAACCGGTCTGTGGTTCGGTGGGTTCTGCAGCAGAACCGGTCTGTGGTTCGGTCTGTTCTGCAGCAGAACCGGTCTATGGTTCGGTGGGTTCTGCAGCAGAACCGGTCTGTGGTTCGGTCTGTTCTGCAGCAGAACCGGTCTATGGTTCGGTGGGTTCTGCAGCAGAACCGGTCTGTGGTTCGGTCTGTTCTGCAGCAGAACCGGTCTATGGTTCGGTGGGTTCTGCAGCAGAACCGGTCTGTGGTTCGGTCTGTTCTGCAGCAGAACCGGTCTGTGGTTCGGTGGGTTCTGCAGCAGAACCGGTCTATGGTTCGGTGGGTTCTGCAGCAGAACCGGTCTATGGTTCGGTGGGTTCTGCAGCAGAACCGGTCTATGGTTCGGTGGGTTCTGCAGCAGAACCGGTCTGTGGTTCGGTCTGTTCTGCAGCAGAACCGGTCTGTGGTTCGGTCTGTTCTGCAGCAGAACCGGTCTATGGTTCGGTGGGTTCTGCAGCAGAACCGGTCTATGGTTCGGTGGGTTCTGCAGCAGAACCGGTCTATGGTTCGGTGGGTTCTGCAGCAGAACCGGTCTATGGTTCGGTGGGTTCTGCAGCAGAACCGGTCTGTGGTTCGGTCTGTTCTGCAGCAGAACCGGTCTGTGGTTCGGTCTGTTCTGCAGCAGAACCGGTCTATGGTTCGGTGGGTTCTGCAGCAGAACCGGTCTGTGGTTCGGTGGGTTCTGCTGCAGAACCGGTCTGTGGTTCGGTGGGTTCTGCAGCAGAACCGGTCTGTGGTTCGGTCTGTTCTGCAGCAGAACCGGTCTGTGGTTCGGTGGGTTCTGCAGCAGAACCGGTCTGTGGTTCGGTCTGTTCTGCAGCAGAACCGGTCTGTGGTTCGGTGGGTTCTGCAGCAGAACCGGTCTGTGGTTCGGTCTGTTCTGCAGCAGAACCGGTCTGTGGTTCGGTCTGTTCTGCAGCAGAACCGGTCTGTGGTTCGGTGGGTTCTGCAGCAGAACCGGTCTGTGGTTCGGTGGGTTCTGCAGCAGAACCGGTCTGTGGTTCGGTGGGTTCTGCAGCAGAACCGGTCTGTGGTTCGGTGGGTTCTGCAGCAGAACCGGTCTGTGGTTCGGTCTGTTCTGCAGCAGAACCGGTCTATGGTTCGGTGGGTTCTGCAGCAGAACCGGTCTGTGGTTCGGTGGGTTCTGCTGCAGAACCGGTCTGTGGTTCGGTGGGTTCTGCTGATTGAAGGTTCTCTTTTGGCTTCACGGTCCCAACATTCTGGGTCTGGAGTTCTCCAGCTTTTCCGGATCTCCTCCATGGAGGCCTGGTTCTGGTTCTGGTTCTGAGGTCCGTTACAGAGGTCGTCATGTTTCTGTGTCTCCATCAGAGAGCATAAAAACACCCGGCAGGAGGTCGGTCCACTTCCTGGTTCTGCCTCCATTTTGTTCTGTTGGACTCAAAGAGAGACCAGATGTTGAGGAGGTTTTGCAGAAGTTCTGCTTCCAGAAAAGATCCTAGACTGATTATTGGTACCAGAACCAGAGAGGCCGGGTCGCTCCAGCCAGGATCCACAAAGTTCTGTGGGTCCAAACTGGACCTCTGCGGGATCGGACCTGCAGCAGATCTGGTTCTGAAGAATCATCCTTTTACCAACCGGTTCCGTCTGCAGTTTTAGCCCTAAAACCGGATCAGAACCAGGAGGTCCGCGTCTAACCGGGTTCTGCTTCCTGTCTGTGTTGCAGCACTCTCTGCCGCTGCCGCAGGGCGGGAAGCACGCCAACAACCCCCACCTGGTGGAGGACCAGCGCTTCCCCCAGCAGCGGCTCTCCAGGAAGGCCCGGCAGAAGACCGACGTGTTCGACCCGGACTACCTGGCCGGAACGGCGCCGTTCTGCCAGAACGACATCTACAGCCGAGCCGCCAACCTGCAGATCCGAGACGGGCAGAGCGGCGCCGGCAGGAGGCGGGCCAACCCCAACGCCGCCCGCAAGAAGTTCGTCAAGAAGAAGTGATGATGTCATTGCCCACGGTCCCCCCCCCCCTTATGAACAGAACCATGACCCTGTATGGTTCTGGAGGCTTTTATCGGACCGTTTCAGACCATTGAACCAGAACATAACGGACTTCTTTCTTTCACAGGTTCTGGTCGTAGTTTAAAGTTATTTTCTGACCCATTTTCCTTCTTAATGAACATCTGAGGCCCGTTTCACTAAAGCTGAATCTGAAGCGGAGTTGGACCCGTTCTGGTCGGTTGATCCTGGCTTCATCCGATCCGCTGCTTCATCAGGCCCGGCGGCGGTACGGGAGCTAAATGCTGCCGGCAGAATCGGACCCTGAGGTCCATAAGATTCAGCAGATTCACTGAAACCATCAGAATTTAAGGAGATTCTGTTATTTTTCTCTAATGAATAAATAACCTAAAAATGAAAACCTGTCATTTAGTCTCTGTGACGTCGTGGAGATCAAATACATCCTGAACGACATCTGGTATAAAAAGCAGCAGATGATTGACGCCTTTATTTATGATCCACATCAGACCCGATAGAACTAGACCAACTAGAACCTGCAGCAGGTCAACATCAAACAGACTGATAGTATCTGGATAAAATGTCACCGACCCAGAAATCCCACATCCTCCATCCCCGTCCTGCTCCGCGCCGACTTCCTCTGAGTTCAAGGAGAGCAAAACATGCAGAAATGAACGATTAATTTAATGACATATTAAAAAGAGTCAGCATCCAGCAGATGTGCAGCTTCTGCTCAAATATTTTCTCTTGGTTTTTCTAACAGGGATAACTGGGATCGTCCAAAAATGCTTTTTTTTTTTTTTGCTTTGTTTATTGAGCATTCTGAACATAAGACACATTATTGGGACAAATTCAAAAAATGTATAAATAAATAAAAAGTATAAAGAGAAAAACAGATCAAAAAAGGGTAGACATGAATGTAAATGTAGATAAATAAGTAGAGATCATGTTAGACATTAAAGTATCCTCAGGGTCAAGAAGATTCAAAGAGTCAAAATATCTAAGAAAAGGATCCCATGTAGCCTGAAATAACGTGATGGAGCCTCTAAGAGAAAACTACGGAAGAGGATTAGGGCCACTGCAAAAAAAAAAAAAAAGTTAACTGATTTTTTACATTTTTTTTTAGTTTAGTATTCAGTTTAGAATTCTGACTTTAATCTCAGAATTTTGACTTTAATCTCAGAATTTTGACTTTAATCTCAGAATTTTGACTTTAATCTCAGAACTCTGACTTTAATCTCAGAACTTTGACTTTAATCTCAGAATTCTGACTTTAATCTCAGAATTCTGACTTTAATCTCAGAATTCTGACTTTAATCTCAGAACTTTGACTTTAATCTCAGAATTCTGACTTTAATCTCAGAACTTTGACTTTAATCTCAGAATTCTGACTTTAATCTCAGAACTCTGACTTTAATCTCAGAACTCTGACTTTAATCTCAGAACTCTGACTTTAATCTCAGAACTTTGACTTTAATCTCAGAACTCTGACTTTAATCTCAGAACTTTGACTTTAATCTCAGAATTCTGACTTTAATCTCAGAATTCTGACTTTAATCTCAGAACTTTGACTTTAATCTCAGAACTCTGACTTTAATCTCAGAACTCTGACTTTAATCTCAGAACTCTGACTTTAATCTCAGAATTCTGACTTTAATCTCAGAACTTTGACTTTAATCTCAGAACTCTGACTTTAATCTCAGAACTCTGACTTTAATCTCAGAATTCTGACTCTAATCTCAGAATTCTGACTTTAATCTCAGAACTCTGACTTTAATCTCAGAACTCTGACTTTAATCTCAGAACTCTGACTTTAATCTCAGAACTCTGACTTTAATCTCAGAATTCTGACTTTAATCTCAGAACTTTGACTTTAATCTCAGAACTCTGACTTTAATCTCAGAACTCTGACTTTAATCTCAGAATTCTGACTCTAATCTCAGAATTCTGACTTTAATCTCAGAACTCTGACTTTAATCTCAGAACTCTGACTTTAATCTCAGAATTCTGACTTTAATCTCAGAACTCTGACTTTAATCTCAGAATTCTGACTCTAATCTCAGAACTCTGACTTTAATCTCAGAATTCTGACTTTAATCTCAGAACTTTGACTTTAATCTCAGAACTCTGACTTTAATCTCAGAACTCTGACTTTAATCTCAGAATTCTGACTCTAATCTCAGAATTCTGACTTTAATCTCAGAACTCTGACTTTAATCTCAGAACTCTGACTTTAATCTCAGAATTCTGACTCTAATCTCAGAATTCTGACTTTAATCTCAGAATTCTGACTTTAATCTCAGAATTTTGACTTTAATCTCAGAATTTTGACTTTAATCTCAGAATTTTGACTTTAATCTCAGAATTCTGACTTTAATCTCAGAACTCTGACTTTAATCTCAGAATTCTGACTCTAATCTCAGAATTCTGACTTTAATCTCAGAACTTTGACTTTAATCTCAGAACTCGGACTTTAATCTCAGAATTCTGACTCTAATCTCAGAACTCTGACTTTAATATCAGAACTCTGACTTTAATCTCAGAATTCTGACTTTAATCTTAGAACTCTGACTTTAATCTCAGAACTCTGACTTTAATCTCAGAACTCTGACTTTAATCTCAGAACTTTGACTTTAATCTCAGAACTCTGACTTTAATCTCAGAATTCTGACTCTAATCTCAGAATTCTGACTTTAATCTCAGAATTCTGACTTTAATCTTAGAACTCTGACTTTAATCTCAGAACTCTGACTTTAATCTCAGAACTCTGACTTTAATCTCAGAACATTGACTTTAATCTCAGAACTCTGACTTTAATCTCAGAATTCTGACTCTAATCTCAGAATTCTGACTTTAATCTCAGAATTCTGACTTTAATCTCAGAACTCTGACTTTAATCTCAGAATTCTGACTCTAATCTCAGAATTCTGACTTTAATCTCAGAATTTTGACTTTAATCTCAGAATTTTGACTTTAATCTCAGAATTCTGACTTTAATCTCAGAATTCTGACTTTAATCTCAGAACTCTGACTTTAATCTCAGAATTCTGACTCTAATCTCAGAATTCTGACTTTAATCTCAGAACTTTGACTTTAATCTCAGAACTTTGACTTTAATCTCAGAACTCGGACTTTAATCTCAGAATTCTGACTCTAATCTCAGAATTCTGACTTTAATCTCAGAACTCTGACTCTAATCTCAGAACTCTGACTCTAATCTCAGAATTCTGACTCTAATCTCAGAATTCTGACTCTAATCTCAGAATTCTGACTCTAATCTCAGAATTCTGACTCTAATCTCAGAATTCTGACTCTAATCTCAGAACTCTCACTTTAATCTCAGAACTCTCACTTTAATCTCAGAACTCTCACTTTAATCTCAGAACTCTGACTTTAATCTCAGAATTCTGACTTTAATCTCAGAACTCTGACTCTAATCTCAGAACTCTGACTTTAATCTCAGAACTCTGACTTTAATCTCAGAACTCTGACTTTAATCTCAGAACTCTGACTTTAATCTCAGAATTCTGACTCTAATCTCAGAATTCTGACTCTAATCTCAGAATTCTGACTCTAATCTCAGAATTCTGACTCTAATCTCAGAATTCTGACTCTAATCTCAGAATTCTGACTCTAATCTCAGAATTCTGACTCTAATCTCAGAATTCTGACTCTAATCTCAGAATTCTGACTTTAATCTCAGACTTTAATCTCAGAATTTTGACTCTCATCTCAGAATTTTGACTCTCATCTCAGAATTCTGACTCTCATCTCAGAATTCTGACTCTTATCTCAGAATTCTGACTCTAATCTCAGAACTCTGACTTTAATCTCAGAACTCTGACTCTAATCTCAGAACTCTGACTCTAATCTCAGAACTCTGACTTTAATCTCAGAACTCTGACTCTAATCTCAGAACTCTGACTCTAATCTCAGAACTCTGACTCTAATCTCAGAACTCTGACTCTAATCTCAGAATTCTGACTTTAATCTCAGAATTCTGACTTTAATCTCAGAACTCTGACTCTAATCTCAGAACTCTGACTTTAATCTCAGAACTCTGACTCTAATCTCAGAATTCTGACTTTAATCTCAGAATTCTGACTTTAATCTCAGAACTCTGACTCTAATCTCAGAATTCTGACTTTAATCTCAGAATTCTGACTTTAATCTCAGAATTCTGACTTTAATCTCAGAACTCTGACTCTAATCTCAGAATTCTGACTCTAATCTCAGAACTCTCACTCTAATCTCAGAATTCTGACTTTAATCTCAGAATTCTGACTTTAATCTCAGAATTCTGACTCTAATCTCAGAACTCTGACTTTAATCTCAGAACTTTGACTTTAATCTCAGAATTCTGACTTTAATCTCAGAACTCTGACTTTAATATCAGAACTCTGACTTTAATCTCAGAATTCTGACTTTAATCTTAGAACTCTGACTTTAATCTCAGAACTCTGACTTTAATCTCAGAACTCTGACTTTAATCTCAGAACTTTGACTTTAATCTCAGAACTCTGACTTTAATCTCAGAACTTTGACTTTAATCTCAGAATTCTGACTTTAATCTCAGAATTCTGACTTTAATCTCAGAATTCTGACTTTAATCTCAGAACTCTGACTCTAATCTCAGAACTCTGACTTTAATCTCAGAACTCTGACTCTAATCTCAGAATTCTGACTCTAATCTCAGAATTCTGACTCTAATCTCAGAATTCTGACTCTAATCTCAGAATTCTGACTAATCTCAGAATTCTGACTCTAATCTCAGAATTCTGACTCTAATCTCAGAATTCTGACTCTAATCTCAGAATTCTGACTCTAATCTCAGAATTCTGACTTTAATCTCAGAATTCTGACTCTAATCTCAGAATTCTGACTTTAATCTCAGAACTCTGACTTTAATCTCAGAACTCTGACTCTAATCTCAGAACTCTGACTTTAATCTCAGAACTCTGACTCTAATCTCAGAATTCTGACTCTAATCTCAGAATTCTGACTTTAATCTCAGAACTCTGACTCTAATCTCAGAACTCTGACTCTAATCTCAGAATTCTGACTCTAATCTCAGAACTCTGACTCTAATCTCAGAACTCTGACTTTAATCTCAGAATTCTGACTCTAATCTCAGAATTCTGACTCTAATCTCAGAATTCTGACTCTAATCTCAGAATTCTGACTCTAATCTCAGAATTCTGACTCTAATCTCAGAATTCTGACTTTAATCTCAGACTTTAATCTCAGAATTCTGACTTTAATCTCAGAATTTAGAATTTTGACTTTAATCTCAGAATTCTGACTCTCATCTCAGAATTTTGACTCTAATCTCAGAACTCTGACTTTAATCTCAGAACTCTGACTCTAATCTCAGAACTCTGACTTTAATCTCAGAACTCTGACTCTAATCTCAGAACTCTGACTCTAATCTCAGAATTCTGACTCTAATCTCAGAATTCTGACTTTAATCTCAGAACTCTGACTTTAATCTCAGAACTCTGACTCTAATCTCAGAACTCTGACTTTAATCTCAGAACTCTGACTCTAATCTCAGAATTCTGACTCTAATCTCAGAATTCTGACTTTAATCTCAGAACTCTGACTTTAATCTCAGAACTCTGACTTTAATCTCAGAACTCTGACTTTAATCTCAGAACTCTGACTTTAATCTCAGAACTCTGACTTTAATCTCAGAACTCTGACTTTAATCTCAGAATTCTGACTCTAATCTCAGAATTCTGACTCTAATCTCAGAATTCTGACTCTAATCTCAGAATTCTGACTCTAATCTCAGAATTCTGACTCTAATCTCAGAATTCTGACTCTAATCTCAGAATTCTGACTCTAATCTCAGAATTCTGACTTTAATCTCAGACTTTAATCTCAGAATTTTGACTCTCATCTCAGAATTTTGACTCTCATCTCAGAATTCTGACTCTCATCTCAGAATTCTGACTTTAATCTCAGAACTCTGACTTTAATCTCAGAACTCTGACTTTAATCTCAGAACTCTGACTTTAATCTCAGAATTCTGACTTTAATCTCAGAACTCTGACTTTAATCTCAGAATTCTGACTCTAATCTCAGAATTCTGACTTTAATCTCAGAATTTTGACTTTAATCTCAGAACTCTGACTCTAATCTCAGAATTCTGACTTTAATCTCAGAATTCTGACTTTAATCTCAGAACTCTGACTTTAATCTCAGAACTCTGACTTTAATCTCAGAACTCTGACTTTAATCTCAGAACTCGGACTTTAATCTCAGAATTCTGACTCTAATCTCAGAACTCTGACTTTAATCTCAGAACTTTGACTTTAATCTCAGAATTCTGACTTTAATCTCAGAACTTTGACTTTAATCTCAGAATTCTGACTTTAATCTCAGAATTCTGACTTTAATCTCAGAATTCTCACTTTAATCTCTGAACTCTGACTTTAATCTCAGAATTCTGACTTTAATCTCAGAATTTTGACTTTAATCTCAGAATTTTGACTTTAATCTCAGAATTCTGACTTTAATCTCAGAACTCTGACTTTAATCTCAGAATTCTGACTCTAATCTCAGAATTCTGACTTTAATCTCAGAACTTTGACTTTAATCTCAGAACTCGGACTTTAATCTCAGAATTCTGACTCTAATCTCAGAATTCTGACTTTAATATCAGAACTCTGACTTTAATCTCAGAATTCTGACTTTAATCTCAGAACTCTGACTTTAATCTCAGAACTCTGACTTTAATCTCAGAACTCTGACTTTAATCTCAGAACTCTGACTTTAATCTCAGAACTCTGACTTTAATCTCAGAACTCTGACTTTAATCTCAGAATTCTGACTCTAATCTCAGAATTCTGACTCTAATCTCAGAATTCTGACTAATCTCAGAATTCTGACTCTAATCTCAGAATTCTGACTCTAATCTCAGAATTCTGACTCTAATCTCAGAACTCTGACTCTAATCTCAGAATTCTGACTCTAATCTCAGAATTCTGACTTTAATCTCAGAACTCTGACTTTAATCTCAGAACTCTGACTCTAATCTCAGAACTCTGACTCTAATCTCAGAACTCTGACTTTAATCTCAGAACTCTGACTCTAATCTCAGAATTCTGACTCTAATCTCAGAATTCTGACTTTAATCTCAGAATTCTGACTTTAATCTCAGAACTCTGACTCTAATCTCAGAACTCTGACTCTAATCTCAGAATTCTGACTCTAATCTCAGAATTCTGACTCTAATCTCAGAATTCTGACTCTAATCTCAGAATTCTGACTCTAATCTCAGAATTCTGACTCTAATCTCAGAACTCTCACTTTAATCTCAGAATTCTGACAGCTAACTAACATGTTAGCATCAAGCCATAGCCATGTCTGTTTTAGAGACTAGCTCTCTTGTTGTAATGACCTTCTGCTCCTCCATTAATAAGGGGACCCCTCAGGCACGTAAAAAGTTGCCTAATTCCATCATTTTCCCCCAATGTGTCCCTGGCCGCCTCAATCAACTCACATCTTTGTCAGTGAAGCTGAGTGCTCCACATCTCTACCTTCATGGAGCCCATCGACATTAAGATCCACAATTCTGAGAATAACCTCAGAATTCTCAGATTAAAGTCAGAATTCTGACTTTTTTTTTTTCAGTGGCCCTATTCCTCTTCCGTGGAAAATCTTAAATTCTCGACTTTGAGGTTGTAAAGCGCTTCTCGAATCCAGCGGGCATGTGAAGGGGGTTGAGAATCTTTCCAGTTAAGATCAA
Organism: Cyprinodon tularosa; assembly: GCF_016077235.1. Classification (NCBI taxonomy): domain Eukaryota; kingdom Metazoa; phylum Chordata; class Actinopteri; order Cyprinodontiformes; family Cyprinodontidae; genus Cyprinodon; species Cyprinodon tularosa. Next base: position 65,838 of record NW_024039421.1, on the reverse strand, counting down.
CCTACGAGCTAGAAGCGTGCTAAATGCTATAGCCCGCTTCATTCCTTTAGGTCAGTTAGAGGTTTAGAAGTAGGGGGGATGCCAAAGATTGCAGAGAACCAGAGAACCAAATGCTTCAGACAGTGATTTAAAATCCCAGTCCAGAATAGTTTCAACCTGACCAAAACATTTGCATCTGCCACAGGCATCACTTACAGAGGAATACATTTTCGCTAGTCGTGAATTGGTATAATGAGCCCTGTGAAAGACTTTGCTTTGAATTAGTCTACGGCGGGCACAGATGGAAGAAGAATAAATTAAAGCCAGTGCAGATGTGCATCAAAACTGCTTTTATATGAACTGTGTTTGTTCTCTTCATCAGGCCTGACATGAGAAGTTTCTCTGGATTTGATCAAACTTTTAAGCCCCTCGGTATAAAATTATTAGTTTTTTGGAATATATAAGAATTATGCTCTAATTTGTAGATGCTGATCTGTCGTTACCATATTTGAATTTGACAAAACAGATCTTAACATTCGTTTCCTGTTTGGTGGGATTGCTCCAGTGGATCCGGACCCAGCGGCCTGCAGGTAGAGGCGTCATCCACAGAACGGCTGCAGGGATCCAGCAAATGAAGACATTTACTTTTATAGTCTGACTTCAATCTCTCTAATCCTGTCATCACAGCAATAGCCTATTAAAGGCCTTTCTGTCAAACGTAGAACTATAGATATAGAACAAAATGAAGTTAATGTTTTAGGAAAGAGTAAATAATTTATGTAGATGATTAAATAAAATTAACGGTATTTAATCTGGGCTGAATTAAAAACACACACAGAGAGGAAACTCCGGTTTCTGATCTGTGTGATGTTGACTAAACAGCCGGGTCTGCACAGAATCAATCACCATGGCAACCAACATTTCTCTGAAATAGTCCAGGCTTAAATCAGGATATTTGGACAAATGAGTTAATCTCTCATCCTGGTTTTGTTAAACAGGCGTCAGATCAACCTGGTTTCTGCCTGTTTTAGTTCATCTTCTTGTTTCTGAAGCAGAAATCTAAATAAATAAAGATTTTATTCATTTATTCGTAGTGATGTTAAAGAGGCATCTGGAAGCTGCTCTGATTCTGTCTCAATACTGACACCTGCTGGACATTTAAAGACACTACAGGCGGCGGATTGGACTGATTGATCTGATGACCTAAAACTATAATATAATTTAAGTTATTAAAGGTTATATTACATTATTTCATATCTATGTTTAAATTGAAATTATCTTTGATATTTTTAGATGCAGATAAATTAAAAATATAACGTGAACATTTAGGTTAAAATTTAATGAGGATGCTTGTGGATTAAGATTTTAAATCCTATTTCTAAAAATCAGTTCAGTAAATAAACTAAGAGTCAATTTGAAATGAACTTTAATTCAGATAATCTGATTGATAACTGAGAGGAAAAGGATGAAACTAAGAGGAAATAAAAACGGCTGAAATGTTCCTTTTCCTTTTAGGCTCCAAATTTCTTAATAATTTTAACGATAAACTGCAAAAGATGACTTTTTTTTTTTTCAGCAGATGCATCAAGTTGACAGAAACAGCTCCTGTATCGGTCACATGACTTCCTGCGCTCCGATAGCGTTTTTCTCTACGGTTTCACGCAGCGACGCATCGCTGCTAATGGATCCATCACAGAACCTCCTCTGAAGGTTCTGATGATGCTGATCCAAACCTCACATCTCAGCGGTTCTGTTTGATGAAATCACCAAAGACTCGACGCTTTAGGAACTTTTTATTGAACATAAAAATATCCCAACCAGAACCATCCAGAAGGTTCTGTTCAGTCCAACGTTATTTAGATCCCATCACCAGAGTCCAGAATGAGTCCGTCTCTCCAGAACCCAGCAGAGGTTCTGTCCTCACTGTCCCTCCTCCTGTTCATCAGGCTTCAGTTCTGCCGCTGGATCCGACTGACCGGATTCTGCTGCTCCGAGCGGCGGGTCAAAGGTCAGCGGGTCCAGCTCCGCGGTGGCGCCGACCTCCGGCATCAGCGGTTCCGGCTCCTTCTGAGGGAGAATGAATTCCAGCGGCTGCAGAACCGCTGAGACATCTATGGTGCCCAGGCCCCCGTAGCGGGTCAGCTGAGAGGCAGGAACGCCTGCAGAAACAAGCGGCAGGTTTCAGAACCACCGGGTAAGAACCCGGGTTCTACAGAACCTAAACCGTCTGGAGAGGTTTGTAAAACCAGTAGAGCTGAAACAGTTAATCAATTAATGAAATAATCAAATAATTCAGTAATCGATTAATCGTTAACTGGAGGATAGAGATGATAAAACACGCCTTTAGCTGACAGAACGACCCACAACCAAGATAGAGAAAAAATATATAAATATTTAGCATTTAAGATAAAATAATAATAATACATTTTATTTGTATTGCACTTTACATTTAAAAAAAATCTCAAAGTGCAAAAGAACCTTTTATTCTGTCAGTCTGCTCTATCCAGAACCGACAAGTGGAAACGTTTTAGTTTCTCCTGCTTTCATTCTGTATAAAAACTTCTTTAAGGAACCTTTGCGATCCCATTATTAATCAATTAATCTCGTTCTACTCTATGAGCATCTCCTGTCTGGTTCCTTACCGGCTGGTTTCGTTTGTCTGACCGCCATTGTGGAAAACGAGCAGCTAGCAGAGCGAGGTGAGACCCTTCCTCCAGCCTAAAGGTCTGGTTCTCCTCCTGCGGCAGTTGAAGCGTGGTCTGCGCTACGTTATTCCACGCCACAACGCCAGAGGGCCAATCAGGAACCAGCTGTGGGTCTAGATGCGGCCGAGGCGGCGAGGAAGTGGGGGTGAGTTTATGAGACGACGGGGGGACATGAGGGCCAAAAAGAGCGGAGATCCAGGTGGGAAAAGGGTCCCAGCGTTCTCACCTCGCTCTGCTAGCTGCTCCATCTTCACCAGTCGTTTTCCACAATGGCGGTAAGACAAACAAAACCAGCCGGTAAGGAACCAAGCAGGAAATACGCATAGAGTAGAGCGGATGTGGATTTGACCAATCAGAGGCCTCCTGTCTGCGCTCACCTACAGTCAGGGAGAGGAGCAGCAGAGTGTCTGCGGAAGGGGGCGGGGCTTATCTGCATTAACTGCGACACACGCAGACCACCTGGTTTCTGAGCATAAACCAGCCTTTATGAGACGTCTGCTGATTCATTAACATTTTTACTAGGGATGCACGATATAATCGGCCCCCTATCGGTATCGGCCTTAAAACTGAATATCGGACATCGGCCCCCCCACCGATATTTAACCCGATATTTGATCAGTTTCTGAGTTTCTAAAGTCTAAAAAAAAAAAAAATATTACTTCTTCTTCTTCCTCAAAAACTTATTTTTTACAGACTTAAAAACTTCTAAAGACGAGGGAAAAAATATTGATCCATTAAAATATCCCAATATCTTCATATGCTGATATATTGCCATTTAAAAACACCATATCAATCTCTTTCTACTAATGAAATATTGCTATATGTCATCGTTATGCTACGAAATCCCCCGAAAATTCACCAAATGTTGCCATATTTTTATATGTTGATATATTGACGCGGTATCGATCTATTTTACTAACGAAATCTCACAAGAATTTGCAAAATATCACGATAGTTTGTCACAGAACGATGAAATTTCACCAGATTTTGAAAGTAAAATAGATCGATACCGCGTTTTTAAAAATCTATTTGATATCAGCATATGAAAATATATTTGAGTTTATTATTTTTCAAAGTGTCAGAAATGGATAACAAAACTGCTATTTTCAATGACTACTTATTTTTGTCCAGCTTTAACATCGGTATCGATATCGGTTATCGGCTACATGAGTTTTAAAATATCGGCATTTCGGATATCGGCCAAAATCCCGATATCGTGCATCCCTAATTTTTACAGCAGCTCCAAAGTTTGCAGGAATTCCCATAAACTTTAACGCAGCTGTGCTTCATCACAGCGACACATCAACGCTGTACCTGAGGCCCCCTGGTTCTGATTCTGCTACAGTCTGGACCTGGTTCCTCCTCCAGGAGGTCCAACAGTCATCCAGCCCAGACTGGAGTCAGTGTAGATCTGTTATTATGGGATGTTTGCGCATCTCTGAGGTAAAATCAATGGATTCCAAAGGATGCTCAGCAGCTAAAGTGAAAAGAAAGCGGACTGGAAACCAGTGTTTCCAGTGGGGTCCTCACCCAGAACCAGAGCCAGCTGAGCTGGAGGGAACAGAACCTGCAGGCAGCGGTTCAGGAAGGGCAGCAGGTCCTCGGCGTAAGACGAGCAGAACTGGACGAAGAGCTCCTTCTCTCTGCTGCTGAAGGCCGACTGCTCGGCCCGATGGAACGCCAGAACATGGCGGGTCACCTGGAGGGGAACGCACAACATGCTTTAGGTTCCTACCCAGAATCCACTCTGTTCCAGTTTAAAACACCGACATCTAACTGGTGGAGCAGAGCTGAAGATGAAACGTGGAGCAGAGTCTGGAATCGTTCCTGGACGTTAATATGTTTTCTCTTTATCTATTTGTGAGATAAAATGTTTTCATTTTTCCTTTCCTCTGCATAAAAAGGGCCGATTGTTTAGAAGTCTGGTTCCAGTCTGTATGATGGAGTTTAGTTACGGAGTTTAGATTGGGGAAAACAGGAAGCAGTTTCCTCGCTGCTCCAGATATCAGGGAACCATGAGAGATAAGATGAGTTCAATCAGCCTCCTTCACGCCGTGAGCAGCAGACCTGCTCTGAGCCTTAATCCGATTAAAATGAACGTCCTCGATGAATTAAAGCGGATTATCTTGGGGATAACCAAATGTTTGTATGTGAGAAAGTTCTTTATGTAGAGATGGGATAGTTCCTAGGGAGAGTGTATGAGTTGGGAGGTGCTGTATAAAAGTACTGAGCGTTTCCCAGTCAGAGCTCCGTCTCTCCATTTAAACCTCTGCTTCCTCCTAAACTCCACAAACTTAAATTACTACACAGAGCTCACCTGTCCCCAAAACGGAGGTCTAAGTTTAAACTAGCCTCCTGTTCACTGTTTGAATGCAAACTACATGAAGGCAGCCTCCCACACCGTCTCTGGTCATGTTCCAGTTATACTGGGAATCTATTGAGGTGGAGACGAGGAAATGATTAACACCTATAATGATCATCTCCTTGTGACGGTCACATGGTCAGTAACTTCACACACAACCACTTTTTCATAAGTTTTAATACACACTAGCATAAATATATTGGTTTGTTTATTTTGACGATATTGAAAACATTAGTTCCAATTGCAGCGCGCACATTCGGTTCACTTTTGTATATTTAATTTTGTCAAATGCTTAATATATTTTCTGCTTTCTTTTCTGGTGTTGTGGGGGTGCCGTCAACTGGGAGAATGTGGCTGACTAATGATGGGCTGATTGGGTCGTACCATCTGGAGTTCCACTATCGGGGAGACCATGGACTCCACATTTTAAATATGTTTCTTCTTACTTTTGTGATTTGCTCATTTTGTTAATTTGTTTAATGATTGTCATTTAAGTTTAATCCTTAAGCTAACTGTTTATTTATTCTTTGTTAAATTGGTGTAGATGTTCTCCCTCCCTCTTCCTCAGTGTGTCAGTATTTAAGTCTCCTTTGTTTGCTGTGTGTTTTGCTCAGTTTTTGTTTGTTCAGTTAGTTTGAGGTTTGATATTTTTTGCCCTTAGTTAGTCTCTTCATTTGACCTCTTTTAAGGGCCCTAAAATCTTTGTTTGGATTATTGTTACTTTGGGAAAATAAAACCCAGTTTTCTTGACAATCACCACTGTGTCCTCATGCTTGGCTGGCTCCGTCCCTCACACTCCTCTCCTCGGTCGGTCAAATAAACACCCAAAATCAAAACAACAGCAAACTGTATAACGTCCTAATTTTCTGAAGAATATTTTGTTAAAATGGATTCCTAATAAATCTATTTTTTTGGTGGAAAAAGCTTCTTTTGGAATAAATTCCTCTCTGGAACAGAAACAAGGAGAAAAGTTGACAGAAAGAGGAAATAAAAGGGAGATAAGAATAAAACATCTCCAGTCTGCTTCATCAGCTTCTGTTCTGTTCTGTTGTTGTTATTAAACAAAAATTAATAAACATATCTATAAAAAAAAAATGTTTTATCTTTTAAAGATTTTCTTTATCAAGTTTCTGTTTTTCAGATCAGGTTTTTCTAAATTGTAACATTTACATTATTTACATGGATGTAACTTTAATAGCTTTACTAACTGGAGTTAATGGTTTATTTGATTTAAATCTATTCTCTCTGACTAATTAATGACTTCTTTCACTGTTGTAATGTTACTGCCGTCCACTGGAGGGCGCCAACGTTCACTCCCAAATGAAGCCTCACTGAAACTGACCCAACCAACACCGACGCAAATGTTTGGAACATGATAGAAAAAGACCTGCTAGATGTTATTACGGTAAAAGGCGACGCTTTAGTGATTTGATGCGTTTCATGGAGTCAAATTTTAAAATGAGAGAACTGCCTGTTTAAAAAAGCGGCTAACATCAAAGTCTCTCTCAGCGCTTGATGTTGGATTAGACTAAAGCATGAAAGTCGTCCAGTTCAGTGAAACAAAGCAGATCGTCTTTAGAGAACATCGGAGCATGAAACCCTGTCAACCGAGGATAGTTTTATATCTTTGTACGTCGCAAAAAATAAACGTTTTCCATGTTTTGTACATTTTTTTTCTATTAATTTTCCAAATAACTTCCTGTTTTTTGGTTTATTCGGTCAGTATTTATCACAGCTGGAACAAAAATGAGTTAAAATATAGTGATGTACTTTAGAGAGGCCCGATATAATCGGCCCCCTATCGGTATCGGCCTTAAAACTGAATATCGGACATCGGCCACCCCACCGATATTTAACCCGATATTTGATCAGCTTCTGAGTTTCTAAAGTCTAAAAAAAAATAATAATAATACTACTTCTTCTTCCTCAAAAACTTCTTTTTTACAGACTTAAAAACTTCTAAAGACGAGGGAAAAAATATTGATCCATTAAAATATACCAATATCTTCATATGCTGATATATTGCCATTTAAAAACACCATATCAATCTCTTTTACTAATGAAATATTGCTATATGTCATCGTTATGCTACGAAATCCCCCGAAAATTCACCAAATGTTGCCATATTTTTATATGTTGATATATTGACGCGGTATCGATCTATTTTACTAAAAAAATCTCACAAGAATTTGCAAAATATCACGAGAGTTTGTAACAGAACCATGAAATTTCACCAGATTTTGAAAGTAAAATAGATCGATACCGCGTTTTTAAAAATCTATTTGATATCAGCATATGAAAATATATTTGAGTTTATTATTTTTCAAAGTGTCAGAAATGGATAACAAAACTGCTATTTTCAATGACTACTTATTTTTGTCCAGCTTTAACATCGGTATCGATATCGGTTATCGGCTACATGAGTTTTAAAATATCGGCATATCGGATATCGGCCAAAATCCCAATATCGCGCATCCCTAGTTTACTTTTTAACAAAAAAAAAAAATCCTTTCGATGCGAGATAAATGTCCAGTTTTTAATGTCAATTCATTTTAAGCTTTTTGGAAACATCTGAAAATGTGCTTAATGCAGACGAAGCGATCAGAGCGAATCAGAGTTAAATTCGATTCCGTGAATCTCAGCCGGTCAGATTTATTTTGCTCACATTCACTTCCTCTGATTCTCCGTTCGTTTCGGACTCTTTCCGTTTTATCGGCTTCCTTCTTCCAGGTTCTTTTCGGTGGAGCTGCAGCTCCGTATCCGCCCACCGCCGTCACGCTGCATCGAATGATCCGCAATCACGCCGACGCTACGAACACAAACCCTGAAAACTGCGACCCTGGAGCTCCGCCTACATTCTGACATCATATCTGCTCTTCGTGACCCTGACATGTTTTTTATGGTTCTATTTTCCTTTGCTTCTTTTCCCAGAAATTAGAATCAAACCTGAAAACAATCATTTTACCAAAGCCGCATTTTAAAGATTTTTATAGATCTGAGGAAGCCGGAGATCGGGGTGCGACTCACCGCCTGCAGGCCGCCCTCCAGACTGCGGCTGACGTCCTGCGCCAGCCCCAGGGGGCAGCAGAGGCGCAGGTCGTTGAAGGCACTCAGGATGTTGTTGAGGAAGCAGGCCAGTGGCTGGAAGTCCAACAGAGCCATGGGGGGCTGCAGGGTGCCGGGCTGCACGCTGGGGGCCACGGGGGGGACGGCGCCCCCGAGCGCAGAGGGGAGGGCGATGAGCGTATACATGTTCATGTCCTCCTGGAACTTCTCCACTGACTCCTGCACCGCCCCCTGGAACGTCTCCAGCGCCACCCGCTGGAACAGCGGCGCCAGCTGCCCGCGGAAGTCGGCCCCCACCCTGCTGAAGGACAGACCGAAGTACATGCACTGCCCCAGCAGGGAGTCCAGCCGGCCCCCCACGCCGCGCTGCAGGTCCCTCTCCAGCGTCTCCAGGAACTCCGCCACCTTCTGCACCACCCAGCCGTGGAAAATGGCGCCCTCGCTGAGGGCCGCCTGGCCCCCCGCCGGGGGCAGCAGAGGGTCCTCGTCAGAGAAGATGGCGCGGTACTGAGTGATGATGTCGAACAGGTGGACCCTGCAGGCCTCGATGGTCTTGGTGATGTGGAAGTACGGGTCCTCCTCGGGAACGGCGGCCAACATGGAGCTCAGCCAGCTGCCTCTGGCCTGCAGGAACTTCACCCGAAGCTCCGCCTCCGTGAACACGTCCATCCTCCGCAGGTAGCCAATCACACGCAGGCACACGGGCAGCTGGGAGTTGGAGCGCAGCTGCTGCAGCAGCTGGTTGAGCATCAGCTGCGCCGACTGACGCACCTCCCGTACGATGCCCTGCAGGAGCCACAGCAGGGAGGAGTTTACCGCCTCCGCTCCTAATCCAGATTAGGATTAACCAGCCGCTCTACGGGACGCCTCAGCTCACCTGGATGACGGGCAGCGCGGCGTGCTTCTTCTCCAGCCTCTTGACGTACGCCGCCAGCTCCAGCGCCTCCTCGTAGTAGCCGTTCCGCACGCAGGTGTCCATGAGCTGAGGGATCTCCAGGATCTCCAGGATCTCGGTGTGGCGGTTCAGCGTCAGGCTGTTCATCCGCCGGCTGACGGCGATCTCCTCCGCCTCCTTCATGAAGGCCCTAAACCCACAAACACCTTTAGAGACGCCGCAGCCGGATCAGACCGGTTTGATCCAGACTTTAAACTGAAAGATCCTAAAACATTGTTAGTTTTAATCATGTTCATCTATTTATAGAAATGGCTAAAACACGGTCACATGGTGTTTCATCCACACGCCTTTCAGACGGGGCTTTAAAATTTAGAAAACTTGTTTCAGAATTAGTTTTTCACAACTAAGTTTTGTTTTATAGCAGAGAAAACAAATAAAATGAGATTTAAAATTCCACCTGAAATGTGTGACTCTGCAGGAGGAATGCAACACACTTCAAAAAATCTAAACCTAGATAAGTCATTTTTTCCTTAAAATAAGTGCATTTGTTCTTGGATTGAGGAGGTAAAAGAGACATTTTGTCAATGGAACAAGATAATTTACATTTAAAATAAGAAAACACATTTACATTGTCTTATTTCAAGTGCATTTTATCTTATTTTAAGAGTAAAATTACTCATTCCATCGGCAAACTATCTCATTTACCTGCTGAAATTAAGGGTGAATACACTTAATTTAAGACATTTTTACTTATTTCTAGATCGTTTTTGCAGTGCAGCAGGTATTCATGTTTAGCCCCGCCCCCTAATGGGTGCCATCATTGGAAACTAGAGCCTCCGACCTTTTCAAGGAGGGGTCAGAGGTCATTGTGTGACCCTTTCAGGAGATGTAACCGTCATGCGTTACATAAGCTGCTCTTATTCTTATTTTCTATCCAGTTTGGTGATTTTATTGGTAAATTTTAATGAAATAACGACTAAATCTCAGGAGCAAAAGCTTTGCTTTATGCAGAAGGTCTCCAATAACTAAAATCAGCATATTTATCTGACCAGATTCCCTTTGATGAGCGAAAAAATAAATTTTTGCATGGTTGGAATTTCGCCAAAATCCCATTTCCACCAATCACACTTCCCACTAAAACCTCTGTGGAACAAATATTCTTCATCTTATTCAGTCCAGATTAGCTTGAGTTCTAGTCTAGATGTGGATCTATAAAGTCTGAGGTTCATCCAGAGTTTAAAACGGGTTTTCATGGTATTTTGCAATTTTTATCTTGGAAAAAAAATTGTGGCGAGGCGAAATATTTTAGACTTTTTCTGTTTAATCTCCTATAAATCAGACATGCTGACATTTAAAATAGTGGTTCCACCTTAAAAATCTTCCTCAATGCCTTTATTTCACACAAATACAAACTATTTTATTTCCGATTTACAGTTTGGGAGCTGAACTTGCTTTAATTCACATCTGGAATTTCAGGCAGAATTTGCTCCTAAGACTCTCGGTGCTTAAAGGGTTAAATAATCTTCAAATCATTTAGAAGTCGATTAATTGTTAACTGGAGCTTAGAGACTTTAAAACATGCCTTTAGCTGACAGAGCGACCTTAGAGCAGTAATTATACCAAATTTGTAAAACAAAATATGTGAAGTTTTTTTATTTAGGATAAAAATATTTTTCTTCTCTCATATTTTCTATCCAGAACGTCTGAAGTGGAAAAGCGGCTTTCACGGTATTTTGCAGTTTTTATTTTGGAAAAAATGTGGCGAGGCAAAATATTTAGACTTTTTCTGTTTAATCTCCTATAAATCAGACATGCTGACATTTAAAATAGTGTTTGCACCTTAAAAATCTTCCTCAGTGCCTTTATGTCATAAAAATATAAATAATTTTATTTCCAATTTATAGTTTAGAGCTGAACTTGCTTTAATTCACATCTATAATTTCAGGCAGAATTCACTCCTGACACTCTGGGCTTAAAGGGTTGTTTAAGATTATTTCTATTGGAAGCGAAACATCGACCTGCGGAACAATGCAGAGGATTCTGACCCGGTTCTGATCCAGTCGGGTCTGGTTCTGGTTCCAGTACCTTCAGATGGGTCAGAACCAGGTCAGTGTTCCTGGTTAACGTTGGACTGAGGTTGGTTGACTGTCAGTACTGGACTGGATCTGGGAATATTTTTTATTTTTGGACTTTATGGTGTAAAGGTTCTAAGGGATTTAGGGTTCAAGGGTCCAAAACTACGGAGAGTTAAAGGGGACAAAATGAATAAATCAATTAATTGGTGCCATTAAAAGATTCAAACCAGCCAGAGTTTGATGAGTCAAGTTTAACGTTTTAAACATTTTAATGAAGAATTCGCTGCTGAAACGTCATGAAATAATTAAAATAAAATAATGAAAAGGACCTTTTAAATGATGGCATCATTTAAAAGGTATATTAAATTACTAAAAGGCACATTTCATAATTTAATCTTAGATTTAATGTTTTTGGGGAAATTTGCAGCAGTTTTTACTTTTCATTAAAACAACTTGTTTCAGAATTAGAGCTGAAACAATCAGATGAATTGATTATTCAGATGATTTAGTAATAATTTAATCGTTAACTGAGACTAAAACATATCTTTAGCTGAAAGAGAAGCCCGCTTAGAAAAATTATTATATTTGCTGGCAGATTTTTCATTGAAAACAAACAATAAAGATATTTTATCATTATCTCCCTTTTATCTCCTCTTTCTTTCATCTTTTCTCCTTTTTTCTGTTTTTTCTTTCCTGTTCTCCTTACATTGCAGCGTCCATATAATCTGTAAAACTCACTGCATTATTATAATAAATCTATTTATATGCATAAATCCAGACAATTATTGTTATTGCCACATCGCCAGACAGGACACTGTTAAAAAAATAAAATAAAACATTAACAATGGATCGATCAATTAGCAAGATAATCATTAGTTGCAGCAGAATGAAAACATTTCAACATATTAAACTCATATCTGCCATCTAAACATTCAATCACTTCCTATAGTGAAGGCAGGTCTAGTAATGTGGTTAAAGTCAATAAAACTCATTTCTCATCATATTTTTCTAATTATTAGCCAATTTAACTTTAACTGAGTAATGTGATTATATTATATTACCATCACATTTAAAGATGCATAAATAGATTTTTTAAATCTCAGGTTTTACATGATAATCCTGTCTGCTGCAAAACAGAGAAGAATTTATTGGCTTTACTTTTATCACATCTTCACCATGTGAGGAAGTTTATAATAACTAGAAAAAGCTGTTTCGGAGAAACATCAAAGTGGGAATGCTTTTGCTGAATGAAAAAAGCTGAAATTACCTGAAGAACATATGAAAATGTGATAGGAAGTCATCAGAAACTTCAAACTGCAGAAAACAATTGAATCATCTGAAGATTTTGTAGGGTAGAATCATTTGGCAGTAAAATGGCAGAAACAAACTCATCTTAAAAGCTGCACAGCCAAACCATACATGATATCAAAAAATGTCTTGAATGTGGGCACTAGAAGGGTCTTAATATAATGTCTCCCAAGTTTCTAGAAAAATGTATAAAGAAATTTTGAAGTGGGGTTTACGTACTTTCCAGAAACATGTCAGGCGTGTTATTAATTAGCAGCAAACAGAAAAGCTTAATTCCTGTCCAGAAACAGAGCAGAATGAAGCCAAAGTTCACAACATAGGCTGAAAAGTATGAAATTAGCTGAAGTAGAAAAGAAATTACAAAGAAAAACTTTAATCTTATCTGGTTGAAGAAAAAATTAGTAGCTTAAGGATGGGAAGTAAAATGTTGAGGACGATGGTATTGAATAAGTATTAACATTTTGAAATCATATGTGGAAATGTCAAGACTTGGCAAAACAATTCGAAAATTATTTAAAATGTGTCAGTTGATCAGCATAAAGAAAACAGTGTCATCCTTAGAGGATTGAAAATCTACAAACCTATGTGCAAGACTGACCATGAGAAGCAGAGGAAGGACAGAGAGAGAAGCTTATAGAAAGAGAGCTAATACCACTTAAGGAGCTGAATTTATAAAAAAAAAAACTAACCTGCATGATACGAGCCGCTGTGGTGATGAAAGCACAGTTGGCAGGCTTAGGCTGCAAGTTACAAGGTTAGCAGATGCTTTATTACAGTGTAAATCTTAGAACCTGATTAAGAAATATGCACTGAGGTGTGTGGTCAACAGGCCTTGGTAGTGTAATTTGAAGAAATTGGTTGACTTTGGGTCATAGCTACAAGCCCTACGGCACAATGAATGAGTGTGCGTAAGGAAGAGGCTTTTATTTTGTAGGTTCCCTTTAGTCTTATTTTGAAAGTCTATCATGGATGTGTGTCAAGGGGAGGGTCATGCCCAGCAGTGATATAGAATCCATTTCCAAATATGAAATCACTGGTTTTCCATGTTATTGGGTGAATAGATGCTGTATTAGAGTGTAAATGGGAGACTTTTATTGTGAAATTTGCTCTGGGGTATGTTTTGAAAAGGTCCCTAGAGTCTAATAGAAACAAGCTGGTAGAGTTTGGGTCATAATGCTGAGCCATTTGCATCAATTAATAGGCGAGTATAATATAGAGGCTTTTATTGTGTAGGGTCACTGTAGTCTTATTTTGAAAGTCTAGCAGGGTTGTGTGTTGAGAAAAGGGTCAGACCCAGCAGTGATACTTGATGACTTTCCAATCGTTAAATCACTCTTTTCCCTTGTTATTAGGGCAGTAGATAAAGTGGCAATGGGAGGCTTTTATTTTGAAATTTTCCATGGGGTGTGTTTTGAAAACCCCCTGGAGTCTCATTTTTAAAAAAGTGGTTGAGTTTGGGTCATAATATTGAGCCATATGCTGGGAAAAAAATATGAGTTTAATTTAGGGGCTTTTATTTTGAAGGGTCCCCGGAGTCTTATTTTGAAAGTCTATCAGGGTTGCGTGTGAAGGGAAGGGTCATGGCCAGTAGTCATATTGTATCCACTTCCTAATGTTAAATCAGTGTTGTCTCCCTCCATTAGATTAAAATGTGCTGTTTAAAGTGGCAGAGGTAAAATCTCTTTGAAGCACGGTTACCTTGACAACGCTTAACGAGCCTGTCAGTGAGAGAGAGAAACGCGCTTCACTTTCGTTCCTTTCCTCTCAGGCTTTTTTGAATGGGAATATCAGCTCCGAACAAACGAGTGCTGAAGACAAACCGTAAATGGTATCTAAAAAATTCTTTCAGTCTAAGCGAGAGCTATCCTTTGTCTCCAATTGGGGTAACTTTCATGGCTGTAGCTCATTCACAACCTTAATGGGAAGGAGAAATATAAAGGTTTATAAATCCTGCTGGTCTCATTAAATAACATGCAGCAACATGGTAGAGCAGAACGCTCAAAAGCAAAACTTTCCCTGCGAACAAACGAGTGGTGAGCTAAAACCGTAAAAGGTAGTCAAAAAATTCTTTCACCGTTGGCGTCAGCCATCCTTCGGCTTCGACTGTGCCAACTTTCATGTTTCTACTAAAAACTATTTGGCCACGGTGACGATGTAAAAATGTGCATTTTCTGAGTTTGAGGATTTTTCTCAGAATCAGCGTTTTCCTATGCCCGAACAAGTCAGCTAAAAAGCTAAACCATAAATGATATTGAAGAAATTCCTTCAATGTGAGTGCTAGAAGGTTCTGAAGATGTTGTATACCAAGTTTCATGTTAGTACATCAAATAGTTAATAAATGGGAGCGATACGAAAATATGTATCGTTTTGGATTTTGTCTGTGATTTTTGGAAAATCTCTCATTGGATTTCTATTGGGGAAGTGTGGACTTCTTCATGGTCTGGGCCAAACTGTCGGAAAACCGTAAATGCCACACAAATGAGGGTTATATTTCCTGAATCCTGACAAAAATCCCTACGTTTTGATGTATAATTTATTTCAATTGAGTTAAAAATGAGGGACTGAGAAGAATTTGTTCGGAAAAACCAGAACAGCTCAAAAGCTAGAGCACGCACTCTAGCAGTTGAAGAATTCCGTCCATAGACTTCCATTATAAATCTGAAAATCTTAAAAATTTCTTTTAAAGTTTGAAGCTTCACTGAAGCAAAACTGTAAAAGTTAGCAGAAAGCCGAGTTAAACAGTAATAGCAGAAAGATACGGAAACATTTTAAAAGTTGAATGGTGTTTCTAGCTGAAAGTATGCTGAAGTAGTTAAAGGTCAAAGATGATGAAGGTTTAGCTGAATTTTGCTGAAATCTAAGAATTCTACATGCATTTCAATGGGACAAAAAAAACGCAGAAAAAGCTGAATAACGCGAAAACTACCAAAAATATCTTTACCAAAAGACATAGCAGAATTCTCCTGAACGAGCTGAACGTTTTGATACCAAAATTGTTGAAATCGGTTGAAAACTGCGGGACTAGTTAGAGTCAGAAAAATTTAAAGTGAACAACAATAAGTGGGAATGCATAAGCATTCCCACTTGATAATTGAACTTTGTTGACCTTTTATCAGAGAAATTAACTCTCAGCATTTAACCCCTTAGGGAGCAGGGAGGTTTCAAACTCGCAACCCCAGGATTCCAATCTCTATGCCCTAACCGCCCCATCTAGCGGATTAGATTTTTATTAATTTTATTTCATGCTATATTTTTCATTTCCAAAAACACAAACTATTAATTTCTTGCTTTATCCATTTTGTCCCTTCTGACTCTCCATAGAAACTGAGTTTTGACAGTTATTAATAATTTGAGCCAAACGAACCGTCCGGCTCGGTAACAGAACAGTTAATCCAGGCCCAGTCGGAGCTCCGGTACCGACCTGCATCTCTCCCCGAACCGGGGCAGCTTGTCCAGCAGGCGGGACACGCTGCCCTCCACCTTCCCGAAGTCCCTGTAGATGTGCTGGGTGCAGTCCGCGGTTCGGATGAAGGTCTGGTAGTTGGAGAAGGCCAGCTCCCGGGTCTGCTGGAGGATCTGCTGCCGCTCCTCGGCCAGCCGCTCCGGCTCCCGGCTCAGTGAGTCCAGGCCGCAGGAGCTGAGCTCGGACAGGTAGGCGGAGAAGTCCGGGTTTTCCCTCCAGCTATCCGGGAAGCTGTCCTTAAACACCGACACCAGGATGCTCTCATCCTCCACGTCCATGATGCCGCAGCCGGTTCCGAACGTCGTTGCCCCGGATCACGGATCTGAAGCTGTTTACCTGGAGGTGACAACCACTTCCGGTTTGACTTCTTCTTCTACTACAGTAGCAGCTTTACCGCCACCTAGCGGCCGGACTGAGTCACAAAAGTGACCTGTCTGTAAATGAGAGCTGCTCACTGTGTCAGATTCAGATCAGGATTATTATTATTTCAGATAATAAAGTAAAAAATCTTGGTGTTGTTTTTGATCAGGACCAGTCATTTAAATCCCAGATCAAAGAGGTTTCTAGAATTTCCTTCTTTCATCTGAGGAATATTGCAAAAATGAGCAA
The DNA here is from genome assembly GCF_016077235.1 of Cyprinodon tularosa. Taxonomy (NCBI): domain Eukaryota; kingdom Metazoa; phylum Chordata; class Actinopteri; order Cyprinodontiformes; family Cyprinodontidae; genus Cyprinodon; species Cyprinodon tularosa. The sequence goes on along the minus strand of NW_024039421.1, from coordinate 49,376 downwards.
TCTCCTGTCCAGGGGTGATGCTGAGAAACTAGTCCATGCATTTGTTACTTCAAGGCTGGACTATTGTAATTCTTTACTATCAGGAAGTCCACAAACTGTAGTTAAAAGCCTTCAGCTGATCCAAAATGCTGCAGCCAGAGTTCTGATGAAAATGAAAAAGAGAGATCATATCTCGCCTATCCTGGCTTCTCTTCATTGGCTTCCTGTTAAATCCAGAATAGAATTTAAAATCCTCCTTCTCACATATAAAGCCTTAAATGGCCAAGCTCCATCTGATATCAGAGATCTGATTGTTCCTTATGTTCCTAACAGAGCACTTCGCTCTCAATCTGCAGGTTTACTAGTGGTTCCTAGAATTTCTAAAAGTAGAATGGGAGGCAGATCTTTTAGTTCTCAGGCTCCTCTCCTGTGGAACCAACTACCAGTTTTAGTCCGTGAGGCAGACACCCTGTCTACTTTTAAGGCTAGGCTTAAAACTTTCCTTTTTGATAAAGCTTCTAGTTAGAGTGGCTCAGGTTATCCTGAGCTATCTCTATAGTTCTGCTGCTATAGGCTTAGACTGCTGGAGGACATAGGGACCCCTTTTTCATCATTCTGCTTCATTCTATCTCTATTCTCCCACTCTGCAGAATCTGTTAGTTCAATCTCTAACGTTCTGCTCTCTCTGCTTTTTCTCATAGTAGCTTCATCTGGTCTGTTCCTGTTTGGCTGTGACTCCATCCTGGAGAGAAATATCAGCTGTGCTGCTGCCATCAACACCTTTGTTTCTAGATGTTGGAGCTTGGCCTGTTTTCCAGTGTAGTCCTGTTTCTCTGACTGTGACTAACTGGATGTGCTCTCTTCATCCTCTGACATGGGAGCTGGCTCGGAGCTCGTCTGCCTGGCTGTGTGTTTCCTGGACGGGGCCGCCTGTGGAGCTGGTTGACAGTTGCCTTTTGTATCTATGCTTCTTTTTCTATGTCTGCTTCTGTCTCCTTGAACCCCAGTGGGCCTCAGCAGATGGCCGCTCACTCTGAGCCTGGTTCTGCTGGAGGTTTCTTCCTGTTCAAAGGGAGTTTTTCCTCTCCACTGTCGCTACAAGCATGCTTAGTGTGAGGGATTGCTGAAGAGTCAATGAGTCGATGCAATCAGCTGGTTTTCCTTAGATAGAAAACTTTGAATCAATCTGACTGGATGATCTGGTGAACTGGAAAGTGACCTGAGATGACTTGGGTTGTCAATTGGCGCTATAGAAATAAATTGAATTGATTACAAAATAGTTCCTTTAAAATGTTCCAATTTTATTTACCGACAGTTAAGAGCTAAAAAATCTACTTCCTGTGTTTGTCTGCTGAAGAGTAACCACAGCAACCAGTGACTCAGCCTCTCCTGTTTCCCTGATTGACCAGGAGTCGACTCCATTTGGATGAGGATGATGAAGAGGAATGAGACTCATTAAACACAGAAGGCTTTTTTTCCATATGAACAGTTTATATTTGTGGTTCTAGAGGCAGAATACGAACAGAACAGGAAGTAGAAACAATAAATAAGACACTTGAGCTTCGCTGACTGAGCACTACGGTTAAAAATCAGTTAATGAAACAAGCCGATGACACTGATGAGCTGATATTTGGTTGGAACTCCTCCCCCTCCTCGGATATAATCTCGTTCATTTGTGCGTTATATTTGATGTGAATGTTGTGGACACAGAACACCTCCTTAAACATTCAGAGGCACCACCCTGGATGATTGAAGGAGGTCAAAAAGTGACAGAGTCAGCAGAGGACTGGGCAAGCCCCGCCCCCCTCAGCTCAGCCGCGTCAGTCCAGATCCTGGACGCGACGGCAGATCTCAGCGGTGAACTCTGAACATTTGGAGTTTCCTCCCAGGTCCTTTGTCAGCACCTGAAACAGAAGCAGCCAATCAGCTTCAGCCTCAGCAAAGAGTGTAAACCGCCGTCGACTCCATCCAATCACAGCGCAGGAGGCGGGACTTTACGATGGGCGGGTCTCAGTGCCAGAATTACCCATAATGCAGCAGTGCTTTTCTGCTAGCATAAAAACAAGCTGGTGACGGCAATGGAGCAATGACACTAAAGAAAGTACCAGAAAGCAAAGCTTCTTTTAAGGAAACCGGCAGAAATCGGCCACTGGAGACTTTCCTCTATGACTAAAAATGTTTCACAGACAGCAAAATGACAAAAACGGAGCGCGTCGCTTGGAATTTTTGCTTCGCATCAGTAGTTATCGGATTGGTTCTGACCTGATGAGGCTAACCCGTTAATCCCGCCTTTGAAATTGATCTGTTCCAGCTCTTTACGATGCTGTAAACAGATAATATTCTTGATCTAAACTAATCCGGACCAGTAGAACCTTAGAGTTTAGGACCAGGGATTAAAAACAGCATCATCCACCGACAAAATAAAACCAACCCGCCTCACCTTCTTCTCCTTGATGGTTTCGAAGCAGGCTGTCTGGACCTTGGTGGCGTGCTCATGCAGACCCATGTGGCGCAGCATCATGACGGCGCTGAGCAGCAGGGCGGTGGGGTTGGCCAGATCCAATCCAGCTATGTCGGGCGCGGTGCCGTGGACCTGCAAGAAGGAGACGCATCTGGTCTTCAGAAAGTTTCTATTACAGCAGGGAGGTTCTGGAGACAAACATCCGTCCACATGAACGGTACGGTACCCCAGTCAGCCTCAGCAGATGGCCGCTCACACTGAGACTGAGGTTTCCTCCTGTTCAAAGGGAGTTTTTCCTCTCCACTGTCGCTACAAGCATGCTTAGTGTGAGGGATTGCTGAAGAGTCAATGAGTCGATGCAATCAGCTGGTTTTCCTTAGACAGAAAAACACCGGGTCTAAGAGAATCCAGCAGCAGGAACCTGATGCTGAAACCAGTTTCCTCTGAAATGGACCCAATTCTGCCTGCTGATCACAGGCAGAGAGCCAGCTAATATGAAATAATAACCAGTTTAATTGACTAATAACCAGTTTAATTGGCTACTAACCAGTTTAATTGGCAAATAACCAGTTTAATTGACTAATAACCAGTTTAATTGGCTAATAACCAGTTTAATTGGCTAATAACCAGTTTAATTGGCAAATAACCAGTTTAATTGACTAATAACCAGTTGAATTGGCTACTAACCAGTTTAATTGGCTACTAACCAGTTTAATTGGCAAATAACCAGTTTAATTGACTAATAACCAGTTTAATTGGCTAATAACCAGTTTAATTGGCTACTAACCAGTTTAATTGGCAAATAACCAGTTTAATTGACTAATAACCAGTTTAATTGGCTAATAACCAGTTTAATTGACTACTAACCAGTTTAATTGGCAAATAACCAGTTTAATTGACTAATAACCAGTTTAATTGGCTAATAACCAGTTTAATTGGCTAATAACCAGTTTAATTGGCTAATAACCAGGTTAATTGGCTAATAACCAGGTTAATTGGCTAATAACCAGTTTAATTGACTAATAACCAGTTTAATTGGCTAATAACCAGTTTAATTGACTAATAACCAGGTTAAACGGCTAATAACCAGTTTAATTGGCTACTAACCAGTTTAATTGGCTAATAACCAGGTTAAACGGCTAATAACCAGTTTAATTGGCTACTAACCAGTTTAATTGGCTAATAACCAGTTTAATTGACTAATAACCAGGTTAAACGGCTAATAACCGGTTTAATTGACTAATAACCAATTGAATTGGCTAATAACCAGGTTAATTGGCTAATAACCAGTTTAATTGGCTAATAACCAGTTTTAATTGGCTAATAACCAGGTGAAATGGCTAATAACCAGGTTAATAGGCTAAGAACCAGTTTAATTGGCTAATAACCAGGTTAAACGGCTAATAACCAGGTTAATTGGCTAATAACCAGTTTAATTGGATACTAACCAGTTTAATTGGCTAATAACCGGTTTAATTGACTAATAACCAGGTTAAACGGCTAATAACCAGGTTAATTGGCTAATAACCAGGTTAATTGGCTACTAACCAGTTTTAATTAGCTAATAACCAGGTGAAATGGCTAATAACCAGGTTAAACGGCTAATAACCAGGTTAATTGGCTAATAACCAGGTTAATTGGCTACTAACCAGTTTTAATTAGCTAATAACCAATTGAATTGGCTAATAACCAGGTTAATTGGCTAATAACCAGGTTAAACGGCTAATAACCAGTTTAAATGGAATTGTTGACCTGGCTAAACAGGCAACTTGTTCTGTTCCCCTGTAAAGGGGTCGGGGGTTCAGATGACAGTAGGAAGGGATCAACTCTATCGCTGAGTTTGTCAGTTTTCGAGAGCTGAAATCTGAGGGTAAAAACATACAAAGTAAGAATAAAAGAGATGATAAATATTATAACATGCACAGAAATAAATACTTAAAAAAATAAGTAGTTAATAAATAAATATAATGGACAAAAAATAAATAAATAAGCTAATTAAAAGAGATATATACACATTAATGTCTCACTGTATAACTTAATTTCTACCTACATTTATTTGTTTATTGTATTTTTAGGGGCAATTAATTGTCTGCATATTTATTTATTGAGCATTTATTTATTTCTGTATTTATTTTTAAAGATGGTAGAGCTGGTCCTCCATAACCGCTAATATCCAGGAAGTAACAGCAACTATCAACTAAAACCACCGATACTCGGTGGGTCTTGGTCACAATTAAATCCCTGAGTTAAACCCAGACTGGATCTGAGCTGCTGTATCTAACCCTGATGTTGTCATGGCGATATCTCCCAACATCTCTCGTCAGCGTTCAGCTGTAGTCTCTCACCGATTCAAAGATGGCCACTCCGTTGGCGCCGATGTTCCCGCTGGGAGTGACGCCGAGTCCTCCGATCAGACCGGCACACAGGTCACTGAAACAGAGTCACATGATGTCAGAATCCCAGGCTTCCGATTGGCTGCTAGCCGTCTGACTGGCACTGACCTGAGGATGTCGCCGTACAGGTTGGGCATGACCAGAACGTCAAACTGGGTTGGATCCTGAACCATCTGGAAGCAGAGAAGGAAGCAGAGGATGAGGAAGATATCCGGCAGCTTCGCCAGAACCATCAGATTCCCTTAGACCCGGAAAACGTCTCCATCAGAGCAGCCGATGGAGTTTATGTAAAACTCTCAAACTCACATTAAGACACACGGTGTCCAGGTACATCTCTGTAAACTTGATGTCCTTGTAGTTCTCCGCCACCTCCCTGCACTTCCTCAGGAACAGGCCGTCTGACATCCGCCTGCAGAGAGAAATCACATCTCCATCAAGCTGCCTGGTTCTCCTCAGAGGGAGACGGTCTGCAGGGCGGAGGCTCTCACATGATGTTGGCTTTGTGGACGGCCGTCACGCTGCTTCTCTGGTTGTTTCGGGCGTATTCGAAGGCGTACTCTGCGATGCGTGTGCTGGCGTTTTCCGTGATCAGCTTGATGCTCTGAACGACGCCGTCAACAATCTGAGGCAACGACACCAGAGAAATGTTAAACTTGCCCTGCTGCATCCAGAGGAAGCAGAGGATTGATGAGACGACATGAAGCTGAACGTCTGACGGCAGCAGAGAGATCTGCAGATCTACAGACATGAGCCGACTCGCCGGGACCGATCCGCGCCGGGACCGATCCACGCCGGGACCGATCCGCGCCGGGGCAGTGCCGCGCCGGGACCGATCCGCGCCGGGACCGATCCACGCCGGGACCGATCCACGCCGGGACCGATCCGCGCCGGGGCAGTGCCGCGCCGGGACCGATCCGCGCCGGGACCGATCCACGCCGGGACCGATCCGCGCCGGGGCAGTGCCGCACCGGGACCGATCCGCGCCGGGGCAGTGCCGCGCCGGGACCGATCCGCGCCGGGGCAGTGCCGCGCCGGGACCGATCCGCGCCGGGACCGATCCGCACCGGGACCGATCCACGCCGGGACCGATCCACGCCGGGACCGATCCACGCCGGGACCGATCCGCGCCGGGGCAGTGCCGCGCCGGGACCGATCCGCGCCGGGACCGATCCACGCCGGGACCGATCCGCGCCGGGACCGATCCGCGCCGGGGCAGTGCCGCACCGGGACCGATCCGCGCCGGGGCAGTGCCGCGCCGGGACCGATCCGCGCCGGGGCAGTGCCGCGCCGGGACCGATCCGCGCCGGGACCGATCCGCGCCGGGACCGATCCGCGCCGGGACCGATCCGCGCCGGGACCGATCCGCGCCGGGGCAGTGCCGCGCCGGGACCGATCCGCACCGGGACCGAGCCGCGCCGGGACCGATCCACGCCGGGACCGATCCGCGCCGGGACCGATCCGCACCGGGACCGATCCGCGCCGGGGCAGTGCTGCACCGGGACCGAGCCGCGCCGGGACCGATCCGCTGCAGCTCAGGAAACATCCGTTACATTTCACCAAACATCTGGAGCCTACAGCGCCCCCTATAGCTCCTCCTGCTGGTTAAACCTGAATAGAAATCTAACATTTGGTCTGAGGAGCGAATCATCCACATCAATACAGAAGGAGCTCAAACTTCCCTCAGTTTCACTCATTTCTGAAATATTTATTCTTTAAAAATGTGTTTATATCGTTTTATTTCAAAGTTTTTAGGCCATCTGAGAAGCTTCTAACAGGATTAATAAGAAGTAAAAACAATAAAAACAAAAGAAAAATTATCTACACATAATTATAAAGAGACCAAAGATCCATCAGGAGAAAATCTTTCATGGCTCGTCGTTTCCCATGGTTCAGTGCGGGCCGGAGCCAGCAAACAGTACGAGTCCGGACTCGTGTCCTCGCCAAGTATGTTCTTTAGAAGAACACAGAAAAGTGTGGACTCTGGGAGAACGGAGCGTAAATATGGGTCAACTGGAACAGAATAATAATAAATTCTGACTTTTTCATTTAGTGGAGGAACAATAAAGAACACAGATAAACACAAATCAAATGAACATTTTGCCAAATGAAACTTAAAACTCGGCATCAGAGCCGGCGGTCCTTCACACGCGGCTATGCAGAGAGTTGGTCCTCTCAACATCAGAAATGTTTTTTAAACTACGCCTTAAATCGGAACATGTTCCATATAGTGATGCTTAAAAGTATGATATTCTCGCCTTTGTTTCTGAGATCTTTGAAGGACCTGGAGACGGAGGAGGAGACCAGTTCTCCATCAGGAACCCAAAGCTAACAGCTAACTCCTCTCTGTGTTCACCAGCCTGAAATATCTGCAGCCCCTCAGTGAAGCACGGGGGCGGCAGCGTCAGGATGTGGGGCATGAGAACCCGATTAGTATGAAAGAACACAATCAGGAGAGAACCACGCTCTAGAACCGGGCCAGACATTTCCAGCATGATCAGGGTGTGGAGGCTCAGCCATCAGGGTTTGGGCCTTCAGAACCAGGACCTTCTGGTACTCACCACATGCTCGATGCCGCTGTACTCGCCCTCCGTGTTCTCCCGGATGGTGACCAGGTCCACGTCTGTGTAAGGCGTCTTGTAGCCCTCGATGGAGACGCATGGACGCACGTTGGCGTACAGGTCGAAGGTCTTCCTGAGCAGCAGGTTCATGGACGGGTGTCCGGCAGCGATGGGCGTCTTCAGAGGACCTGAAGGAGACGAAGGTCAGAGCGATCCAGAGGAGATATGGCAAAGTGGGAGGATCAGACCGACCTTTCAGGCCGATCTTACTGCGGTCCATCGACTCTTTGGCGTCAGGAGGGATCATCCACTTTCCGCCGGGGCCTTTGATGGCCGTCACGTTCCTCTCCTCCCATCTGATTGGGGCCTGCGGGGAAAAACGGGTCAGTTTCCACATCTGAACCAGGAGAGGCGGTTCTGATCCAACAGGAGACTCACTTTAGCAGCGTCGAAGATCTTCACCACAGCAGCAGAGATCTCTGGACCGATCCCGTCTCCTGGAATCAGGGTGACCGTCTGCATCTGCAGCCAAACACAAACGCCATCAGCTGGTCCGTTTCAATACTTTATGCTGCAGAACAGAGAACATCCAGAACCCAGGAGGATCCGTCCAAAGCTGCAGGGTTCTGTCCGAATGACACCTTCACTGCTGCTGGAGGAGCCGCTTTGGATCACCAAGAGAAGAAGCTTCAGAAAGAGGACTGAGGTGGAGATGTTTGGGCAGAGAACCCATGAGGACTAAGACTGGATACTTTAGCTAAAGACCTGAATCGATTCAATTTTCATTCATACAGTTCTGACTTGATGAATTTCGATTCGATCTGTTTTTACGATAATGAAAACGGTTCAACTATGTTTCAAAAACACTCATGTATTTTAGGTTTTCCTCTTTTATTAGAAACAAAGTTCCATCTTGTAAATCAGACAGTTTAAACTTGAGATGTAAACAAAACTGTCTCAAAAGTGCAAACTTGTAGTGAAAAGTGAAACAAATGTGACTAAATCACTCCCCGCGAGCAAGCAGACGTGACACGGCGGGGATCTTTAGACCCGTTAGTGAGGAAGTTCAGTGCGTGGGCGAAGCTGCAGACATGCATGAGCTGCATCATCTCTGCTGCACAAACCATATTTACAGCGTCGCCTCCAACGACTACAGTAGCAGCCATTCAAGATGGCCGTTCCAAGTCAAACGCCGCTCAATGGCAGAAAAATCCCCTCCAACTTCCAGCCACTGGTCTGGGCATGAATACTTTTTACTCTGACTCCAGCTTTTCACTGAATTACAGGGTCTGATGAGGCTTTAGGTCTTAATGTCCACAAATCATGACAGAAAGAATATTTTAGATGTTTAAAAAGGAATTGTAGTGGACCAGCCGGGGACCAGCCAAGGACCAGCCAAGGACCAGCCGGGGACCGACCAAGGACCAACCAAGGACCAGCCAAGAACCAGCCAAGGACCAACCAAGGACCGGCCGGGGACCAGCCAAGGACCAGCCAAGGACCAGCCGGGGACCGGCCATGGACCAGCCAAGGACCAGCCGGGGACCAGCCAAGGACCAGCCAAGGACCAGCCGGGGACCGACCAAGGACCAACCAAGGACCAGCCAAGAACCAGCCAAGGACCAACCAAGGACCGGCCGGGGACCAGCCAAGGACCAGCCGGGGACCGGCCATGGACCAGCCAAGGACCGGCCGGGGACCAGCCAGGGACCAGCCGGGGACCAGCCAAGGACCAGCCAGGGACCAGCCATGGACCAGCCAAGGACCGGCCGGGGACCAGCCAAGGACCGGCCGGGGACCAGCCAAGGACCGGCCAAGGACCAGCCAAGGACCAACCAAGGACCGGCCGGGGACCGGCCAAGGACCGGCCGGGGACCGGCCAAGGACCAGCCGGGGACCAGCCAAGGACCAGCCAGGGACCAGCCAAGGACCAACCAAGGACCGGCCGGGGACCGGCCAAGGACCGGCCGGGGACCAGCCATGGACCAGCCAGGGACCAGCCAAGGACCAGCCAAGGACCAGCCAGGGACCAGCCAAGGACCAGCCATGGACCAGCCAGGGACCAGCCAAGGACCAGCCAAGGACCAGCCATGGACCAGCCAAGGACCAGCCATGGACCAGCCAGGGACCAGCCAAGGACCAGCCAAGGACCAGCCAGGGACCAGCCAAGGACCAGCCAAGGACCAGCCAAGGACCAGCCAAGGACCAGCCATGGACCAGCCAAGGACCAACCAAGGACCAGCCAGGGACCAGCCAAGGACCAGCCAAGGACCAGCCAAGGACCGGCCAAGGACCAGCCAAGGACCGGCCGGGGACCGGCCAAGGACCGGCCAAGGACCAGCCAAGGACCAGCCGGGGACCAGCCAAGGACCAGCCAAGGACCAGCCAGGGACCAGCCATGGACCGGCCGGGGACCAGCCAAGGACCAGCCAGGGACCAGCCAAGGACCAGCCAAGGACCAGCCAAGGACCAGCCAGGGACCAGCCAAGGACCAGCCAGGGACCAGCCATGGACCAGCCAGGGACCAGCCATGGACCAGCCAAGGACCAGCCGGGGACCAGCCAAGGACCAGCCAAGGACCAGCCAGGGACCAGCCAAGGACCAGCCAAGGACCAGCCAAGGACCAGCCAAGGACCAGCCAAGGACCAGCCAGGGACCAGCCAAGGACCAGCCAGGGACCAGCCATGGACCAGCCAAGGACCGGCCGGGGACCAGCCAAGGACCGGCCGGGGACCAGCCAAGGACCGGCCGGGGACCAGCCAGGGACCAGCCAAGGACCAGCCGGGGACCAGCCAGGGACCAGCCGGGGACCAGCCAGGGACCAGCCAGGGACCAGCCAAGGACCAGCCGGGGACCAGCCAGGGACCAGCCAGGGACCAGCCGGGGACCAGCCGGGGACCAGCCAGGGACCAGCCAGGGACCAGCCGGGGACCAGCCAGGGACCAGCCGGGGACCAGCCAGGGACCAGCCGGGGACCAGCCGTTAAGCTACATCAGTGTTTGCAGCTGTGTGGCGTGACGTAATCTCATGGTCTGTACGCATGAAACGCAAGGCGCCCTTTATTATCAATGTAGTGAGGAGTCACCGACATGCAGGACTAAGTTGACAGCAACATCCATGTGTCAGAAGTTGTGCCAACTTCTCTCCTAAATGCGTTTTCATTGGGATATCTTCTTTCACCTGTCTGTACATCATGGGGATACCCTGTCCAGTCAGATGTTTGCGCTAACCCCACCCTGCTCCCTGGGCGCCTCACAATGGCAGCCTACTGCTCCCCAAGGGGAGGGGCTAAATGCAGAGAATTAATTTCGTTGCTCTGTATTTGTGACAGTGTAATGACAATAAAATTGAATTATTATTATCATTATTGCCAGACACAACCGTGCCGCGCTAACATGGTACTGGTTCATCAGCAGGGTTCAGCGTGGTTCAGTTCTGGTTCGGTTCTCACATAAAGATCGCATGAGCAGACGCCGTCATCTCCTTACAGTCAGTCTTCATAATCAGGAAATTTCAAACTTTCATGAAAATCCTAGCTCTTAAATCTATTAGAGGGTAATGTAAATGGGGCTATAGCAAGAAACTGGTGGAGGTGTTTCCATCCAGGGACGTGTGGAATTCCCTAAATGACCCGGCGATGGTCCAAAAGGTTGGACAGATGCTGAGATGTGAAACAACCGCTGTGTTACAGGAAGCTGCTGGAGTCACTCACCCCTCTGGAGAAGGACGACACAGCAGGTCTCCGCACGGCGCCACCCATCCCCCGGCTTACCTGCAGGACACAACATGACAGATCAGTAAACCCACCAGAACCGCTGTTCTATGAGCCCTAATGCAGCCTGGTTAAAAGCCCTAGAATGAAACCACAGGTTTTCTTCCTTTTATGGTTTGATCATGAATATTTAGATGAGCTGTGCTCTGATTGGTTGGTTTACAACGAGCCAAGCTGCTGAGCAAAGACGCATCATAGCAACAATCACTCACTCACTGAAACATCAGATTGTTGATATGGTAGGGGGACCAGACGTCCTCTTTTTCCCGGACATGTCCTACTTTTCATACCTAAAAAAATGTCCGAAGGGAATTTAAAAATCATCCGGGACTTTGGTCGACTAGAGTGCAAACGGAGCGACTGAACCCAACCCGGTGACGGTAGCCTGGACACCGGCGACCCCCTGCTTTCCCCCGCCTGCCTTACCGGCCCCCAGCCCACCCCTCTCCCTTGTGCAGTGAACCAGTGGGGCGGTCTTTATGTCAATTTCGGGGCGTGACAAAAGTCAAGGCCAGAACCAAATAAGGCAACATCCCGAGTTTACGTCACCTTGGTGCTTCGTTTGGATTCCCTGTTTTATGGTGGAAGTTTAGAATCGTGAGATTTGCAGAGAAAGGAGGAGTTGATGAGGTTTGAACTTCTCTGTACGTCCATTTCACCCCCTGAACCATCGTTATTCATCTATGACAATAGAAACCCTGCATTCTATGACCCCTTTATGGTCCTTCTGATGGAGACAGCCCCATGCTTCAATGTCAAACACGTTGGACCCGGAACCAAAGTTCTCCAAACACCTTCCTGGTGTGTGAGTTTTCTGTTGTCATCTTCACAGTCAGAGCCAATCAGAGCAGAGAAGGGGCATTTCCTCAGCTCTGATTGGCTCTGACAGGTTGCACCCAGGGTAGAAACTAATCCCATCCCTGACCATGAATCTCCACAGTCAGCACCTGTTCAGAACTGTTCATCCAGGACCTCCTAACAACTGTAATAAATTATCTATCTCATTAAATCCTTGGATTTAGTCCAAACTTCCAAGTGTTTTTTGTGATTTAACCCTTTTGGTTGTGATGTGAATGGAGCAGTACTATCAGTTGGACTGAGTCTATACTATTTCTATATAAACAGCTGAGGGAGGAGCACCGTCCTCCCTGAAGGTCACCCCTCATCACGGACAGACAGGTATGAGCCCCACGCAGGGCAGCGTGCTAATCTGTTGCTGCGTCCTAAATCTCCACAGAGGTGAGATTCTAACAGGATCTGCAGCCGCAGGTCTCAGCAGCCACACCTAAACATCACATCCTGATTTATAGCAACTGTTTCCAAGAGTGATGCGTTCAATATCAGCCGAATTATCCAGAGAGCCACTATCTTCCCTTTCTGGTTCAGATCCTTTAGTCTGACCTGCAGGGTTTCAGTTTAACCTGAAAACAATCATTAATACGTCACTTTTCTCTAGAGGTCTGGTGCCAACTTAGAAAGCGGCCTCTGCTTCTAGCGGTACCGGCTGTTAGCGGGACAAACAGGCCGGTAAGTCAGCCGGATGTCCATGTTCAATGCTTCAAATAGATAGAGGAGGACTTCTGAGTGAAGCTGAGGAAACTTCTCCATCATCTGACTTCCCTGTTGAAGGACATTGATCGATGCTAACAGCTAAGAGGCTAACAGTGGAGTCTAAACGCTGATTTATCGGGACACTAAGACCCGGAGCCGTCATTTCCCTCGGTAACCCCCCCACTGAAGCCAACCGCAGCCCGCGGCGCGGAGGTAGAACCGCGGGTAGAGAGTTTCCAGCAGTTAGAAAGATGTTCCTTCTTACCAGTGACCTCCACACGCTGCCTGCTGCCATCCTGACGAGAAGCTGAGATCCTCCGAAGACGAGATGCCTCACTACAACCTGCTTCTGCTGTCCTGTCGATCTGTCAAAGAGGTGAAAACCTTGTGTGCGAGATGCATCACTCGCTTTACTTTTCATAGGTACGAATTTCTGTTCTGATTATTTTTATGGTGCTTTTAACAAATATTTGATACTTTTATGTTTTAACTTTTCTTCACTTTGTGCAGATTTTTAAAATCTTTATATATATATAGTCTTGAAACATGTTTTTTTTATTGCAAAAAAAAAAAAAAAACATACAAAAACAACATTGAACATTAATAATTACACTCAGATACAACATCAAAGGGCTTTACAAAATATACGGCAATTATTTTACAATTTAAAATCAAATCTGTACTCGAGGGTTGCAGTTCTTTAAGGGCAGTTATCATTTGAATGGCTTTAGCATTTGAGCTAAATTTTAAGGATTCTATGTAGATAATAAAATCTGGAATTTTTTTTGTTGTAAATTTTGTTGTAATTTTGGGGGGTGAATATGATATTTACCATAAATAATAATAGGAACATAAAAATTAGGAACATAAAAATTCTGTTTTGATAAGTTCACATTTCTCCATCCCAAACAAAACATCTTTATCCGTTAAAGTAATGTTGAGATCTGTTGATAAAAAAAGGACATAACTCTCCAGAATATTTAGGTGTAGTTAAAATCCCAAAAAAGATGAATAATCTTTTCTTCATTATTTTTACAAAAACTACACATCAGGTCCAATGTCTTGAAACATGTCCTTTTCTAGTGGGCTGCTCAGTGTGGCAGTGGGCAGCAAGAAGGTTCCGGGTTTGATTCCCAAACCAGTGTGTTTCTGCATGGAGTTAGCATGTTCTCCCTGAGCATGCGTGGGTTCTCTCCGGGTACTCCTGCTTCCTCCCACAGTCCAAAAACATGAGAATTAGGTTAACTGGCTTCTCTAAATCCTCCTTAGGTGTGAGTGTGAATGGTTGTTTGTCCTGTTTGTCTCTGTGTTTCCCTGCGATGGACTTTAGACCTGTCCAAGATGGACCCCGCCTCTCACCCGTAGACAGCTGGAGATGGACACCAGCACCCCTTGCCACCCCGCTTGGGATAAGCGTGATGGAAAATGGAGGGATGGATGTCCTTTTGCTGCATATAGAATAAATTCATTTAAAAGAAAATGCTCTGAAATCAGACACAACGTTGTTCCTTATCTTCCTAACAGAACACCTGGCTCTCAATCTGCAGGATCACTAGTGGCTACAAGTAATTCCAAAAGTAGATTTTGATGGTAAAAAGTATTTTATAATCTGTTCCTGTTTCGCCTGTAGTTATTAACTCTGATTGTGAGATTGTTTTGTTACCTTTATTGCACAAAAGTGTTTGTTTAGACTGTTGCACACCAGCAAGGATACAGAGTGTCTGAATGAGAGGAATTGTTTAATACTGTTAGGAAATGTTTTGCAATAAGAGTGCAGACTTATTCAACTCAATGTTTATTCAACATTTGACTGTTTTCTGCAGCTGTCCTTATCTTGTTTGGATTAACTGTATGTGAAAACCTTCAGGTTTGCAGACTTTAAGTTAGTTAGAAAACCTTGTCTAGATCAGAATAGGCAGGAAAATTGACAAGGCTGTTTTCTCCATCGCAAGGATTAATAAACACAGCCAGGGGTGGGTATTGCCAAAGTAGTCACGATTCGATGCGAATCACGATTCACATGCCACGATGCGATTCTATCACGATGCATCACGATTCTTGAATTATTGCGATACATTCATGCATAGCTGTATTTTTTAAATGACTTTTGGAGGTGTTGCCATGAAAACAAATACTACTCTAACAATATATCAACTTTATTTTTACCTTTGTTTTTAAAACCAAAATGCTTCCAAACATCGGATTTGAAATGTGACGGAGCCGGACCAAGTTTCTCAATCTCCTCCGTGTTTTGTTTTTGAATGACTCGGCGCAGTATCCCGCAGCCGGAAATGCTTGTGACACAAGGCAGCGTGTGTCAACACATCCGCAGCGAAACCTACTGGACTGGAAGTTGTATTACACTTGTTTTTGGCTGATGTTCGCCAACCATTCATGCAATTTTATCTATTCATTTTTTTCTAATTAATCATCGATACTTGGCGTCAAGAATCGATGCAGTAGATCACGAAAATTAGAATCACAATGCATCATCATGACGATTATTTTGCACACCCCTAAACACAGCTGGAATGGAAAAAAAACAATCTAAATTTCTTGCTAAATAAGACTCAGACTTTTTTTAGTTCTCAGGCTCCTCTCCTGTGGAACCAACTACCAGTTTTAGTCCGTGAGGCAGACACCCTGTCTACTTTTAAGGCTAGGCTTAAAACTTTCCTTTTTGATAAAGCTTCTAGTTAGAGTGGCTCAGGTTATCCTGAGCTATCTCTATAGTTCTGCTGCTATAGGCTTAGACTGCTGGAGGACATAGGGACCCCTTTTCATCATACTGCTTCATTCTATCTCTATTCTCCATTTTAGGTTCCCTATCTTTATGTTTTCTCTCTTCTTTCTCCACTGTGCCTCCAAAATGTTGCTCCTCTTTAGAGGCACTAGTGGAAGCCATCGGTCATCTCTACTTCACCTTCAGGTCAGAACACATTTTTCGCCAATAAGGTTTGTATGAAGAGCCCAAGGACAGAACCACCGCTGACCCAAAAGAACACAAAAGCCCGTCTCAAGGCAAGGCACATTTATTTGTTTTAGGTACAGAAGAGTTCAAAGTGCTTTACAGGCATTTACACGAACAATAAAAACAGGAATAAAAAGCAGAATAAAAGCAGGCAAAGATTAAGAAATGATAAAATCTGGTAATAAAACAGTTGGACCATAACCTTAAACTAATAATACCTCCGTTAACAGTTTAACTTCAAGAGTCAAAGGAAATTCTAAACTAAGGTTTTTAACTTTGACTTATAAATGCTCACATGTTTATGTGAGTATAATTAAGAGGATCAAAGATGCTTTGATTTAAATTGATTGCGTATTGAATTCTGTGAAGCTCTCCGTAAATAATTAAGGCAGCTTTATAATGGCGATATATAGAGCAGGACTGAATATTCTGCTGGTATGATGAGGAACTGAACTCTGTAGGGTAGATATTAGGTTCCTATAAGGACATCCTCACTTAATCACCTTGATGCCTTCAGGAGCCCTCAGAAACCTCATTTCCCCAGAGAACTGCTTTCAGACGGTTTCAGTTCTTCCTCATGGGAGGATGAGAATGAACGGATCAGTCAGTGTTTAATCGCTTAAGCCTGAAAACGAACGGGAAATCTCAGAATATATAAATAAGTAAAATATTAACTTAGTCTGTCATAGAAAGCAGAGATTCCAAGCAGCACTTGAAAGCAGCACAGCAATCCACCCTTCTTCCTCCTCCTCTCCCTCCTCCTCCTCCCAGGATCAGATTTTCCTCTTTGCTGCCTCCAGCTGAACAAGCATCACCCTCGGAGCTGGATGCAGATGCAAAGCCTTCCCATCAGGACCGCGTGAGACCCCCCCGCCTGGACGAGGAGCGACCTGAAGGGTGGACGTGGTGGAGTCTTCCAGGGGGATGCAGCTTTGTGATGGGAGGATCCGCCGGACACGATGGGCAACAAACAGACGACCTTCACCGAGGAGCAGCTGGAGGCGTATCAGGTAGCAGGTCTTATGAGTTTCTGTGAGGATTAAGATGAGGCGGCAGATAACGGGAACATAAATCAGACGCTGGACGATCAGAACGGCACAGCTGCTGCTGATTGGCTGATCCTCAGCCTCCATCTGCATCCTGATGCCCTGAAACCAGATCCTCGCAGAGGACTCATCCTGTTTATCTGTTTGTTTACAGGACTGCACCTACTTCACCCGGAAGGAGATCCTGAGGTGAGTGCTGGAGCAGGATCTGTTTGTTTGCTGAAACATAGATCTTCTGAGTCAGGATTCCAACATGGTGCATGATGACCTGAGCCTCTGGAGTTATGTAACCTTTTGTGAGAACATGTGGAAGCTTAAAGAAACATGGAGAGAATGAGTGAGAAGAATAGGGTTGAGGTGGAGCTACAGAGGAGTAAAGCTGATGATGAAGATCTGTTAAAGCTGGAGAAGCTTCAGGAAGCCACCAGATTAGATGTTATAGTTCTTCTTCCCTCTGGAGATCATCTCATGCAAACAGGTCCTCCAGCTTCCACTGACCTCTCACACACATGGAGTCTTGAACTGAGGAAGAAGACCATTCATTGCGTGAAACCATTCTCTCATCTTTTAATTTTATTTAAAGTGTGATGCGATCAAAGAAATGCTTTTCATGGGAGAAGTCTCAGAGAGATTTTCCAGACTGAAACCTTTTCAGCCTCCATGATGGTTGTTAGGATTACAGGTGATCTCCTAACATTCAGGCAGGAAACTCAAGCCGGTTCATGGAGGTTCCAGGAAGTCATGAGGACTTTAGACCACTAGAGGGAATTCCACACATGCAAATAAATATATAAATAAACTCTATTGATTTAAATGCCACATATTCATAAAGTAATAATTATAGAAATGAGAAAACATTACTTTTATTACATATTTATCACTGCCACTGTAAGACTGTGAGCATTTATGCACATGTGGAAAAATGGCACCCGGAAAAAGATGGCTTAAAAGTAATGCACTAGATGCTGAGGAAGATTCTCAGTCATCCAGG
This sequence comes from Cyprinodon tularosa, assembly GCF_016077235.1. NCBI lineage: Eukaryota > Metazoa > Chordata > Actinopteri > Cyprinodontiformes > Cyprinodontidae > Cyprinodon > Cyprinodon tularosa. The sequence continues at coordinate 31,654 of NW_024039421.1, read as the reverse complement.
TCATAGTCATTCCGTAAAAATTCAAAAAATATCCACTGGACTTGGTTTCCAAGATTTGAAGATTCTTCAAATCTTGGAAACCAAGTCCAGTGGATATTTTCCGAATAATGCACTGATGTCTCACTCTGCTCCCCTTTAGTGAAAAAAGGCTAAATTTGAATGTGCAAATTGTCCCTACTAGGGATGCACGATATCGGGATTTTGGCCGATATCCGATATGCCGATATTTTAAAACTCATGTAGCCGATAACCGATATCGATACCGACGTTAAAGGAATAGTACACCCAAAACATGATTAGCCTTCATTTTCTACTCACCCCCATGCTGAACAACACTCTGGAGTACTTTTTTGATATCTCAAATGCATCTGGAGATCTGGGAGACGTTCACGAGTCTACGGAAACCGCGGCAGACCAAACCAGATGAAAGTGCGCATTCAGCTCGGCAAAGAACTCATGCTCTTCCTCAACACTGAAGTCCTCAGACATTTTTCTTTCGTTGTTTCTTTCTTTGCACAGGTAAACAGCACATTTCTTCTTCTACGCTTGCATTATCAGCAGAGCAGACGCTGAATGCGCACTTTCATCTGGTTTGGTCTGCCGCGGTTTCCGTAGACTCGTGAACGCGCTTTCAGGAAATCCTATACACTACTGTTTATGCTCTAAAAACATTCTAAATGACTTCGTTTCGAGTAAATTCTGGACGCTACCCACTCAGGACACTTGGAATACATTGGACGAGCAGTATGGAGGAATATTGACAAATTTTTTGTGGACTTTTATGGACCTTTCTGCCTCGGGCGCCCTAGACCTCCATTATTTGAATGTCAGCAGACAGCAAGAAGCCTCCCAGATCTCCAGATGCATTTGAGATATCAAAAAAGTACTCCAGAGTGTTGTTCAGCATGAGGGTGAGTAGAAAATGAAGGCTAATCATGTTTTGGGTGTACTATTCCTTTAAAGCTGGACAAAAATAAGTAGTCATTGAAAATAGCAGTTTTGTTATCCATTTCTGACACTTTGAAAAATAATAAACTCAAATATATTTTCATTTGCTGATATCAAACAGATTTTTAAAAACGCGGTATCGATCTATTTTACTTTCAAAATCTGGTGAATTTTATCGTTCTGTTACAAACTCTGGTGATATTTTGCAAATTCTTGTGAGATTTTGTTAGTAAAATAGATCGATACCGCGTCAATATATCAACATATAAAAATATGGCAAAATTTCGTGAATTTTCGGGGGATTTCGTAGCATAACGATGACATATAGCAATATTTCATTAGTAAAAGAGATTGATATGGTGTTTTTAAATGGCAATATATCAGCATATGAAGATATTGGGATATTTTAATGGATCAATATTTTTTCCCTCGTCTTTTTAAGTCTGTAAAAAAGAAGTTTTTGAGGAAAAAGAAGAAGTAGTATTTTTTTTTAGACTTTAGAAACTCAGAAGCTGATCAAATATCGGGTTAAATATCGGTGGGGTGGCCGATGTCCGATATTCAGTTTTATGGCCGATACCGATAGGGGGCCGATTATATCCTGCATCCCTAGTCCCTACCTCCTCTTCATTCAACTATCATGGTTTTAACAGAAAGAAAACTATCCAGATTGCTTTCCTGAATCCTTACAGCCTGCAGCAGATTGGTACAACCTACAGGAAGAGAACTATATAAAAATTATACCCAGAACAAATAAAGGTGTTTACATTAGCGTGTATCATGGGTGTAGGTTTGCATAGGGACCATATGGACATGTCCCTACCAAAATTTTGGCCCGACCTACTTGTCCCTACCAATAATTTCATATGAATAACATGTTTAGAATTTAAAATACAGTGTTGTGGCAGCAGTTGCTTCTTTTCTCACAACTTATGTATTAAAGTTAATAATTTAAATTCTCAGTGGCGGTTCCCCTTATAGTTCCCATGCCTATGTAAATACAATAAATCTATTTGAAGTCCCTTGAATATGTTATTTTGCTTTGTTTTACACTACAGAGAATATTAGCACATATATTTAAAAATAAGAATGGTTTTACCTCTGTTTACCTCTGCACAATTCTATTTCTTCAAAAGAAAAACACTGGATAAATACATAAACAACAGACATATTTAGACTATATTTGGTTAAAAAGATAAATATTTACCTTCCATCTTAGTCACTGGTAAGTTCAAATGTAACCCCTTTTCAAAGTGTTAAGTTGTCCCAATTTTATATCATTCCGAGCCACTGATGCTTCAAACATTGATAAACAACATCTTGTCATGTGTAGTGCTTATAAAATTTGTATAAATGTAGCAAAAATGCTGTTTTCTCTTTAAACGAAAGGCTCACTTCAAGCATAAAAAAAGGATTATACATAATGAGTAGGACCAGTGACATCAGAACAATTCAACTTAAGACCAATAGTGTCCCTACCAAAGTTGAGTTCAAACCTACGCCCTTGGCATGTATCACGCAGAGTACAATGAAGAAATATGTTTTGTTAAACATCCTGTCACGCAAAGGATTGTGGGAATAATCTATAAACTTCCTTTATGTCAGATTGAAACGCCCTGAGGTCTCTATGCTAAAGGAACTATGGCAGAGTCCTCTTCCTATCCTGGTTCCTCTTCCATGATTTAGATCCAGCCAATGATCTGCTAATTTCAGAGATGGGAAGTAACGAAGTACAAATACTTCGTTACTGTACTCAAGTAGATTTTTCTGATATTTTTACTTTACTTTACTACTTATTTTTATGGCGACTTTTTACTTCTACTCCTTACATTCTTACACAAATATCTGTACTTTCTACTCCTTACATTCTAAAAAATTGGCTCGTTACTTTAGTTTTGAATCATCATCACGACGAGATGATTGAAAATGAACACAACAGAGATCTAGTCCTATTGGCAGACATCCATTTAAAATGTAGGCAACGGCATGAAAAAAGTGGTTTCTACTTTTACTTTTATACTTTAAGTAAATGTACAAGCCTGTACTTTGTTACTTTTACTTGAATAAAGAAGTTTAATCAGTACTTCCACTTTTACCAGAGTATTTTTTAACACAAGTATCTCTACTTTTACTCAAGTGCAGAAAGTGAGTACTTTTGCCATCTCTGGCTAATTTATGTTCAGTTGTGCCACTTTGGGGCAGTCTTGGAGTTGATAACCTTTCTGTCTTTGGTCTTCCATCATCTTTGTCAAACAGTGACTGTGAAACATTGTGTCCTCGTTGATCTGCAGGCTGCACGGACGATATCGTGAGCTGGCTCCTCATTTGGTGCCGCTGGACTACACCAACAATCCAGACATCAGAGTCCCTCTGTCCCTCATCGTCACCATGCCTGAGCTGAAGGTAAACTGGTGGTGGGAGCCTCACCGGACCGAATGTTCTCCAAGGACCAAACACCAGCAGGTGGATGTTCATCTCCACTGAAATCTTCTTCTCTATCCGATGCGTGACAGGAGAACCCGTTCAGAGACAGAATCGTGGAGACGTTCTCAGAGGATGGGCAGGGGAACATGAGTTTCAACGACTTCGTCGACATGTTTTCTGCTCTCTGTGAGACTTCGCCCAGAGAGCTTAAGACGATCTACGCCTTCAAGATCTACGGTAAGATTGTGTGTCTAAGACATGAACAGGGTCGACCTGGTAGGGACTGATCTAAGGATGAAAGGAGAGGTTGCAGCTCTGATGAACCAGAATCAGTGTCCTGTCTGGCAATGTGGCTATAAGAATAATTGTCTTGATGCGTAAAAGAGCCCAACAGATTTTACTTTCACAAGTGGAGCAGCATGGATATCGCCATAGTGTTCCGCTTGATTTATGCATATCAATAGCTTCATTATAATTAATTCAGGGAGTTTTACAGATTTTATGGACACTGCAATTTAATTAGAACTGGAAAGGAAAACAGAAAAAGGAGAAAAGATGAAAGAAAGAGGAGATAAAAGGGAGATAATGATAAAACTTCTCTACCTGTTTGTATTATAACCCTGTATGCAGATGATACCATTGTGTTTTTATTACTGCTGAATTCAATGGTTTCTGATCGAATTTCAGATTTCTATGTTTGATATGCACACACAGAGATGAAAGAAGAAAGATTTAGTTGTCGTCTTCAGGTGGATCTTGTGATTGTTTCATCTATGAAACCTAATTTACTGTCTTTGTAAATTATTAGAAAAACCAGCTCATATGTGACTCAGTTTGCACTCTGACTTTTGGAACAAAGTATGATTATTTTCAAACTTCCTCCTGGTCTCATAGGGGATAAAGGGGACGTCTACTAAGTCCTGATGTGTTTGGCAGATTACCTGTTCCCACTGGGTCTCATAAACTTGATCATATACACTCACCGGCCACTTTATTAGGTACCCCATGCTAGTAACGGGTTGGACCCCCTTTTGCCTTCAGAACTGCCTCAATTCTTGGTGGCATAGATTCAACAAGGTGCTGGAAGCACTCAGGGAGTTTGGTCCATATTGACATGATGGCATCACACAGTTGCCGCAGATTTGTCGGCTGCACATCCATGATGCGAATCTCCCGTTCCACCACATCCCAAAGATGCTCTATTGGATTGAGATCTGGTGACTGTGGAGGCCATTTGAGTACAGTGAACTCATTGTCATGTTCAAGAAACCAGTCTGAGATGATTCCAGCTTTATGACATGGCGCATTATCCTGCTGAAAGTAGCCATCAGAAGTTGGGTACATTGTGGTCATAAAGGGATGGACATGGTCAGCAACAATACTCAGGTAGGCTGTGGCGTTGCAACGATGCTCAATTGGTACCAAGGGGCCCAAAGAGTGCCAAGAAAATATTCCCCACACCATGACACCACCACCACCAGCCTGAACCGTTGATACAAGGCAGGATGGATCCATGCTTTCATGTTGTAGACGCCAAATTCTGACCCTACCATCCGAATGTCGCAGCAGAAATCGAGACTCATCAGACCAGGCAACGTTTTTCCAATCTTCTATTGTCCAATTTCCATGAGCTTGTGCAAATTGTAGCCTCAGTTTCCTGTTCTTAGCTGAAAGGAGTGGCACCCGGTGTGGTCTTCTGCTGCTGTAGCCCATCTGCCTCAAAGTTCCACGTACTGTGCGTTCAGAGATGCTCTTCTGCCCACCTTGGTTGTAACGGGTGATTATTTGAGTCACTGTTGCCCTTCTATCAGCTCCAACCAGACTGGCCATTCTCCTCTGACCTCTGGCATCAACAAGGCATTTCCGCCCACAGAACTGCCGCTCACTGGATGTTTTTTCTTTTTCGGACCATTCTCTGTAAACCCTAGAGATGGTTGTGCGTGAAAATCCCAGTAGATCAGCAGTTTCTGAAATACTCAGACCAGCCCTTCTGGCACCAACAACCATGCCACGTTCAAAGTCACTCAAATCACCTTTCCTCCCCATACTGATGCTCGCTTTGAACTGCAGGAGATTGTCTTGACCATGTCTACATGCCTAAATGCACTGAGTTGCCGCCATGTGATTGGCTGCTAAGAAATTAAGTGTTAACGAGCAGTTGGACCTAATAAAGTGGCCGGTGAGTGTATGCTTCTTCTGGACAACAGAGTCTTTCTATTAATGTCTGTTTCTGTCACCTGCATCGTTGTCTCAGTCCAGACTTTCTCATTGGAGAAATAAATTACCTCTAAATTCTACTGGGACTCTGTTTTGGGTCATAAAGTTTTGGACGTTCTGGAAACGTTGGATTTTCTCTAAAATAAAACCTTAAAATTCACTATCAAATAAAACAGAGGATTCCAACCTTAGATTAGCATTCTAGATATACTCAAATACCCCATTACATAAAAAATTAAGTCAGTTTTTACAACTATTAAACTGCAAAAAAAATAATATATATAGATAGCCTTTATTGTTTCCTTTGTCTCAGCTGCAAATAAAACCCAAATATAAGCATCATCGCATGGGTAGAAGAAATATGTAAAGGAGACAGCAGTAATGTTTAATATAAAGCATAAGAATAATATTGTACAACTATTGTTTATCAGAAAAAGCAAAGTCAAAATGTTCCATAAATGTGCAGCTGGATGAAGAGATTGGCATAAAAAAGAGCAAAATAAGTATTGGATTGTGGCACCAGTAGCCTTTCATTTACAGCAGGTAGACAAGAAATGTAGAGACAGACAAGAGAGGGACGATGTAAAGCAAAGGAACCCTGGACCCCATGCAGAGATGCATCTTTGCTCTAAATCTACACAATAAGCCTGACTCCTAATAAAAACTGTGCAGGATAGAGCGGGACAGTTAAACACTTCTAGAGTTTCTGGATTCATTGATGGTTCTAAAGTCTGACAGCAGCTGGAGGAAGGATCTGTGATAACGCTCCTTAGCGCTCCTAGAGGCTGCAGACGGTCACTGAGGAGCCGCAGCTCTACAGCAGCTTCACCTGGGGAGACATCTTCCTCTTCTATTCTATTCTATTCTCTTCTCTTCGCTTCTCTTCTCTTCTATTCTATTCTATTCTCTTCTATTCTATTCTATTCTATTCTATTCTCTTCTCTTCTATTTTCTTCTCATCTATTCTCTTTGTTTCTCTTCTATTCTCTTCGCTTCTATTCTATTCTATTCTATTCTCTTCTCTTCTATTTTCTTCTCATCTATTCTCTTTGTTTCTCTTCTATTCTCTTCGCTTCTATTCTATTCTCTTCTATTCTCTTCGCTTCTCTTCTCTTCTCTTCTCTTCTATTCTATTCTTTTCTCTTCTCTTTTATTCCATGATAGAACAAAATAAAAATACTAATTAGATGCATTGAATTTGAGTTCTAATGAAAACCATTGGTAGTCCAGCAGCCTTCAGTTTTTTCTGTCTTCCTGGTCCAGATTTTAACAGAGACAGCTTCATCTGTAAGGGGGACCTGCAGAAGACCCTGAACAAGCTGACCAAAGGCGAGCTGACGCCGGAGGAGGTCGCTCTGGTGTGTGACAAAGCCATCGAGGAGGCCGACCTGGACGCGGACAGCAAGCTCTCCTTCGCTGACTTTGAGAACATGATCTCCAAAGCTCCTGATTTTCTGAGGTGACGTCCCTTTTTTATCATTTAGACATGCATGTAGGAGGAGACCTTCGGGTGGTGAGGAGCATCTGGGCTGCATGAGATAAAAGATGTTGCTGATTGGGTGGATTTAGATCTTTGTGCTGAAAGTTCTCTCCACTGCAGAGCATGCCAACCACTGGAGGAGGAGAACAGCTACTTTAATAGGAATCAACCAGCAGAGCGATTGTTTTAAAGACCGACTGAGCGTTTAGAGAGAGAGTCTGAGGTTCTAGGCTCAGTGCACCATCATCAGATCAATAATGAGCTTTTAAATGGAGGGTGCAGAGAGAGAGCAGCAGAGGCCTGGAACAATGAAATCAGAGCGGTAAACTCAGAGACACTCCAGACCGGCTCCTCTTGTTCTGCATGAAGCTGCAGAGATAAAAGGTTTTACTGCTCACCATCCATCATGGCTCCTCCGCCTGAACCGGGAGGGTGGGGTGGGGGGTTCAAACGCCGCCTATCTCACCACACCACCCCCAGCTGCATGTTATCGCTGGAAAATGAGGCTCTGGGGATGCTGTTACCATGGCAACCAAGCCTGATGAGCAGCGATGACAGGGGCCGGGGCTTCAGGTCGGATTACAGCAGGAGCCGCTGGAGACGGACCTGCTGAGTCACTGAGGTTCCTGTCAGAGCGATGATGTCACACAGGAAGATGAAGGTAGAGGAAGATGATTCTGCTCATTTTGATCATAAGATGAATGAAGTGTTTCACAATCTAAGCAGAAAGAAAACCACAGCAGAAATAAACCAAACCAAATAAAACAATGATGAGACGTGATACTGAAGGTCCAGAAAAAGCAGAAAATAAATTCACATAAAAAAATATGTTTTATAAACACAGAATAAACATAAAATCAGGCCAACATGGCAGCAGGAGAGTCAACACGATGCTGGGTGCTGATTGGCTCAGGATGAACAATCGTGACATAATAGTGATGTCAGCCTCTGTGTTCCAGCTGTGAAGTTCAGGTATTAATATAAGAAACAAGGTGCTCCAATCATAACGTTTTATTACATTTTCTCTTCATTTGATTCAGTAAATTTTATGTTTTTAATCTTGGTGGATGAGCTACGGTCCGGCTGTCATGGCTGACAAGCCTCTTCAACACTACATGGAGGTCTGGACGGTGTGTTCCAACTGTAGAGGGATGCCACTTCTCAGCCTCCCAGGATGGCCCATGTCAGGGAGCTGCAAAGCAGAGTCTGCGATTATTGAACCTTGGCTTCAGGCTTAAAGTCTGACCTGTTCCCGATGCATAGAGGCACCAGGGCTGCCCTCTATCAATGGTCCTCTGCATAACCTCCATGGATAGATGGATCACCTTCTCCAAATCTGAGGTTGAAAGTTCTCTTGTTCCTGCCTACACTGCAAAAACAATCTACAAATAAGTCAAAATGTCTCAAATTAAGTTTATTTACCCTTAATTTAAGTAAGTAAATAAGATGATTTGCCAATTGAATTAGTATTTTTACTCTTAAAATAAGGTAAATAGATAATATACACTTGAAATAAGACAATGAAATCGTTTCTTCTTATTTAAAATGCAGATCATCTTGTTCCATTGGCAAAGTGTCTCACTTACCTGCTGAATTCAAGAAAAAGTTCACTTATGTTAAGAAAAAAATGCATAATGTAGATTTTGATTTTGTCCAGTGTAAAGTGGAGAAGTTCAACCATCTTGGAGTCCTGTTCACCACGGACATCAATAGACGGATCGGTGCAGCTGCTGCTATAATGCGGACGTTAAACCGATCTATTGTGGTGAAGACTAAAGGTCTGGTTATCCTCCTGCAGCAGCGTGTCGCAGATGTTTTTGACTTCTGCCCAATATTGAAGCAATGTTATTCCACGCCACAACGCCAGAGGGCCAATCAGGAACTAGCTGTGGGTCTAGATACGGTCGAGGCGGTGAGGAAGTGGAGGCAAGTTTGTGCGACAACGGAGGGACATGAGGGCCAAAAAGAGTGGGGATAGAGGTAGGAAAAGGGTCCCAGCGTTCTCGCGCACCTCGCTCTGCTAGCTGCTCCATCTTCACCAGTCGTTTTCCACAATGGTGGCCAAACAAACAGAACCAGCCGGTAAGGAACCAAACAGGAAATATGCATAGAGTAGAGCGGATGTAGATCTGACCAATCAGAGGCCTCCTGTCTGCGACCATCTACAATTTTGGAGAGGTGCAGCAGAGCGTCTGCAGAAGGACGTCAGACGACCTGGTTTCTGTGCATAAACCAGCCTTACTAATTTCTACTACATTCCTTGACATGAAATCTGGATCATGACAGAAAGAACGGGATACAAGCGGCTGAAATTAGCTTTCCCTGCAGGGGGACTCGGACATCTTTTTCTGATGTCTCCTGGCAGCTCCTTCCCCTCAGCTGGGACACAAATACAGACTTCCTGTTTGCAGGACAGGTGACTTATCACTTGAGCGAGCTAGCCTCTGAATTAGCACCTGTGTGTGTGCATGGTTGCCAGTCTCTCTGTTGGACCGGTGACCCGTCCTTGGTGAAAATAATTTCCTCTTAGTTTGACCTTATTTTCTTGCTAAGATGTTTTGTCGGGGGCTCTCACTCTGATCCAATGCAGGGTTCGTTAGAACTGATCCTGCATCAGGAGACCCAGCACCAGGGAAGTGGTTTAGTGATGGCTCATTCTAAAAACTCACTAAGCTCCACGTGATCTGATGCCTTTTTATGACAGTGTCCTGTCTGATGAAATGGCAATTAGAATAATTGTTTTGATGCCAAAAAGAGTCCAACAGATTTTACTTTCACCAGTGGAGCAGTACGGCTATCGCTAAGTGTTCCGCCTGATTTACGCGTATAAATAGCTTCATTATAAATCATGCAGGGAGTATTACAGATTATATGGACACTGCAATGTAAATAGGACAGGACAGGAAAAACAGGAAAAAAGATGATAAAACATCTTCAGTCTGCTTCATCACCTGTAAAGAGATGTAAAAAGAACGGCACAACCGACAAATATCGTATAATAGATACAATAAAGTAACAGCTAGATATTATAGCTGAATTATAAGTAGTATGATTTAATTTGACATGTATACTTAGGTAGCTGAAGATAAGAATATGGAAAAATGCTCAATAGTGGTTGTGAGGAGCCAAAGAGGCGCCCCCCCCCAGAGCACTGTGGCGAACGCCGGGGGACCCAAAACCACAGATGGGTCATCTACCCCTGAACACCGAGCACCACCAATGCATCGGCGGGCCAAAGCGCCAGCCAGCAGAGGGTTGCAGGACGGGGGAATGGGCTTCGCACTCAGCGGAGACTTGCTTTGAGATCTGATGCTTTTTCAGTTATGGATTCATAGATTTTTTTATTTTTTCCCATGATTTTGTTGACCACAGTCAGAAACGGTTCTGGTAAAATTTCTGCTTCTCGATCATCTGACACAACGTCTAAAAAGTTCTCTGTGCTTCACTTCGTTTCTGTGCCAACGGCAACCTGCCAGGGATGGAGCGCTAAACTGTTTCTGTACAGCCGAGGCGGTGATGAGGTGGATAGCAATCTGCAGCTCAGATTAGTAGTGATCTTAGTGTTTGATAGAGTGGAGTTTATAGTGCTGAACCGTGTCTCTTTCATTGTTCTATCATCAGACACTCAGAGCTCAGGTTTTGTTCTGTATTTAGTAGGAATGCAGGAAGCACAGATGGCCTCACGTCCAGCGCTGCTTCACTGAATAAAGCAGATCACATTTAACTCCAGCAGGTTAAACTGTGCTGCTGAGACTCTAATATAGTTCATCAGAGGATGACAATAGTTTGTTCAAAAATAAGTTTTATTTTAACTTCCTTGGGTTTTATTCTAATTTACCTATTTCACCATTTTTTATGCTCAGACCTTTTATTCTGGTAATTTCTTCTATGGTTTTAGTGATGTGAGAACATGGATGCTGTCGTCTCCTTCTGCTGACACACCCAGATTCCCCCACTGTGGGACAATAAAGGGTGTTTTATTCTGAATTAGATACACCTCATCTGTCCAGATGTAGCTGCAATAGCAGCTAATTGCAGTTTAGGAGAGTTAAGATGGCGTGTGATGCAGCCATGCAGGCCATAATAATCAAAATGTGAAAACTAAGCAGCCCAGACTCTCATATATTAGTGAACACTGACTGCCATGCTAACTGCAGTGAGTTCATATCTGTGTAGCTTTCATTTCTTAGCTATAAATACAGTAAATATCACAGCTCTTTCATTATATTAAGTCTTCTTTATTTTCTAAAAGGCAACAAACATGATTTTTAATCACTAACTAATGTTATTATCCTCCTCTATTGGTTCTGGTTGTTCAGGATTTTCTTTCTGATTAAATGTGTGTCTGTTTTTTGTAAATATGTGTGTCTGCTCTTTTATAGTAAAATTTGAATAAAGCCAATAATAGCCGTAAATTCCAAAAAAGTAAAAAAAACTATTCGCTGAACTTTGTTTTCTAAGTTATAAGACGTTTCGCTTTTTCAATTCAAAATGTCAGAATTAGCGTTGAATTCCAGGTTCATAGAGTAGCCCATAAAGCCTTGTTATAGCTTAGAAAACATGGAAATCGAACTGCTGGAACGGGTCCGCCCTTTAGAAATGGGGGACGGTCAGGTTTTCGTTAGCCTGCAGAACAAGATACTGGTCTATGCCTATGAAAGGGTAGCCTCGTGAGACCATCCTGATCTTTCAAGGTTTCACTCTCAGATCAGTCTGGAGACTCTCCGTTGAAGAAAACTTGGAGCCGTTCACCAAACGAACGTCCAATCAGCGTTGGCTTTGAGGCGGGTTGAGGTGTGACGCAACGAGAAGCGCGACAGTTCAGTCTAAAGAACATGGCGGCTTCAGCCGATGAAACTAGCGTTAGCGTGGCTATCGAGCAAGTTTTATCGGAATTACAGAGTATTTCTTCACTGAAAGAAGAGCAAAACACTGCTCTGGAGGCTTTTCTCAGAGGAAAAGATGTTTTTGCTCTTCTTCCGACTGGTTTCGGCAAGAGTTTGATCTATCAATTGGCTCCTCTTCGTCGTCGCTCTGTTAGTACGTCATATGCTTCGTTGATCTGATTGGTTTATTTGGCCCGTCTATCACCAACATAGGCCAATCAGCTAACCACTATTTTCGCCCCTTCCCAAAGTTACTTCAACGGAAGGTTTCCAGGCTTACCAGGTGAGCTGTCTTGGTCCCCTGACTATGACCTGGATGACTGAGAATCTTCACCCGCAATAGCCCATTAATTCAGTAGGTAAATGTTAAACTGCCAACCACAAAGTTTCCAAATCAGGTAATAACAATCATTCATCCTACATCCAACATAAAGCACCGATAGTTTTCATTATAAAGCAACAGTGTAAATGTTGGATTGTCCGTCTTACTGTTTTTCAATTAGTTATGTCAACCAGAGGTGGGGACTCGAGTTTGTGACTCATACTCGAGTCACACTTAAGTCGCATATTTAATTACTTCAGACTCGACCGAGACTCGCGATTTCCGACTTGTGAACTATATATTTTTTAACCGTTTTTTGTTTTACTAACTTGACTGATCCCCGCTCGCCTTACCCAGCAGAGGTAAAAAAAAACACCAAAAAAAACGGCAGAGGGGCTGTCAAACAGTCATGTAGCACTGACGTCACTGACCAGTTCAAGATAATGATCATTCCATAGATATAATAGTGACCTTTAAGCTATACCGTCTCAGTGAAGGAGATGAAAACACAAGGAGAAACAAGCAAGCACGCAAATAGACTTGAGACTTGACTTGGACTTGCAAAAAATGACTTGTGAACATTGTCCACACAGGCAGCATTAGCTTAAAGATACACAATGAAGAATAACTTAGAAAAGAAAATAATCTTTTAGTCGTGTCATGCAAAAAACTGGGCAACTATATAGCTACAAGCAGCAGCTAGAAATATTCGGACAGAGGTAACGGATTAGCAGACATTTATAAATTATCCCATGTTGTCTAATTTCACTTTCGCCTCTTCTGCTGTTAATACGGTAAAGCCCTGGGGAGCGTCCGGCTCCAGGCTGCACGTGATCCAAATGAGCCAATGAGCTGTCAGTCTGGGTTGCTGCTGCTGCTACTTTTAGACACAGCAGGCAAACCTGTGGCAAGCCGGGCGATGGGAAAGAAGGAGAAGACCATGAGAAAAAGAGAGCAGAGAAAGTGTGGACTGCTGGAAGAACTGCGGTGAACTGGTGAAAGAAAAGTGAAACAGGGTGCTAAAAAATGCTGTCCTATAAAATGGTCTCTGCTGTTCTGCTTTTAATGATCCATAAAACATTAAAACATCTGCTTTTTGTTTGTCTCTGCAGTAACTTCCACATAAGGATATGAGACACAGCCACCAACAGAGGACAGATGTCTCATCCAGCTGTGTTCCTATATCCACCGGGAGTCTGAGGAACCAGCCTCTGATGGATGGTTCCGGACCTTCTGGATCACCGAGGCGATGTTGTTTCTGCTGCCAGCTGCAGAGCTCCGGACTGGACTCCTGTGTTTTCGTAGAGACCCAGCAGCCTGGCGCTGCAGGACCGTGACTTCAGTGCTTTCCAGTCCGACTCTGGTCTAAAAGCACACAGTTAAAGGGCAAACCGTGAGCAGCTATGCAATCTTTCTTGCTGACATGCATGTTGTAAATAGCTTCCTCTGCTGCTGAGACTGTAAATGTGCTTTAGTGAAGTGTTCTGGTGCAAACTGACAATCATTGTAAACTGTAGCTCAGTTATTGGAAGGGCTCTCTGTCAGTCTGGCTTTCACACACCTTCTCCTGCCCACAGGCAACCTGATCAAACACCTTCCACCCGTTCACCGGAGTGTTTTCTGACTAGAAGCGAATAAAAGCTGTTTTCTTCCACTGTGTCTCATGGTTATTGAACTGATTCCTGTTATCTTTGTACAGGAACAGCCAGTCTGTAGCTAAAAAAACTAAATCAGAAAACATAGCTGGATCAGTTTCCCTCTTCAAACATCTGCAAACCTGTGAAAGCAGATTAGTGAGAAGAGGAGATCTTCTTTTAGCAGGAACGGCTGCTGCTCTCAGGTCTGCAGAGCATTCATCCTGATTATCCTGAGCAGCCAGCTGTGCTGAGGGCAGCATTTCCTTCTGCTGCTGCAGGAACACAGCCTCAGGTGCTGCCGACAGCCCCACCAGGGGGCGCTTTGGGGCCAGAGGTCATGAGAACCAGGGGCTGCTCAGGTTTTCTGCTCCTTCTGTGTTCTTGAACAAATCTAAAGTTTAGGAGGCTGGATGGGATCTTTAATGTCTGGATCTTTGACATCGTTTAGTGCTGGATCACCTGCTGAGCAGCTGTTTGCAGATGTTTAGACCACTCTGCCTTATTCCCCAAAGTAACAGGAAGCAAGGCTGAGAGACAGTTATTGTTATTTACTATAACTCTCAATGTTCGATGGGGGATTTATCATTAGGCAATACTAGGCAACTGCCTAGGGCCCCAAGTTCCTGGGGGCCCATAAAACTCTGTTTACATTAATAGTTAATACAATTATTCCTTTTATGTGCATATTAATAATTTTTCATCCATCCATCCATCCATCCATCCATCCATCCATCCATCCATCCATCCATCCATCCATCCATCCATCCATCCATCCATCCATCCATCCATCCATCAACCATCCATCCATCCATCCATCCATCCATCCATCCATCCATCCATCCATCCATCCATCCATCTTCCTCCGCTTATCCGGGGTCGGGTCGCGGGGGCAGCAGCCTAAGAAGGGAGGCCCAGACTTCCCTCTCCCCAGCCACTTCTTCTAGCTCTTCAGGAGGAACCCGGGCGTTCCCAGGCCAGCAGAGAAACAGTCTCTCCAGCGTGTCCTGGGTCTCCCCCTGGGCCTACCCCCGGTGGGACATTCCTGGAACACCTAATAATTTTTTTAAATGAAAATCATTTCCTTAAAATGCCATCAGAACGCTGATAATATTAAGTGTGTCTCATTTAATTCATTTAATTTATACTGCACTTTTCACCAAAAAGGCCTCAAAGTGCTACAAAAAAGCATTTAAAAAAGCATTAAAAAAGAAATGCATAGAGATAAAAGAAATAAAATAAAATAATAAAAGCTGTTTTAAAAGAGAAAAAGGAAACATCTAAGGGGGACCAAAAGTTTTGCTAAAAAGAAATGTTTTAAGGCCTTTTTTAAAACACTCAGTGGACTGAGGAGGTCAAGGTGTCAGGGAGGGAATTCCACAGACGTGGGGCAGCAGCACAAAATGCTCCATCTCCCATCGTCCTGAGTCTGGTTCTGGGAATGTGGAGCAGGTTTGAGTGAGTGGAGCGAAGTTCTTTGAGGTGGGGGGGGGGCATGTCCATGGATGCATTGATGTGTGAGGAGGGAGACCTTGTATTCTATCCTGGTGGGGATGGGAAGCCAGTGCAGTGACTGGAGAACGGGGGTAATGTGCTCATGTTTCCGCACTCTCATCAGGATCCTAGCTGCAGAGTTTTGAACGTACTGAAGCCTCTGCAGACTCTTTTTAGGGATCCCAATGAGAAGTGCATTGCAATAGTCCAGTCTGGAGGAGACCAAGGCATGGACCAGCTTCTCGGAGTTTGGAGATGTTACGGAGGTGGTAGAAAGACGTCTTGCATAATTGATTTATGTGGGCTTCAAAAGTGAGTAGTGAGTCCATTCTTACACCAAGATTACTAACGGTTGATGAAAGCGGAATGTTAGTACCAGAAAAAGTGATGCTGGTTATGGTTAGTGATTTAGTTTGATGAGGAGTTCCAACCAGGATGGCTTTGGTTTTGGAGCTATTTAGTTGAAGAAACTTTTCCTCCATCCATACCTTTATCTCCTCCAGACAGGTGGTGAGTTTTGATGGGGATGACTGTGAGGCTTACATTTACATACATTTTCATTCTTAAAATGTAAAAGCATGTCTAAAAATGCTTTTTCATTTTAAATATGGTAACGATTTGCTTTCATACAAACAGACAGCAGCAAACCATTTGAAAACAAACCATGCAAAGAGCAGTGTTGCTAACTTAGCGCTTTAGTCGCTATATTTAGCCACTTTTCAGACCCCTCTAGCACTTTGATTTCTAAAAAGCTCCTAGCGCCAAATCTAGAGACTTTTTTCTGCTACTGGAGACTTTGGAGACAACATCTAAAAGCAGCGAACTCTGCTCTCCAGAGCGAGTAGATTGGTAACCCCGCCTCCTGCTCTCCTCTATCTTGTCTGCTGTCATGATTCATGCAGCTATTATTTCATCCAAATGAAAAATGGAGAACAGATAAGCAGATCATGGCTTGTCTACAGTGAAAAGAAGGACTGGGTTATTTACTTTGGCCTTTTTGGAAACACAGGAAGGAGCAATCAGCTAAGTGAGCTTAGTGCTTGGAAAAAATCTTTCATTCCTTTAGAGACAGCATGAAAAGTCAGCTGAGTACAAAACATAGAGAGGAAAACAAGAAGAAAAGGGACAAGAAGAGAGGGACACAACCTAGAACAGATAATGGATGTCTATTCTATTAACATTTCTCTATCTGGAGAATGGGGCTGTTTGATCTCTTGTCTGTTCAGAGGGGCCCCTACCTGTCTTTGCCTCCTAAATGCACCCCTGCAGTGGTCATAATGTTTTTCCCATCCAGTGATCTGCAGCCTTTCTCATTACTAATGTGTCTAAACCTCATTATGCTGAGCTGGTTGTGGATGTTCCCTCGTCTGACCGCTGGGGGGCGCTAATAGACAAGGAACAAAGCGTTGAGGTTTTTTGACTGAAGGAGCCTCATTCTGTCTCCATCAAAGCTCTAATAACAAAACTGTTTATATTGTTTCTCATCTGGTTTAGGATCAAGTTTCTTCCCTTCGCTGTCATCAGATTCAGTCAAACTGAAGCATAAATATATTCATTTTCCCCTCCAGCAAAGTGGGAAGAATTTTATATATATGTATATATAGTATGATGTGTATATAACATTGTTGATTTAAACACATCATCTTGATTTGCAAGTTGCCGCGGTAACTCCCTGAGGACTCCATGAAGGACATGTTGGTGCCAGAGAACGGTTTATGAGCTGCAGAGACGATTCAGGGCGATAAGAACAGTGAAAAATGTAGAGGAAATCCAGTACAGTTTACAACCTGTTAGCTGCATAATGTGGACTTTGAACACTTGTCTGTTTAGCTTATGAATAAACATCAAAATCCTCAGTTTATTGTTATTCATGTAAGACTTGGGATCAGTTTTACTGGTCCAGATTGTGTTTCAATAGCAGCAGCATATAGAAAACGATTATAAATACATAAACTCTAGAGGGGTAATGAGAAAGCAACAGTCTGTACACATGTTTGCACAGTAATTTATTCCTTTAGGGTCTGGGAGGTGTTGATTGTGTCCATCAGAGAGACAATATAGGAAGAAAATGTTAAAATTTTACTTTCTCTATCTGGTTTGAGTAAATTGAGTAAAAAAAGTACAAAATTACTTCATTTAAAATATAATTTGAGTAAAAGTTACTTAGTTACTTTGAGTTATTTAATGCAAAAAAAGGATGAGTCAAGGCGTATTTCAGTGGACATCCACACTGCAAAAGATCAGCAGGGCTAAAGAACATACTTCCTCACAGCAGAAGGACAGTCACAACCTGAACCATAAAGTGCAAACTATTTTCAAACCTAATGTCCAACAGACACCATGATAACTAACGTACCGCCACATTTTTTCGTAAATTGGATTTTGATGTTTTAAAAGTCAAGTGTCAGAGTCTGGTCCGCATTGCCGGCAGTAAGTCGGGCTCGTTTCCGGTGAGAGTTGGACTCCACCAGGGTTGCCCTTTGTCACCGATTCTGTTCATAACTTTTATGGACAGAATTTCTAGGCGCAGCCAAGGTGTGTAGGGGATCCGTTTTGGTGGCCTTAGGATTGCGTCTCTGCTTTTTGCAGATGATGTGGTCCTATTGGCTTCATCAGGTCGTGATCTGCAGCTCTCGCTGGATCGGCTTGCAGCCGAGTGTGAAGCGGCCGGGATGGGGATCAGTGCCTCCAAATCCGAGGCCATGGTCTTGAGCCGGAAAAGGGTAGAGTGCCTTCTCCGGGTCAGGGGGGGTGTCCTGCCCCAAGTGGAGAAGTTTAAGTATCTTGGGATCTTGTTCACGAATGAGGGAAGAAGGGAGCGGGAGATGGACAGGCGGATTGGCGCAGCGTCTGCCGTGAAGCGGGCGCTGTACCGGTCCGTCGTGGTGAAAAGAGAGCTGAGTCAAAAAGCGAAGCTCTCGATTTACAGGTTGATCTACGTTCCTACCCTCATCTATGGTCATGAACTCTGGGTCATGACCGAAGGAACGAGATCGCGGATACAAGCGGCCGAAATGGGTTTCCTCCGTAGGGTGGCTGGGCTCTCCCTTAGAGATAGGGGGAGAAGCTCGGTCATCCGGGAGGGACTCGGAGTAGAGCCGCTGCTCCTCCACGTCGAGAGGAGCCAGTTGAGGTGGCTCGGGCATCTGGTTAGGATGCCTCCTGGACGCCTCCCTGGTGAGGTGTTCCGGGCACGTCCCACCAGGGGGAGGCCCAGGGGGAGACCCAGGACACGCTGGAGAGACTATGTTTCTCTGCTGGCCTGGGAACGCCTTGGGGTTCCTCCTGAAGAGCTGGAAGAAGTGGCCTTCTCCCTTCTTAGGCTGCTAAGATGGATGGATGGATGGATGGATGGATGGATGGATGGATGTTTTAAAAGCCGAAAGCTCCGTTTTGCTGGGCAGCCACATGTTGCACTGCATTATCACATTGTTCCCTTTTGTGCATTTGAAAACAAATTATCCTTCCAAATATGGCCGAGGGTTTTTCTGGCTTTCGTCTCCAGAATATGTTTCCTCTTCAGGCCTTTCCTCATCCATACTCCCTACGTTGTGATTAGCAGCTGCCATCTTCCGAAGCGCAGCTCTGGATTATGAGACGATACAAAGGGTAAAGGCAAGGCAGGGCCACATTTCATTTTTTCACAATCAGTTTTTTTTTTTTACTCAGTAACATTAACTACTTAGGTTAAAATTTACCGGAGTAAAAGTAAAAATTACATATTTCAAAAACAGAAAATTACAAATTACTCATAAAAAGTACTCAATTACAGTAACTTGAGTAAATATAATTCATTACTTTCCTGCCCTGCTCATGACCCTAGACGTGTGCAGATCTGGACTGTTTATCATGTTTACATCTGCATCATAATAGTTTGGATTGCAGAAAGGAAGAATATATAGTTACCCTCTTTCAGCTGGGCAGCCATTAGTCTGGAAAGAGAGGTGGAAAAAGTGAAGGCCAGGAGTTAAGCAAACTAACCAACCTTATGGCTTAGTGGAAGAAGCCGTTGTTAAGAAGCCCTGGAAGGAGGGAAGGTCAGAGCTGATGATTCTCACTATAGACCTAATTAGTGGTTGTAGTTAGAGATGGATGAACACAGGATAGACACAGACATGGTGGTAGAAGACTTTCTGGTCTGCTGCAGGAAGTCCATAGCCTGGGTGCAATTCCGAACTTAGTCCCGCCCACAACATTTGAGGTTGGGAAGTTCGGTCTGGCATTGCTCAATAGTAGCGCGAGTATGCTAGCACAATATCTGGCTTGCCAATTAAATTCTCAGGGCGGGCTTTATACGATGATGGACAGATGATCAACAGTAACGTAATCAACCACGTGACCAAAGCGTGCTTGGGTGACAACAACAATGGCTGCCGCTGGAGAGGTGAGGTGAGTAGATTCTGCTATTAGGTCTGTTCTAGAAGATATCGACAGCAAATTAATTTTAAAAGAGGAACAGAGAAACGCGATCAAGGCTCATCTTCTTATTCTAGGCGTGAAACTGCACGCTTTGATTTTTGTTGACAACAACTATGCGTCGCTTAACATACGTCACGCACTCCGTTGCTCTTATTGGTTGTAGGTCTATCCAATTAAGTGCAGAGGCATTTTTTTTCCTGGTTCGTTGGAAACACGCCCCATAATCACAGCTCTATGGAGCAGCATCAGACTCATTCTGACTAGAATTCAGTAGGACTACGTCAGGCTAGGAAGTCCAGTCTCTGCTGGGTCTTCTTCTGAACAGGATCCATGGCTCTGTTGGAAATCCTGGGCTGCATCCTCCAAGAATGCGGTCTACCTGGCCTGGATTTTTTGAAGTCCTTGAAAATAAGGAGATCGGAAGAGTTTTGGCTGTGACTTCAAACAGGTCCACCCTTCGGCGGGTTTTACCGCCGTAAGCTCTGTTGCTTAGCAACCGTGAAAGTTGACACACAAAGCAGGAAAAGAATGAAAACCGAAGTTTTCAAAACTGTTTATTCATTTTTATTTTTTATTATAAAGTGAACAAAGACTGATGAGAATCCAGAGTGGAATAAAGGTTCCAACCAGCGGGAGCAGGAACTAATCAAATCAAAAGTAATGATAGAAACCTTAGTCAGTCAAATAACCTGCTGCTGTCATTCTGCACATCTCTGATGTTGCGTCTATTTTCAAATATCCATTACTGTAAAAATGTCCATAGCTGCATATTGGTTATTAATTCTCCACACTGCAAAAACGATATAAGTAAAAATTTGTTAAATTAAGTGTATTTATTCTTATTTTAAGTAGGTAAATGAGATAGTTTGCCAATGGAATCAGTGTTTTTACTCTTAAAATAAGATAATTACATAAAATGCACTTGAAATAAGACAATGCAATTATGTTTTTCTTATTTTAAATGTAAATTGTCATGTTCCATTGGCAAAATGTATCTTTTGCCTCCTCAATTCATTCTTTTCAGAAGGAACTATTCACTGACTTGTATTATATTAAACTGAACTTCCAATTTTCACCACTGTTCGGCGCCAAGTATCCTTTCCTCTGATCACGGCTTGCTTGGTCTCGCAATGAATCCTGGGATATCCAAGGATAGCGAGGATACATCGGACCCTTCCTTCAAATCGGGCAAAGAGAAGGACGCATTTTAAGGTCGCATAACGAGGACTCTTGGAATCCGACCAGACCTCGGCGCCTCGCTGTGACGTCATCGCCCTTCGAATCCGGCCTTCTAAGGACGCGTCCTAGGTTTTCAAACAGAGCATATGTGTAGATCAGCTCAGCATATAAGAGAGGGTGGAAGCAGTCACCAACAGACGCAGCTGGTTAATTATGTTGAAGGGCTGAGCATGTGTGAGGCGGGGGCTGTAAGGTGCAGGCCTGTAGTGAGACGTAAACACCGACCACAACAGTTAAGGAGGAATCCTTCCTTGAACAAAATGATTTACGGCCTAACCCCATAAAAAAAAACATTCCAGGTGAGGACGACGTGTCTCCGCTAACGCTGTGACATCACTACACCAACAGCAACACGCTTCTATCATCACTGGAATATTACAAATGCAAACCAGATGAAATGACTTCATCTGTGTTTTCTCCAGTGAAGCAAGCCTTGATATTTATGATGTTCATCGTCTTTAACATCTGTTTGAATGAGGCTTAGTGTTGCAATCATCTAGGACACGTGTTTCATCAATAACTGATTAATTCTAATGGAGATCACAAACTCTGTGACAAACTGTAAATCCATCACAGGTGAAAACTTCATCATGTCTTTAACATTTAATTGCTTATTTATCCAAGGATGGAAGGAAAGATGGATGGACAGACAGACCGACCAACCGAGAGACAGATAGATAGATAGATAGATAGATAGATAGATAGATAGATAGATAGATAGATAGATAGATAGATAGATAGTGCTGATCTACGTTCCTTTAATTCGCTCCAGATGGTTGTCATCAGCAGGGATGCAGAGAAAGGTCAACTGAGGACAGTGCTGGTGGGATAGTAAAGAGCTCTGTGGGGATTCGTCTTCTTGCTGTTGAGAGGGTTAAAGTCAATGACTCTCTGAGACATTCAGCCCACTGAGGTCTGAGAACAATGGAGGTTATTTTCCACTCCTGGCTCTGTGCTGCTGCTGCTGCTGCTGGGGGGTCTTGGAAAAAGGCTGGATTTCCTCATCTGCCTCTTTGCCAAACAAAACAGTTGACCAGGCCCTGAAAAACAGAACTGCTGATTTAGATAATTCCACTGCAGGAAATAGTTCCCATCAGCTTCTATCAAGTACCTGATTGATGCTGCACTTTCGAGCTTGTTTGGGACTAAGCACTAAGTCCTCAAAGCTTCTCTGACTAGAAAATGAAGCGCTCTTTAACATGGATTGACAGACATTGACCTCAAATTGTTAAATGCAGATAACATCACAAGGTTACCGTCACGGGAGAAGAATTGAAGGTGGAGGAAATGTATAAATACCTCAGTGTTCACTTAGAAAATGGACTGGACTGGAGATGCAACTGTGAGGTGTCTACAAGTAGGGACAGGGCAGCTTGTACTTCTAGAGAAAGGTTAGACGGAAAAATGCTGCGTATCTCCTCTAAGTCTGTTGTGAAGGGTGTGATCTTGACCTAATAGCTGCATGTTTGTTTCCTGAAGTGAACCAACTGAGGTTGGAAACAATATAAGTCTAATTCTAAAAATCTAAAGACCTTGCTCTTGGTTTTTGAGAGTCCAGTGTTGGCCTTGGTCTAGGGGCGTATGGTATTGGTCCTTGTCATGGAGGGTCTGGCCTTGCTGTTGGCTCATTAGGGTACTGTCTTCGTTACAAAAGGTAGGACTTGGCCTCGGATTATCCAGTCTTTGTCTTGGAGGGTTAGGTCCTGGTTTTGGAGGGTCCAGCCTTGGTCTTGCACTTGAATGGGCTGGTCTTGGTGGGTCTGGTCTTGGTTTTGGCAGGTCTGGTCTTCGCCTTGACCACAGAGGGTCTTGTCTTGGCCTTAGCCTAAGATGGTCCAGTGTTGGTCTTAGAGGGGCTTGTCTTGGATGGTCCAGTCTTGGTCTTGCACATGGGGAGTTTTTCTGACATGAGCATGATGCAATTGCCCCCCTGAGAACGGTCTGGACGCACAGCCTCTGCACTACGTCGTGCACCTCCGAATGATTGTAATTGCTCAGCCCAGTGTTGTAAGGTTCTGAAGACTGAAAGTTTGTATTCCAGTGGGTTGTGTGAGTCAAAAAGAATATATTGGCCTGTGTGAGTAGATCTCCTTTATACTTCAGTGTTGAGGTATGGGGCATTGCAGGTGAACAAAGGAGCCAAATACCCCCATTCCAAAGGGGTGGACCCGTTCGTCCGGTTCAATTTGTATGTTCTCTAAGCAAAAAAAAAGCCTTTGTTGGTCTAATCTATAAAGCCTCGATCTCAACACCATTTCTGACATATTGAATTGAAAAGAGCTTCCTGGATGGAAGAGAAACGTCTTCAAACTTCGGAACAAAGTCCAGTGGATTGATTTTTTTTTTTAACTTTTTTGGAATCACAGTCTGTCTGTATGTCTTGAATTCTGGGGCCTCTGTTCTAAGCCTTGACAGCTCAAGTGACCAAGATGTAATCGAGAGAATCCGGTAATTTTTCAAAATAAAATAATTTACAAAATAAAAGATTATTCAGACTCAGAGATGAAAAATAATTCATTATTACTCAGTCGGCCGGCGGCCTGGTGCCAAATGGTGGACCAATGGTGTAAAGCACTTCAATTGGCTCATGAACGATGTGCAAAGACCGGTGCAACTACCCAGCCCTGGAGCATATCTCAGCCTTCCAAAGGACAGATCTACAATTTGCAGGATAATGACCTTCCAACACTGGAAATCACCCACCACAGATTTAAAGACATAATTCACACAGTCTTCCGTTGTATGGGACAAAACAATGTTTTGTCCTCACTTCAGTAAATTGAATTTCATTTGTACGAATTGGTCGCACCTAATTTAGACTTAAATAGCAGCTCCTCATGTCAGTAAACACTGATGTGAACTTGGCAGATGTTTTAGACCCAGATTACATCTGTTCCCTTTAGGTAGAACCATCAGCTGTCAAAGCGCCTGAGGAAACTAACCCTGCAAGACTGCAACCCTGTGCTTCGGTTCCACATTATCTTCCTTGCTGGACTGGGAAACAGAACCTTAAACGGCGCTAAATACAGTTTGGATCAAGGGCTCATCAGGATAACAAGTTTAAGTTCTAAACTAATTGTAACTCAGCTATTAAACCTTTTGAATATTTTATCTGCTTGAATTCATGTCTCTGATGTCAGATTGTATAATAAGCGCCTCAGGTTTAATTTTAAATATGATCTATAGTTACAGTGAACAGTTTTTTTTCCAGGAATTTTAATCTTTTCATCTGAAGAGACCCAACAGAACCATTAAAACCACCAGAGTTCAGCAGAGCTCCGCTGCAGCGATGCTGCCTCAATGTTTTTGGGCTGAACTTGGATCAGTAAAACTCTCCAAAAAAAAAAAAACGTTGATCATGGGCCAGGTGCTGGTTAGAGGACAGGGAAGTTCAGAACTGGATGGTTGAGATCAGGCTCTGATGACGTCACTGCAAACATCTAGAGGTTTTAACCACTTTTCCAGCCGGATGGCTGTGCAGAGTTCAGAGAGTTGCTGCAGCCACAGGTTATCTGTGTGCAGAACAGTGTTGATCCAAAACAACCAGATGCATCAAACCATTCCAGAAAGCAGACTGGAGATCAACATTTGAAGATCCTCACTGTGCTACTCTGAAGGCTAAAATAATAATGTGTTTCCTTTGTCCTTGAGATGTGATCTTGCAACAGACTCCTGCAAAGAGCTGCTGGCTCTCCTGAGCTTTCTTTTGTCTCTTCGATGTCGAAGTCTGAATCATCCTCACTGCACTGGATCGCTAACCTGACTCCGCCAGATGGATTTGTTCCGCATATCCATCTGGAAACCTTCCGTTGAAGTAATTTTGGGAAGGGGCGAAAATACTGGTTAGCTGATTGGCCTATGTTGGTGATAGACGGGCCAAATAAACCAATCAGATCAACGAAGCATATGACGTACTAACAGAGCGACGACGAAGAGGAGCCAATTGATAGATCAAACTCTTGCAGAAACCAGTCGGGAGAAGAGCAAAAACATCTTTTCCTCTGAGAAAAGCCTCCAGAGCAGTGTTTAGCTCTTCTTTCAGTGAAGAAATACTCTGTAATTCCGATAAAACTTGCTCGATAGCCACGCTAACGCTAGTTTCGTCGGCTGAAGCCGCCAAACGGAGAGTCTCCAGACTGATTAGCGAGTGAAACCTTGAAAGCTCGCGAGATCAGGATGGTCTCACCAGGCTACTGGATGGCATATAAAGCGCTCAGCTTTGGTTTGGATGAACAAGTTTTTGTCTGCGAGTTTTTTTGGGTTTGACATTCAATGGTTTATTATGTTGAGAAAATATGGAATATCAATGTTTTTCCACCTCCCTGTTATCTCTTCTGTGTTAGCTGCAGTTATATTCTTCCTGCTAGTTTATTTGGTCGATTTAACAAATGCCCAGTTTGGACAACCACATGCTTCAAAGGAGCTCCTGACATATTTGCATTCTTTTCATTTCTCCTCTGCAACTGAGGGAGCTTTGATAGAGCTCTGATAAAAACTTTGTTTTTCGGTGTGTTTCGGTATTTGCATTCTGACTCACATCACCCACTTCAAAACAAATGTTCAGTTTGACCAAGGAACAAAGAAATCGTGAGTCAATCTTAGCACATCCTACACCAGGTGGGGAGCCTTTTAGGACCACCTTGGACTAGATATTTTTTCTCACATGTTTGTTTTTCTATTTGAAAGAGAATTAAAGCAAATCATAAATGATAAAAGGTGAAAATATTGTGTTGCTGGTTACATTTTTTTATTATAGTCCCCTAATATTTTTCAGATGAGACTTTGCATCAGTGGCACACCTAATTTTAGGGTGCATAGCCACGTTATTTGACTATTTATATTTATTTATATTCCAGTAGCTCTATCTGGTTGCATACAAACTGTTTTTCTAAAAGATTACCGAACTCCGCTGGTGTATAATTTTTTATTTTTGTCATGATTTTGGCACTGATGACTGGATTATTAGTTTGTTTCTTCCACCTGTTTAGCTCCACCCAGTTTTCACTTGCTGTCACCTGATCCACCTGTTCCAGTTCCTATTTAAGCTGCCTGTTTCCAGCCATCAGTGAGTTCTCTAGCGTATCCTGTAGTCTTTTGATTACCTGATCCTGACCTGTTTCTGTCTCTGGACCCCTGAGTTTGGTTTGCCCCGGTCTGTTTCTGCCTGTTCCTGTGTTCGGATTGCTTGGATTCTGTCTGTTAACCACATTGGATCTGTCCTCTGACCCCATCTTGGATTCCGCTTCGGTACCTCTTCGTCTCTCTGATCTACTGGCCTCCCTTTAGATACTTCTACTCTTCCTCGTCTGCTGGTTTCAGCTCGTCAGTCTGCTCTGCCTCCCTCCCAGAACTCTCTGGGCGCTCCTGCCGCATGCTGTGGAGAAATCATATGAGTGGTTTCCACTCCTTCCTCTGGGAACGAACAGAACTTAAGAACCAGGTTAGTGACTCACATGCTCGTTATCGTTCCCCGTCTGAGTTCCATGGTCACTAAACTTAGTATCTATCTCTACAGAGATTCCAGTAAGCTCACAAGCCACATGTACTGAGCAATCAATAAAGCTTTTCACTTTAAAACAAATCTGTTCTGCCTGCCTGAATTCAGGGTCCAACTTTCTGAGCCTTGACAATTCTTGTGTTTTGTTCTTAGTTATTGCTTGATTTGTTCATGAAACCACTTAGGAGATGCTTTAAAAACACAAAAAACCTAGGTAAGCTTTAGTTCAGAAAATTCAATGTTTTGAGGAAGATTTTACTACATCATCTTCCTTCTCTATTTTTTTCTTCTTCAAATTTTGACTTAGAAAATCCAAGCTGGAATCAGCTGGAGAACTGGGAACCAGTATGTAGGAAAAACAGGAGAGCCTGTCAGGGAGATGAGGAAACTGTAAGGCTTTTAATCACCGGGAGAGTTGATGAGTAGCTGGGAAAGAAGGAGACGGATCCCTAATAGATAGAGAATGAAAACAAACAAAATAATGAAAAACAAAATTCACAATTCACATTGTGTCTCAAGTTATTGAAGCATAGATTTTGTTGAGTCAGAGATTTAAAGCAAGGAGTCTTTGACATGCTACAGACTGCATTTGAGTTGTAGACCTGCTGCAGAATATATAATCACTGACTTACAGCTGCTTGCATTGAGTCATTAATATGCCACAGCTCATTATGTACAGAATGATTGACTTGCAGGTGATTACATTGAGTCACTGACTCGTCTCATCTACCACGACTCCTGCAGGAAAAGCATTTAGCGACAGTAGAGAGGAAAACATGATACTCTTCTTATTCATCCTAAGATTATTTTTTTCTCCTTTTGAATTTTCCATAATCTAACAGGTGTGATCTACTTAGATTAACTCAGCATTTCCATGACAATCTGTGAGATGCTGGCCCCATTGTCCTCCACATGGGACAGACAGAGGACAGCTTCCACTGTCCTGCTGGGTGATAATGACCTCTAGAACAAAGGAGACGCTCCAAGGGGGGCTGAGAATCCCCAAATACAGAACCTGGAGGGGTCCCAGAGCATTCCTTGGTCCTGGTCATCATCAGCACACCTCCTCTTCTTCCCCTGCTAGAGCATGCTCTGAGCACGATCTTAAAATGTTTGCTCGAGGAGGCCTCAAAGGACTCAGAGCTTAAAGTTATATATATACATATATATTCAGCAACACACACACAGAAATGTTGACAATGACTGGATTAGAATCAGCGAACTCCATTCCTCAGATCTTGGGACTTGTTAAATCTACAGCTTTTGGGTACAGACAGCCAATCCTAGATGTTCTCCAGCAAAAGATGCGAGAAGCATGATTCCTGTCATCAAAAACATCAGAACCTATAATCATCTTCAGCCGCTCACATTTTTCTGTCTGCAGCCTCCAGGATTGAAGGTTCTGACAGAATTACCACACAGTCAAAAGGGTCTTTTCCTGGAAGACTCATTGCACAACCAGAACCAGAACCACTCATCTACTGGAGTTTATCCACTCAAAGCAAAACCATACATCTCGATGACAATGCGGTCTTGGACCAGAACCATAGGGGTCTGATCCTGACTGTGATTTGAAGGAGAATAAATCTGCTGAGTTAATCTCCAAACCAAACCAACTTCAAACCAAAACAACCAAATCCAGAAGCTTTTCCATCCAGAGGGAAAAGGATCATTGGATATAGAAATACCGCTCACAGCCTGAGGACTTTAATACTCCTGCTTTTCTGGAACACATCAGCAAGTTGTTTTTAAAAGCTGACTACATACTTCAAGGGAACCTGGAAATAGTTTCTTGTTCCTGATATTCTAGGAAGAAGAGAAAACTTTTGTTTTGCCTCCACGTATTCAGAATCCCAGAGAAACTCACTCCGTCCCACTTTAACACACTGAAGATCAAATGAGAGCAGGCAGAGGAGGTGTGCCCCTGGTTCAACCCCAGGATGGTAGTCAGACACCCAGCAGCGTAGAAAGTTCTGGCCAGAACCGCTAAGGCGGCACTGAGAGAACAAAATGATGCCTTCACTGTGGATGGGACACATCAGAACAGATCAAGATAACCCAATTCAATTCTTAAATAGCTGTTCTATTCTTTTTTTTTAGATCTATTTTTCAATAATTGTTGTGGTCAAGACCAAGACCAGAGCCAGTATGTGATAATAAGATGTGAAACATGATCAAATTCACTAAAGTTGTTCTAAAAGACCCACATTCACATAAAAACACCTAGATATTTAACACACAGAAATGGAATAAACATAAACATCTTTTAAGTAATAAGTTGGACGTAGTCCCTACCGTCTCTGATAGTGAAGCACTGCAGAACTTACATTGCGCTGTATGCTTTTTTCTCAATGTTGCAAATAAATATATTCTTTGTGATTTAAATAGTCGAATTCAATAGAAGTGCTGCAGCCCGCATGCAGGTGAAAGGTGGTGGGCGTGAAAACGGTAAAAAAAAAAAAAAAAAACATGCATTCACCGATGAGACTATGAGGTTATTGCTTGGATTTGAATCTAAGCATCCAATAAAAAGAAGGATCTTAAAGAAACTGATAATATTCTGATGATTAGCGTTATTTCCACAGTTGTGGTCTTGACCGGTCTTGAAATAAAATGCCGAGTCCTCAGCGCCCGAGACCGAGACGAGACCGAGACCAAATGCGGTCAAGTCTGAGACGAGACCGAGACCTTTAAAAAAATGGTCTCGAGACCAAAACCGATCTCGAGTTCAAATACACTGCCTACAACACTGCCATTCAGTAGTGACCCGTTCTTTGGATCATCCCCCTCCTGCAGAACCCAAAGCTTCTCCAGCTAACGATATGCTAACGTTCACCTTAAAAGGCCCGACTGTTTCATTTTCAACACCTTTAAAACTGGACATGGGTCATTTTGGTTCATTTAGCAGGACAGCAATCCAAATGAAGCATCTTCCAGGAACATCTCAGTCCCCAGAAACGGGAGTAATAAATCTGGAAATTAGAATTTCCTCCCTGCTATCGATATCTATATAAGTCATTTTTTCTTAAAGTCAGTGCATTTGTTCTCAGATTGAGGAGGTAAAAGAGACATTTAGCCAATGGAACAAGACAATTTACACTTCAAGGTACACTATGCAACCGGTGTTGATTTTCCAGCGAGGCTCCCCCCAGAGGGCGAAAGTAAAAGTGCACTGTCGTAAATACGCTCAGCTGTTCTGGTTTCTCCGTCAAGCCAGGCGCGGTTGTTTTGAGCTTAGCAGACAGGTGAACGCAACCAATCACCACGTCTACTGCGGTAAGTGACTATTTTGTTCCAATTTTCGAGTTTGAAGATTTAGCATGTTTCTGACACGGGCTTTCTCTGTTTTCTCGCTGGTTCCGCCATGATAACTGCACAAATATCGCCACTGCGCTAGCAACGAGCATGCCTTCCACTGGGGGCATGTAGCAGTTCTCGCCGTAAAGCTAACTTCTCCAGCTAACGATATGCTAACGTTCACCTTAAAAGGCCCGACTGTTTCATTTTCATCCAACTGTACGATTCCCAATTGGCAGGTGGCCGTTAGACACTGATCGCCCCTCATCACCCACTGTATAGTACAGGAGCCAGGATGCACCATGAAGCTGAAACTCGGCCTGGTTCGAAGAATTCTTGCATGACTGAGAAAATCGCTCCAAATAGAGCTAAAATCATCCAGAGTTACGTCTCAGATGAACTCTTGGAGAAATTCTGGTAGTTCTGCATCTCCTGGGAAGTTTCTACACAATTCCATGTTTTTTCCATTTGTGCATGATAGATAGATAGATAGATAGATAGATAGATAGATAGATAGATAGATAGATAGATAGATAGATAGATAGATAGATCTTTTCCAGTAACATGTCTGCATTGTCTACCTTGGCTTTGGAAAATCCCCCCCCCCCCCCCCCCCCCCCCCAACACTGGGAGAAAACTGAAGGAACTTGTTTCCTGAATCAGTTCCAGCCTGAATGCAGGAATGCAGGTTCCTCCAAGCCTTCCTAGACAT
Organism: Cyprinodon tularosa; assembly: GCF_016077235.1. Taxonomy (NCBI): domain Eukaryota; kingdom Metazoa; phylum Chordata; class Actinopteri; order Cyprinodontiformes; family Cyprinodontidae; genus Cyprinodon; species Cyprinodon tularosa. Next base: position 1,085 of record NW_024039421.1, on the reverse strand, counting down.
TCCTGACTAGAAGCTGCTCAGCTTGACTCTGGGCTCCGTTCAGACAAAACATCTTTCTTAACATCCTTGGTGGAAGTTTCTTTTAATAGCTTTACCTGACTTCATGACTCATTAACATTTCTCTACGCTCCTCACACCCCTCCCAACCCCACCACACACACACATGTTGTGTCACAATATCCTTGTGGGGACCTTCCATTGACTTCCATTCATTTCCCACTAATGTATATGGCCTAACCGTGACCCTTGCACTAACCCTAACCATTACCGACACACACCTATCCCTAAACCTAACTTAAACTCGATTCACACCTTAGTCCTAAACCTAACCCCCACCCCAAGAAGAGAAACTTTCCTTATAGGGACCAGTTGTTGGTCCTCACAAGTACCTATGAGTCCCCAAAATGTAGCATATTCCTAGGAAATTGTCCCCACCAGGTATTAAAGACATGGCCACACCCACACACACACACACTCATTCCAACCGTAGATCTAATCTTCGTACTAAAGTCGGAGGACTCACCTTACAGAGATGCCTCTTTGTCCTCAGCAGGGAGGTGAGTCGTCTTTCTGTGGACAGATTTATGCAAGTCATGATGTTGAGTTAACCCCCCCAATCACACACTCACAGGGGGCTGAACATTACCAGATGTGTGTCCTCTGGCTGCTCTCTGAAGCTCTGATAGTTGATACATGCTTGATGCAGCGTGAAGCTGGAGGACATGAAGACATGATGGATGCTAGAGGATTGCGCAACAACCTGCTGAGTGTTTCACAACCGTTGAAGAAAAAAAAGTTAAAAGTTTTCTACGACTGGATAGCTGCTCATCTGTAATGTGGACTGGCATTAAAACACTCTTCTGCTTTGATCCAACCCAACAAACTCCTGTCAACAACAAACGGGTGTCCTGAGCTTCCATGAACAGCCAGAACCTCCGGGAGCGTCTAGAATCCTGACGGACGGCTGGAAGGGATTCGGTTCTGTTTAAAATGTCACATCAGCTGCGGGATGATTGGAATCACTGATGGTGATCAATGGGAAAACAGCAACACTTCATCTTAGTTTTCTCAGAGTCGAGCTGAAT